>NC_133619.1:113016014-113346208 GCF_048593235.1 Sminthopsis crassicaudata
AAAAATGCAAGCCAATAACAACAGAGAGAGTGAGAATGCTATGTTGTGTTCTGCCCACTGTTCTCATGGCTCTCTGTGGGTGTAAATGGCTCTTTTCATCACTGCCCAAGTGGAATTGGTTTGAAACATTTCAATGTTGAAGAGAGCCACATGCATCAGAGTTGAACATCATATAGTCTTGTTGTTGCTGTGTATAATGATCTCCTGGTTCTGCTCATTACACTTAGCATCAGTTCATGTAGGTCTCTCTAAGCCTCTATGAATTCATCCTGCTGGTCGTATCTTACAGAACAATAGTATTCCAAAGCATTTATATACTATAACTTATTCAGACATTCTCCGATTGATGGGTATGCACTTATTTTCCAGTTTCTTGCCACTGCAAAAAGAAGGCTGCCACAAACATTTTTGCACATGTGGGTTCCTTTCCTTCTTTTAAGATGTCTTGGGATATAATCCCAGTAGAAATACTGCTGGATCAAAGGATATGCACAGTTTGATAATTTTTGAGCATAGTTCCAACTGCTCTCCAGAATGATTAGATCCATTCATCATTACACTAACAATGTATCAGTGTCCTTGTTCTCCCACATCTTCTCCAAAACTGGACCTTAGCAAATCTGACAGGTGTGTAGTGATATCTCAGCGTTGTCTTAATTTGCATTTATCTGATCAATAAATATTTGGAGCACCTTTTCATGTGCCTACAAATACTTTCTTTCTTTTTATTTTTTTAATAAAGACTTTGGACTTTATTCCTGACTATTATTTTTCTTCTTCTTCTTTTTTTTTTTCTTTTAATAGTTTTTTATTTACCAGATATATGCATGGGCAATTTTACAACATTGACAATTGCCAAACCTTTTGTTCTAATTTTTCCCCTCCCCCCCTCAAATGTCAGGTTGACCAATAATGTTAAATATGTTAAAGTATAAATTAAATACAATATATGTATACATGTTCAAACAGTTGTTTTTGCTGTGCAAAAAGAATCAGACTTTGAAATAGTGTACAATTAGCCTGTGAAGGAAATCCAAAATTCAGGCAGACAGAATTAGAGGGATTGGGAATTATATCTAGTAGTTCATAGTCATTTCCTAGAGTTCTTTTGCTGGGTGTAGCTGGTTCCATTTATTACTGTTCTGTTGGAACTGATTTAGTTCATCTCATTGTTGAAAATGGCCACATCCATCAGAATTGATCATCATATAGTATTATTGAAGCATACAATGATCTCCTGGTCCTACTCATTTCACTCAGCATCAGTTCATGTAAGTATCTCCAGGCCTTTAGGAAATGATCCTATTGGTCATTTCTTATATAACAATAATATTCCATAATATTCATATACCACAATTTATTCAGTCAATCTCCAATTGATGGGAATGCAGGTAGTTTCCAGTTTCTGGCCACCACAAAGAGGGCTGCCACAAAACATTCTTTCACATACTGGTCCCTTTCCCTTCTTTAAGATCTCTTTGGGATATAAACCCAGTAGTAAAACTTCTGGGTCCAAGGGTATGCAGTTTGATATATTTTTGAGCATAGTTCCAAATTGTTCTCCAGAATGGCTGGATGTATTCACAATTCCACCAAGAATATATCAGTGTTCCTGTTTTCCCACATCTCCTCCAACATTCTGCAGTTATCTTTCCCTGTCATTCTAGTCAATCTGACAAATGTCCTACAAATACTTTCAATTTCTTCATCTGAAAAGTGTCTGTTCATATGACCATTTGTCAATTGGAGAATGGCTTGAAATATTATAAATTTGAGTCAATTCTCTATATATTTTAGAAACGAGGACTTTATGAGATCCTCTAGATGTAAAAAAATGTTTTCCCAGTTTACTGCTTCCCTTCTAATCTTGTCTGCATTAGTTTTGTTTGTAAAAAAAACAAAAAAACAAAACAAAAAAAAAAAAAGGAAAAAAAAACTTTTTAACTTAATATAATCAAAAATATCTATTTTATGATCAATAATGATCTCTAACTGTTCTTTGGTCACAAATCCCTTCCTCTGCCACAAATCTGAGAGATAAACCTCTAATTTGTTTATAGTATCATTTTTTTTTGTCTACCTCATGAACCCATTTCAACCTTTTCTTAGTATATGGTGTTAAGTGTGGTTATGTATGCCTAGTATCTGCCATGTTTTCCCAGCAGTTTTTGTCAAATACTGAATTCTTATCCCATTGGCTATTTTGTTCTGTGAGCCTAATATATTCCACTGATCAAAAAGTCTATTTCTTAGCCAGTAGCAAATGGTTTTGATAACTGCTACTTTATAATATAGTTTTAGATCTGGTATAGTTAGGCCACCTTCATTTGCTTTTCTCTTCATTAATTCCTTTGAAATTCTTGACCTTTTGTTCCTCCAAATGAATTTTTTTTGTTATTGTTTCTAGTTCAGTAAAATAGTTTCTTGCAAGTTTGATTGAAATAGCACTAAATAAATAGATTAGTTTAGAGAGTATTGTCATTTTTATTATATTTGCTCCACCTATCCACAAGTACTTGATATTTCCCAATTGCTTAGCTCTGACTTTATTTGTGTGGAAAGTGTATTATGGTTTTAATTATATAGCTGACTTTCACTTGGTAGATAAATTCCCAAGTATTTTATATAATCAACAATTATTTTAAATGGAATGTCTCTTTGTATCTCTTGCTGTGAGATTTTGTTAGTGATATATAAGAATGATGATGATTGATGTGGATTTATTTTGTATTCTGCAACTTTGCTAAAGTTGTGCATTATTTCTAACAGCTTTTTAGTTCTCTTGGATTCTCTAAGTATATCATCATATCTGCAAAGAGTGATAATTTGGTTTCCTCGTTACCTATTCTAATTTCTTTAATCTCTTTTCCTTCTATTATTGCAAAAACTAGCATTTCTAATACAATATTGAATAGCAATGATGATAGTGGGCAACTTTGTTTCACCCCTGAACTTACTGGGAATATTTCTAGTTTATCGCTATTACATATGATGCTTGTTCATAGTTTTAAATAGATGCTACTGACTATTTTAAGGAAAAATCCATTTATTCCTATATTCTCTAGTATTTTAATAGGAATGGTGTTGGATTTTATAAAATGCTTTTTCTGCACCTATTGAGATAATCATATGACTTTTGTTAATTTGGTTATTAATATAGTCAATTATGTTAATAGTTTTCCTAATATTGAACTAGCCCTGCATTCCTGGTATAAATCCTACTTGGTCATGGTTTATTGTTCTAGGGATGGTTTTCTGTAATCTCTTTGCTAATAATTTCTTTAAGATTTTTACATCAAAATTCATTAGGAAAATTGCTCTATAATTTTATTTCTTTGCTTATGTCCTACCTTGTTTAGGCATCAGCACCATGTTTGTGTCATAAAAAGATTTTGGTAGAAGTCCTTTATTCCCTATTTTTTTTCAAATAGTTTATATAGCATTGGAGTTAATTGCTCTTTAAATGTTTGGTAAAATTCATATTTAAATCCATCTGGTCCTGTAGATTTTTTCTTAGGTAATTGATTAACAGCTTGTTCTATTTTTTTTTTTTTTTTCTGAAGTGGGGCTATTTAAGTAATTTATTTCATTTTCTATTAATCTGTTTTTTGTAGGTATTCCTCCATTTCACTTAGGTTGTAAAATTTATTGGCATAAAGTTGGGCAAATTAACTCCTAATAATTGCTCTAGTTTCTTTTTCATTGGTGGATAGTTCTCCCTTTTCATTTTTGAGACTAACAATTTGATTTTCCGCTTTCCTTTTTCTAATCAAATTAAATAAAGTTTTATCAGTTTTGTTGTTTGTTTGTTTTTTAATAGAACCAACTCTGTTTTACTTATTATTTCAATAGGTTTTTTTGTTTGTTTGTTTGTTTTAGTTTCAATTTTATTGATTTCTCCTTTTATTTTTAGGATGTCAAGTTTGGTATTTTATTGAGATTTTAAATAAAAATCTTTTTTTTGTTCTTTTTTCTAGCTTTTTTAGATGTAAGCCCAATTTTTTTAATCTTCTTTTTCTCTATTTAATGCAAATAACCATTTAGAGATATAAAATTTCTCCTTATCACCACTTTGTCTTCATCCCACAAACTTTGATATGTTGAAAGATATGTTATTCTCTTGGATGAAATTATTATTTATGTCTATGATTTGCTGTTTCACCCATTCATCTTTAGGATGAGATTGTTTAGATCCCAATTTCTTTTTGGCCTATTTTTCCCTGGCCCTTCATTGAATGTAATTTTTATTGCATTGTGATCTGAAAAAAAATGCATTTAGTATTTCTGCCTTTCTACATTTGATTTTGAGGTCTTTATGTTTTAATATATGGTAAAATTTTGCATAGGTTCCATGAACTGCAGAGAAGTGTACTTCTTTCTGTCTCCATTCAATTTTCTCCAAAGATCTATCATATCTAGTTTTTTCTAGTATTCTATTTACTTCTTTAACATCTTCCTTATTTATTTTGTGGTTTGATTTATCTAGTTCTGAGAGAACAAGTTGAGATAACCCACTATTATAGTTTTGCTGTCTATTTCTTTTTGCAACTCTTTTAACTTCTCCTTTAGGAATTTAGATGCTACACCACCTGGTGAATATATATTTAATATTGATATTGTTTTATTATCTATAGTACTATTTAGCAAGATATAGTTTCCTTCCTTACCTCTTAATCAGATCAATTTTTGATTTTGCTTGATATGAGATGAAAATGGCTACCCCTGCTTTTTTTTTTTTTTTTTTTTTTTTTACTTCATCTGAAGCATAATAGATTCTACTCCAACCTTTTACCCTTACTCTGTATGTATCACTCTGCTTTAGAGGTGTTTCTTGTAAACAACATATTCTAGGATTCTGGCTTTTAATCCAGTCTGCTATTTACTTATGTTTTATGAGAGAGTTCACTCCATTCACATATATTCACACAGTTAAAACTACTAATTTGGTATTTCCTGCCCCAAATTATACTTTTTGCTTTCCTTTTCCCTTTCTCTCCTCCCCAGTATTTTACTTATGAGCACTACTTATCTCAAGCAGTCCTCCCCTTTTTAATTTTTTTTTTCCTCTAGTATTTCTGTGTTGACTTCTATTTACCCCTTCCCTTTCCTCTTCCCCCTCGCATTTTTCTACAAGATAAGAGATATTTCTCAGTGAAACCAAGTATATCTTATATCCTTTCTTTGGGCCAAATCTGATGACATTAAGAATCACACAATATTCATCATCCTTCTTTCTTTCTCTCAATAATTATATGTTTTCTTTGCCACTTCTTGAGATTTGATTTCCCTCATATTAGCTCCACTTTCCTTTTTTTTTTTTCTTCCTGTTAACAATCCCCTTTCCATCTCCAGTCTCTTTTTTATATTATAACAGTAAAATCAGATTATACATGTATTCTCAATATATACGCATAACAGAAATATAGTACTCAGGAGTTTTTTTGTTTTGTTTTCTTTTTTTTTTTTCTTTTTACCTTTTTGTGCTTCTCTTGAGTTTTATATTTGGAGGTCAAATTTTTTTGTTTAGCTCTGGTCTTTTCATCAAAAATACATGGGATTCACCAGGTTCATTGAAAATTCATCTTCTTCCATGAAAGAAAATGCTCAATTTAGCATAGTAATTTATTATTGGGTGCATTCCAAAATCCTTCAACTTTCAAAATATCAGATACCAGGTCCTTCTACCCTTTATATTGGAAGCTGCTAGGTCCTGAGTAATTCTTATTGTGGCTCATTGGAATGTGAATTGTTTCTTTCTGGCTGTTTGTGATATTTTTTCCTTTGTTCAATAGTTCTCAAATTTAGCTATGATATTCCTTGGGGTTTTAATTTTGGGCTCTTTTTCAAGAGGCATTTGGTGAATTCTTTCAATAGTTATTTTACATTTTGTTTCTATGATATCTAGGCAGTTCTTTTTTATATATAACTTTTTAAATTAATAAATAACAATATTCAGTTCTTTTTGTTCACAAATTCCTTCCTCTTCCACAGATCTGTGAAGTAGACTATGTTCTTCTACTTTGCATATAATATCACTCTTTATGTCTACATCATGAACCCATTTCAGCCTTACATTAGTATATGGTTTTTAGGTATTGGTCAGTGCCTAGTTTTCATCATATAAAGTTATAATTTTCCCAGCAGTTTTTGTCAATAATTGACAAATTATCAATCCCAATAATTGAGGTCTTTGAGTTTATCAAACATAGATCGCTATAGTCATTGACTATTTTGTTCTGTAAACCTAAGCTATCCCACTATTGAGTATTTCCCTTAGCTAATACCAAATTGTTTTGATGACTGCTGCTTTATAATATAGTTTTAGATCTGGTACAGCTAGGCCACCTTGATTTACTTTTTTCTTCCCCATTAATGACCTTGAAATTCTTGACCTTTTGTTCTTCCAGATTAATTTTGTTGTTATTTTTCTGTTGGGATTACTAAGTGAGAACTCGGGTTGTCTGGATAGTGGCGAGGTGAGAATTCAGGTTGGACAGTTGCAGGGTGAGAACTCAGGTTGACTTGATGGAAGGAGCAGGCTCATTGGCTGAGGTGGTTCTTCCCAGAACCCCTTGCATTATCCCACGCCCATTCTCTGGGAGAATAAAAGAGAGGACTCCCAGAGATTAAAAAAAAGACTCTGAATTGCATCAGGCTTGACGGGGCTCTCTGCAGGAAGGGAAGTCACTTCTAAGGACAAGAGTTAACAGCAACTGCCTGGAGACAAAGGTTCACTACAGGAAGAAGAATCTGTCTGAAAGATTTGAGTAGACACAGCAGATCTCTTCCCAGAGAGCGATCCGGCAGCTTCTGGAGACGACAGCTCATTACATTTTTCTAGTTCAACAAAATAGTTTCTTGGGAGTTTGATTGGTACAGATTAGTTTAAGTACTATTATTATCTTATATTTGCTCAACCTGCCCAAGAGCACTTAATATTTTTCCAATTGTTTATATCTGACTTTGTGGGGAAAGAGTTTTTTAGTTTTGATCATGTAGTTACTGACTTTCCTTAGGCAGATAAATTCCCAAATATTTTATTCTATTGACAGTGATTTTAAATGGAATTTCTCTTTATATCTCTTGCTATTAGATTTTGTTAATGATGTATACAAATGCTGATAATTTATGTGAATTTATTTTGTATCCTGCAAATTTGCTAATGTTGTGGATTATTTCTAATAGTTTTAGTTGATTCTCTAAAGTTCTCTTAAATATACTTTCCATTATATCATCTGCAAAGAGTGATAATTTGATTTCCTCATTACCTATGCTAATTCCTTTAACCTCTTTTTCTTCTCTTATTGCCAAAGCTAGGATTTCTAATACAATATAAAATAGTAATTGTGATAGTGGGCAATCTTGTTACATCTGATCTTATTGATAATGATTCCAGTTAATCCCTATTACATATGATGCTTACTGACAGTTTTAAATATATGCAATTGATCATTTTAAGGAAAAATCCATTTATTCCTATAGCCTCTAGTGTTTTAATAGGAATGGATGTTGGATTATATCAAATGCTATTTCTGCATCTATTGAGATAATCATATGTTTTTGTTAGTTTAACTGGTTATTGATATAGACAATTATGCTAATAGTTTTCCTAATATTGAACCAGCCCTGCATTCCTGGTTTAAATCCTACTTGGTCATGGTGTATTATCCCAAAGATAGCTTTCTGTAATCTACCTGCTAATATTTTATTTAGAATTTTTGCATCAATTCATTAAGGGAATTGGTCTATAATTTTCTTTCTCTTTTTGAAATTATATCATAAAAAAGGGTAAAGTGGTGGTACTACATTTCATGAAGAGGCAAAGAGGGGGATGAACATAGTGTGTATCAATAGACATATTCGATTTATGGTGAAACTTTTTCCACTTCGTTAAAAAGTGGGTGGAAAGGAGTAAGCTAAGGGGAAGGGAATACAGAAATAATGAGGAAAAGGGGTAATTAGTCATTCTAACCATAAATGTGAATGGAGTAAACTCCCCCATAAAGAGAAAGCAGTTAGCAGACTGGATTAAAAGCCAGAATCCTACTATATATTGTTTATAGGAAACACACCTGAAGCAGGGTGATACATTCAGAATAAAAGTGAAAGGGTGGAGCAGAATCTACTATGCTTCAGGCAAAGCCAAAAAAGCAGTGGTAGCCATTCTCATCTCAGATCAAGCAAAAATAAAAATTGATTTAATTAAAAGAGATAAGGGCATTATATCCTGCTAAATGGTAGCATAGATAATGAAGCAGTATCAATATTAAACATATATGCCCAAGTGGTGCAGGATCTAAATTCTTAAAAGAGAAATTAAGAGAGCTGCAAAAAGAAATAGACAGCAAAACTATAATAGTGGGAGATCTCAACCTTGCACTCTCAGGATTAGATAAATCAAACCACAAAATAAATAAGAGAAATCAAAGAGGTAAATAGAATACTAGAAAAGTTTAATATGATAGATCTTTGGCAAAAGCTAAATGGAGGCAGAAAAGAGTACACTTTCTTCTCAGCAGTTCATGGAACCTATATAAAAATTGATCATATACTAGGACATAAAAACCTCAAAAGCAAATGCAGTAAGGCAGAAATAGTAAATGTATCATTTTCAGACCACAATGCAATGAAAATTACATTCAATAATAAGCCAGGGGAAAATAGACCAAAAAATAATTGGAAACTAAATAATCTTATACTAAAGAATAATTGGGTGAAACAGGAAATCATAGACATAATTAATAAATTCACCCAAGAAAATGACAATAATGAGACATCCTACCAAAATGTGTGGGATACAGCCAAAGCAGTAATGAGAGGAAGTTTATCTCTAGAGGCCTACTTGCATAAAATAGAGAAAGAGAAGGTCAACGAATTGGGCTTACAACAAAAAATGCTAGAAAAGGAACAAATTAAAACCCCCCAGACAAACATGAAACTTGAAATTCTAAAAATCAACATGAGATTAATAAAATTGAAAGTAAAAAACAAAACAAACAAACAAATAAACAAAAAACTATTCAATTAATTAATAAAACTAAGAGTTGGTTCTATGAAAAAAAAAAAAAAAAAAAAAAAAAAAACACACGCAAAATAGAAAAACCCTTAGTGTAGCATGCTGCTGTCTCCAGAAGCTGCTGATTGCTCTCTGGGAGGAGATTAGCTGTGTCAACTGAAATCTCTCAGACAGATTCTTCTTCCTGTAGAGAGCCTACTTCCCTTCCTGCAGAGAGCAGCCTGGAGTCTTGTCCAGACAAAACTCTCTCTTTCCTCCAGAGCTGCCTTCTTTTATCCTCCCAGAGAATGGGCGTGGGATAATGCAAGGGCTTCTGGGAAAAATTACTTCAACCAATGAACTTGCTCCTCCTAAGCATGCAAACTCTTCCCAAGGAATTCACAAGTAAAAACTCCCAGTAAGGCCAGAACTAGAGAATTGTCAACTTAGCACTTAGTAAAAATCTAATATCTCATTATCTCATTAGCACTTTGTAAGAACTTAACACCTTAGTAAATCTGATTTAAAAAAGGAAAGAGGAAAACCAAATTGTTAGTCTTAAAAATGAAAAGGGAGAACTCACCACTAATGAAGAGGAAATTGGAACAATAGTTAGGAGCTACATTGCTCAGCTATATACCAATAAATTTGATAACTTAAATGAAATGGAAGAATACCTTCAAAAATATAGCTTGCCCAGATTAACAGAGGAAGAAGTAAGTAGTCTAAATAGTCCCATTTCAGAAACAGAAATAGAACAAGCTATTAACCAAATCTCTAAGAAAAAATCCCCAGGACCAGATGGATTTACATGTGAATTCTACCAAACATGTAAAGAACAACTAACTCCAATGCTATATAAACTAGTTGAAAAAATAGGAATTGAAGGAGTCCTACCAAATTCCTTTTATGACACAGACATGGTACTGATACCTAAATCAGGTAGGCTGAAAACAGAGAAAGAAAATTATAGACCAATCTCCCTAATGAATATTGATGCTAAAATCTTAAATAAAATATTAGCACAAAGACTACAGAAAATCATCCCCAGGATAATACACTATAACCAAGTGGGATTTATACCAGGAATGCAGGGCTGGTTCAATATTAGGAAAACTATTAGCATAATCGATTATATCAATAACCAAATTAATAAAAACCATATGATCATCTCAATAGATACAGAAAAAGCATTTGATAAAATCCAACATCCATTCCTACTAAAAACGCTTGAGAGTATAGGAATAAATGGACTATTCCTTAAAATAATAAGGAGCATATATTTAAAACTGTCAGTAAACATCATATGTAATGGCAATAAACTGCAACCTTTAGCAGTAACATCAGGAGTGAAACAAGGTTGCTCACTATCACCATTACTATTCAATATTGTACTAGAAACAATACCCTCGGTAATAAGAGCCAAGAAAGAGATTCAAGGAATTAGAGTAGGTAACAGGGAAATCAAACTATCACTTTTTGCAGATGACATGATGGTATACTTAGAGAAACACAAAGACCCTACAAAAAAGCTGTTAGATATAATTCAGAACTTTAGCAAAGTTGCAGGATACAAAATAAATCCACATAAATCCTAACAAAATCCAACAGCAAGAGATACAAAGAGAAATTCCATTCAAAATAATTGTCGATAGCATAAAATATTTGGGAATATATCTACCAAAGGAAAGTCAGGAATTATATGAGCAAAATTACAAAATACTTGCCACAAAAATAAAGTCAGATTTAAATAATTGGAAAGACATTAAGTGCTCTTGGATAGGCCCAGAGAATATAATCAAGATGGCAATACTCCCTAAACTAATCTATTTATTTAGTGCTATACCAATCAGACTCCCAAGAAACTATTTCAATGACCTAGAAAAAGTAATAACAACAAAATTCATATGGAAGAACAAAAGATTGAAAATTACGAGGAAAGTAATGAGAAAAAAAAAAAATCAAATGAAGGTGGCCTAGCTGTACCTGATCTAGAACTATATTATAAAGCAGCAGTCACCAAAACCATTTAGTATTGGCTAAGAAATAGACTAGTTGATCAATGGAATAGGTTAGGTTCACAGGGCAAAGTAGTGAATAAAAGTAGCAATCTAATGTTTAACAAACCTAAAGATCCCAACTTTGGGGATAAGAATTCATTATTTTAAAAAAAACTGCTGGGAAAACTAGAAATTAGTGTGGTAGAAACTAGGCATGGACCCACATTTAACACCACATACTAAGATAAGATCAAAATGGGTCCATGATTTAGGCAAAAAGAAAGAGATCATAAATAAATTAGAGGAACCTAGGAATTATGGAAGTGGAAAGAATTTGTGACCAAAGGAGAACTAGAGATCATTATTGATCACAAAATAGAAAATTTTGATTACTTCAAATTAAAAAGCTTTTGTACAAACAAAACTAATGCAAACAAGATTAGAAGGGAAGTAACAAATTGGAAAAACATTTTTACAGTTAAAGGTTCTGATAAAGGCCTCATCTCCAAAATATATAGAGAATTGACTCTAATTTATAAGAAATCAATCCATTCTCCAGTTGATAAATGGTAAAAAAAGATATGAACAGACAATTTTCAGATGATGAAATTAAAACTCTTTCCACTCATATGAAAGAGTGTTCCAAATCTCTACTGGTCAAAGAAATGCAAATTAAGACAACTCTGAGATAGCACTACACACCTGTAAGATTGGCTAAGATGACAGGAACAAATAATGATGAATGGTGGAGGGGATGTGGGAAAACTGGGACACTGATGCCTTGTTGGTGGAGTTGTGAAAGAATGCAACCATTCCAGAGAGCAATCTGGCATTATGCCCAAAAAGTTATCAAACTGTGCATACCCTTTGATCCACCAGTGCTACTACTAGGCTTATATCCCAAGGAAATACTAAAGAAGGGAAAGGGACCTGTATATGCCAAAATGTTTGTGGCATCCCTTTTTGTAGTGGCAAGAAACTGGAAAATGAACGGATATCCATCAATTGGAGAATGGTTGGAAGAATTATGGTATATGAATGATATGGAATATTATTTTTCTGTAATAAATGACCAATAGGATGAATACAGAGTGGCTTGGAGAGACTTACATCAACTGATGCTGAGTGAAATGAGCAGAACAAGGAGATCATTATACACTTCAACAATGATAGTGTATGAGGATGTATTCTGATGGAAGTGGATATCTTCAACATAGAGAAGAGCTAATCCAATTCCAATTGATCAATGATGGACAGAATCAGTTACACCCAGAAAAGGAACACTGGGAAATGAATGCAAACTGTTAGCATTTTTTGTTTTTCTCCCCAGGTTATTTTTACCTTCTTAATCCAATTCTTACTTTGCAACAACAACAACAAAATTCGGTTCTACACATATGTATTGTACTTAGGATATACTATAATATTTAATATGTATGGGAATGCCTGCCATCTAGGGGAAGGGGTGGAGGGAAGGAGGTGAAAATTTAGAACAGAAGGGAGTACAAGGGATAATGTTGTAAAAAATTATATATATATATATATATATATATATATATATATATATATACATACATATATATATGGTGTTAAAAATGTCATAATTATAAAATTAATAATAAAAAAGAATTGTGAATAGATCCAACCATTCTAGAGAGCAGTTTGGAAGTATGCTCAAAATGTTATCAAACTGTGCATACCTTTTGATCCAGCAGTGTTTCTACTGGGATTATATCCCAAGAGATCTTAAAAGAAGGAAAGGAACCCACATGTGCAAAAATGTTTCTGGCAGCTCTCTTTATAGTGGCAGAAAACTGGAAATTGATGACCATCAATTGGAGAATGGCTGAATAAGTTATGGTACATGAATGCTTTGGAATACTATTGTTCTATAATATGACCAGCAGGATTATTTCAGAGAGTCTTGGAGAGACCTACAGGAACTGATGCTAAGTATAATAAACAGAACCAGGAGATCATTATACACTTCAATAACAAGACTATATGATGTTCAACTCTGATGGATGTGGCTCTCTTCAACACTGAAATGATTCAAACTAGTTGCACTTGTTCAGTGATGAAGATCAACACCCAAGGAGAAGACTGTGGAAACTGAATGTGGACCACAACATAGTATTCTCACTCTCTCTGCATTGTTTGCTTGCATTTTGTTTTCTTTCTCTATTTTTTTCTTCCTTCTTGGTCTTATTTTTCTTGTGCAGCAAGATAACTGTATAAATATATATACATATATTGCATTTAACATATATTTAACATATTTAACATGTATTGTACTACCTGAATCTAGAGGAGGAAGTGGGGTAAAGGAAAGGAAAATTTGGAACAGAAGGTTTGACAAAGCCAACATTGTAAAATTACCCATGTTTTGAAAATAAAAAAGCTTTTATTTAAAAAAAATAGCTGTTACCTTTGTTTATTAGTTCATTAATTTTCTTAATTTCAATTTTATTTTATTAATCTCCATTTTTATTTTCAAAATTTCAAATTCGGTATTTAATTGAGGTTTTAAAATTTGTTCTTTTTCTAACTTTTTCTAATTTCATGCCCAATTCATTGATCTTCTCTCAATTTTATGCAAGTAAGCATTTAGAGAAACTTCCCCCTAAGAGCTGTTTGTGGCTGCAATCCATAATTTTTGGTATCTTGTCTCATTGTTGTCATTCTCTTGGATTAAATTATCTAATGTGTGTATGATTTGTTTTTTCACCCATTTATTTTTTAGGATCAGACTATTTAGTTTCCAGTGATTTTTAGGTCTATTTTTCAATGGCTCTTTACTACATGTAAGTTTTATTCCATCATGATCAGAAAAAGATGAACTCACTATTTCTGCCTTTCTGCATTTCATTTTGAGATATTATGCTCTGATATATGGCCAATTTTTGTGTAGGTTCCAGGAACCACTGAGAAAATATATCCTCGTTTCTGTCTCAATTCAATTTTCTCCAAAAGTTCATCATCTCTAACTTTTCTAAAATTCTATTTACCTCCTTATCTTTTTTCTTATGTGTTATGTGGTTCAATTTATCTAGTTCAGAGCTTGCAGTTCTTTCAACTTGTCCTTTAAGCATTCCCTTGCCATACCACTTGGTGCATGTATGTTTAGTATTGATTTAACTTTATTATCTACAGAATCCTTTAGCAAAATATAATTTTCTTTCATATCTTTTTAAATTATATCTCTTTTTACTTTTGCTTAATCTGAGATGAGGACTTTTCCCCTACTTTTTTTAAACTTCAGCTGAAGCTTAATAGACTCTGCTCCAGCATTTTACCTTTATTCTATATGCCTCACTGCTTAAATGTGCTTCTTATAAACCACTTATTGTAGCTTCTGGCTTTTAATTTAGTCTACTATCCATTTACATTTTACAAGAGTTTAAATGACTTATTCTGTATTTCCTGCCAACTTGTTTTCTCCAAGTTATACTTTTCATTTTTGTTTTTCCCTTTCTCTCTTCCCCACTATTTGCACTGACCACCACCTCCTTCAAACAGCCCTCCCTTTTTACACGTTTTACCCCTTTCTTTTATTTTTCCTCCTCTACTTCTGTTCTCCCATCTATTAGCCTTTCCCCTCCTACTTCTCTATAGGTTGAGATAAGCTTCTCTGTAAAGCTAAATATGCCTGATATTCTGTCTTTGAGCCAAAATTTAGATTCACACAGTGATGACCCTTTGCCTTGTTTCCTTCAATTGTAATTGGTCTCTTATGCTATGTTGCTGCATGAGCTATAATTTACTCTATTTTAATTCCATTTCCCCCTTCTTCCAGTAGAATACCCTTTCCACCGATGGTTTCTTTTTTATATCATTAAAATAAAATAAAATTATGCTTTCACACTTGAAGTATACCCATAACAGTGCTATAGATCTTAAGAGGTAAAAAGGTAAACAACATCTTCCCATATAGGGATGTAAACTTTTTAACTTTTAAAATAAAGTGTTTTTTTTTTCCTTTTTACTTTTTAATTCTTCTCGAGTTCTGTATTTGAAGATCAAATGTCTTCAGCTTTTGTCTTTTCATCAGAAATAAATGAAATTCACCTGTTTCACACTTTTTTTTAATTTTTATTTTATTTTATAATTATAACATTTTTTGACAGTACATATGCATGGGTAATTTTTTACAACATTATCCCTTGCACTTACTTCTATTCAGATTTTTTCCCTTCCTCCCCAACCCCCTCCCCCAGATGGCAAGCAGTCTTATATATGTTAAATATATTACAGTATATTCTAGATACAATATATGTGTGTAGAACCGAATTTTTTGTTGCACAGGAAGAATTGGATTCAGAAGGTAAAAATAACAGTTTACATGCATTTCCCAGTGTTCCTTTTCTGGGTGTAACTGATTCTGTCCATAATTGATCAATTGGAATTGGAATAGCTCTTCTCTATGATGAAGAAATCCATTTCCATCAGCATACATCCTGGTACAGTATCATTGTTGAAGTGTATAATGATCTTCTGGTTCGGCTCGTTTCACTCAGCATCAGTTGATGTAAGTCTCTCCAAGCCTCTCTGTATTTCTCCTGTTGGTCATTTCTTACAGAACAATAATATTCCATAACATTCATATACCATAGTTTACCCAACCATTCTCCAATTGATGGACATCCATTCATCTTCCAGCTTCTAGCCACTATGAAAAGGGCTGCCACAAACATTTTGGCATATACAGGTCCCTTTCCCTTCTTTAGTATTTCCTTGGGATATAAGCCCAATAGTAGTATGGCTGGGTCAAAGGGTATGCACATTTTGATAACTTTTTGGGCATGATTCCAGATTGCTCTCCAGAATGGTTGGATTCTTTCACAACTCCACCAACAATGCATCAGTGTCCCAGTGTTCCCACAGCCCCTCCAACAATCATCGTTATTTGTTCCTGCCATCTTAGCCAATCTGACAGGTGTGTAATGATACCTCAGAGTTGTCTTAATTTGCATTTCTCTGATCAATAGTGATTTGGAACACTCTTTCATATGAGTGGAAATAGTTTTAATTTCATCATCTGAAAATTTTTCTGTTCATATCGTTTGACCATTTATCAATTGGAGAATGGCTTGATTTCTTATAAATTAAAGTCAATTCTCTGTATATTTTGGAGATGAGGCCTTTATCAGAACCTTTAACTGTAAAAATTTTTTCCCAATTTGTTACTTCCCTTCTAATCTTGTTTGCATTAGTTTTGTTTGTGCAGAAACTTTTTAATTTGGTGTAATCAAAATGTTCTATTTTGTGATCAATAATGGTCTCTAGTTCTCCCTTGGACACAAACTCCTTCCTCTTCCACAAGTCTGAGAGGTAAACCATCCCATGTTCCTCCAATTTATTTATGATTTCGTTCTTTATGCCTAAATCTTGGACCCATTTTGATCTAATCTTAGTATGTGGTGTTAAATGTGTGTCCATGCCTAGTTTGTGCCATACTAATTTCCAGTTTTCCCAGCAGTTTTTGTCAAATAATGAATTCTTATCCCAAAATTTGGGATCTTTGGTTTTGTCAAAGATTAGATTGCTATTTTTATTCACTATCTTGCCCTGTGAACCTAACCTATGCCACTGATCAACTAGTCTATTTCTTAGCCAATACCAAATGGTTTTGGTGACTGTTGCTTTATAATATAGCTTTAAATCAGGTACACTTAGATCACCTTCCTCTGACTTTTTTTTCATTAGTTCCCTTGCAATTCTCGACCTTTTATTCTTCCATATGAATTTTGTTGTTATTTTTTCTAGGTCATTGAAATAGTTTCTTGGGAGTCTGATTGGTATAGCACTAAATAAATAGATTCGTTTGGGGAGTATTGTCATCTTTATTATATTCGCTCGGCCTATCCAAGAAAACTGAATGTCTTTCCGATTATTTAAATCTGACTTTATTTTTGTGGCAAGTGTTTTGTAATTTTGCTCATATAATTCCTGACTCTCCTTTGGTAGATATATTCCCAAATATTTTATACTATCGACTGTTATTTTGAATGGAATTTCTCCTTGTATCTCTTGCTGTTGGGTTGTGTTGGTAATGTATAAAAATCCTGAGGATTTATGTGGATTTATTTTGTATCCTGCGACTTTGCTAAAATTTTGAATTATTTCTAATAGCTTTTTAGCAGAGTCTTTGGGATTCTCTAAGTATACCATCATGTCATCTGCGAAAAATGACAATTTGATTTCTTCATTTCCTACTCTAATTCCTTGAATCTCTTTCTCGGCTCTTATTGCCGAGGCTAGAGTTTCTAGTACTATATTGAATAGTAATGGTGATAGTGGGCAACCTTGTTTCACTCCTGATCTTACAGGGAAAGGTTCTAGTTTATCACCATTACATATGATGTTTACTGAAGGTTTTAAATATATGCTCCTTATTATTTTAAGGAATAGTCCATTTATTCCTATACTCTCAAGCGTTTTTAGTAGGAATGGATGTTGGATTTTATCAAATGCTTTTTCTGCATCTATTGAGATGATCATATGGTTTTTATTAATTTGATTATTAATATGGTCAATTATACTAATAGTTTTCCTAATATTAAACCAGCCCTGCATTCCTGGTAAAAATCCCACTTGGTCATAGTGTATTATCCTGGGGATGATTTTCTGAAGTCTATTTGCTAATATCTTATTTAAGATTTTAGCATCAATATTCATTAAGGAAATTGGTCTATAGTTTTCTTTCTCAGTTTTTGATCTACCTGGTTTAGGTATCAGTACCATTCTGTGTCATAGAAGGAATTTGGTAGGACTCCTTCAATCCCTATTTTTTCAAATAGTTTACATAGCATTGGAGTTAGTTGTTCTTTAAATGTTTGGTAGAATTCACCTGTAAATCCATCTGGTCCTGGCAATTTTTTCTTAGAGATTTGGTTAATAGCTTGGTCTATTTCTTTTTCTGAGATGGGACTATTTAGACTACTTACTTCTTCCTCTGTTAATCTGGGCAAGCTATATTTTTGAAGGTATTCTTCCATTTCATTTAAGTTATCGAATTTATCGGCATAAAGTTGAGCAAAGTAGCTCCTAACTATTGTTCTAATTTCCTCTTCATTAGTGGTGAGTTCACCCTTTTCATTTTCAAGACTAACAATTTGCTTTTTCTCTTTCCTTTTTTTAATCAGGTTTACTAAGGGTTTGTCTATTTTGTTGGTTTTTTCATAAAACCAACTCTTAGTTTTATTAATTAATTCAATAGATTTTTCACTTTCAATTTTATTAATCTCACCTTTCATTTTTTGAATTTCAAGTTTTGTGTTTGTCTGGGGGTTTTTAATTTGTTCCTTTTCTAGCAATTTTAGTTGTAAGTCCAATTCGTTGGCCCTCTCTTTCTCTATTTTATGCAAGTAGGCCTGTAGAGATATAAAACTTCCCCTTATTACTGCTTTGGCTGTATCCCACACATTTTGGTATGATGTCTCATTATTGTCATTTTCTTGGGTGAAGTTATTAATTATGTCTATGATTTGCTGTTTTACCCAATCATTCTTTAGTATAAGATTATTTAGTTTCCAATTATTTTTTGGTCTATTTTCCCCTGGCTTTTTATTAAATGTTATTTTGATTGCATTATGGTCTGAAAAGGATGCATTTACTATTTCTGCCTTACTGCATTTGATTTTGAGGTTTTTATGCCCTAGTACATGATCAATTTTTGTATAGGTTCCATGAACTGCTGAGAAGAAAGTATATTCCTTTCTGTCTCCATTTAGCTTTCGCCAAAGATCTATCATATCAAACTTTTCTAGTATTCTATTTACCTCTTTGACTTCTTTCTTATTTATTTTGTGGTTTGATTTATCTAATTCTCATAGTGCAAGGTTGAGATCTCCCGCTATTATAGTTTTGCTATCTATTTCCTCTTGCAGCTCTCTTAATTTCTCTTTTAAGAATTTAGATGCTGCACCACTTGGTGCATATATGTTTAATTAGATCAATTTTTCTCTTTTAATTAGATCAATTTTTGTTTTTGCTTGATCTGAGATGAGGATGGCTACTCCTGCTTTTTTGGTTTTGCCTGAAGCATAATAGATTCTGCTCCACCCTTTTACTTTTAGTTTGAATGTCTCACCCTGTTTCAGGTGTGTTTCCTGTAAACAACATATAGTAGGATTCTGACTTTTAATCCAGTCTGCTAACTGCTTCCTCTTTATGAGGCAGTTTGCCCCATTCACATTTATGGTTAGAAGGACTAATTCTATATTGCTTGCCATCCTATTAACCCCTGCTTATGCTTTTCCCCTTTCCTTCCCTTTACCCTCCTATCCAGTATTAAACTGGTGAACACCACTTGCTTTTCACAGCCCTCCCTTTTTAGGATCCCTCCCCCACCTTAAAGATCCTCCCCTTATTTTACCCCTTTTCCTCAAAATTACTGTATTCCCTTCCCCTTAGCTTACTCCTTCCCTTTCACTTTTCAATGAAGTGGAAGAAGTTTCACCATAAATCGAATATGTCTATTGATACACGCTATGTTCATCTCCCTTCTTTCTTTCTCTCAGATATAATAGGTTACCTTTGCCTCTTCATGAGATGTAGTACCACCACTTTATACTTTTTTATGATATAATCTCCTTTCCACCTCTAGCTTCTAAGACAAATTGTACATATGTTCTTTACATATTTTTTTGACAGAAGTATAGTTCTCAAGATTTCTTTTTACCTTTTTAGAAATCTCGAGTTCTGTATTTGAAGATCAAACCTTTTATGTAGGTCTGGTTTTTTCATCAAAAATAGATGTAATTAATTTATTTCATTAAATATCCACTGAGTCAGTCCAGGTGGGGGTTGGGGGTGGCCGGTCTCTGAGAGACGCTGGCTTTCTGGGGTTTTAATCTTCACCTCCGGTGTTTACACCCTCTCCAATGCTCCTGGCTTGCTGCCAAGATGGAGCATCCACACTGGGGCAAAAGCCCTTTCACAGAAATGGCAGAGATCACACCCCTCCCACTCTGGTCTGAGCTGTGTGAGCTGCCTGTCTTGCTCTGGCTGCCTGCCCTCAGTCTGTGCCCAGTCTGTTCAACCCTCCCCCGAGCAAACACAGACCTTTTCTGGCGACTTTCAAGGATGTCTTCTCTTGGAGATTATTTGTGGATTTCTTTCTGGGTCAAGCATTAAGTCAGAGGCTTGTCATGAAGTAAGTTCTGAGAGAAAACGAGGAGCTCAAGCAGCTGTCTGCCTCCACGCCACCATCTTGGCCGTAAGTCCTTTTTCACACTTTTCAAATTATTTTTATACATTAATTTATTTGAGCCTCACAATAACTAGGTAAATAAGTAAACTAATAAAGTTTACTAAATAAGTAAACAAATACATATAATTTATGCATGTATGCATGTAAGTATACAAATGTATGAATAGTGCTTTGAAGAGGAGAGTGCTAATAACTGGGTTCAGTAAAGACCTTGAGTAAGAGATAGTTTTGGAATATCAATTAGATAACTTGGGAAAGGAGGATTGAAGAGGTAACACATGAATAAGATGCTAATATAAACTCATATGTATATGCAATCTATAGGTTTATACTGAGAGTAGGCAATTTTAGCAATTTCTTCTTTCTTTATCTACCAATCTTGCCAAGGAAGTGGCAAATATATTCCATGACTTCAAAGGAATTCTATATGTTGTATCCAGACTAGCTCTCTGGAGGACCTCAGTACCAACCCAAATCCTTGGTTTTAGAAGAGGAGTGATAAGGCAGGGCTCATGTGGATGGTCAAACATGGAATCTGTTTATTCCAAATTCTCTCAGTGTTATATATACTAATAAGCTTACATAACCAAAGCAACACTGTGCATGCGCTATTTATAGACTGCGCATGTGGGACCACATAAACAACTTGCTATTGTGTGTAGATGACTCTTTGCCACTTAGTATCACTCACAGATTATCCAATCCCTGACTTCTCAGGAAGACTGAAAGCCCTTAGGGGGGATGGGGAGCCAAGCTAGACATTGGCAGCAGGTTCTTTGTGGGCTAAAAGGTCTTATACCTCACCAAAGTTCCCCTATTATCTGTGGCCCTCTATATCGCTCCCTTTCTTTTGTCTTAATTGAAGTAGCTATATGTCAGTGATTAAATCCATCACCATACAAGGAATCACCCAAACAATATGAATAAACAAGATACTATAAAAGACTTCCATGTGTCCCAGAAGGAAGGTATAGAAAATAACTTAATTCACAACCACACATACACTTCCTTCAGCAGCCAAGACATGGTCCAAAGCCAATCTATTGTCCATCACTTCATGTGTCAGGGAATCCAAGGATTCCTGCAGGTTTTTAAGTCCTGCATCAATCTCATTAACGATTATTTTTGATGTTCATGGTGATGTTCATGTGTCAAATGCCATATACATAGGGTTAACTACCCGTCATTTTCAGTGGTGGATGCAGTCAGAGATGGAACCACTCGATATTTCTTGGGTCTTCTCCTTCTTTATGAGGGTTTTCTTTTTTTCTATGGATATGGCTAATTGGCACCTATTGGCTTCCTTATCCATCTGTTTAGACACAAGCAGATCCTCTGCTCCAAGTGGCTAGTATGTCTATTCCCTTCCATTTATCACTCTCTGGATCTCTCCACATCAAGTGGTGATTATCTAAAGATAGTGGAGCTGCTTGCACTGAGTGACACTGCCCTTCCAATGGGTTATAAAACCTGTCTGCTGGAGCCAGTGCATCTTCATCAAAAATAAATAAAATAAGTAAATAAATAAATAAATAAATAAATAATAGTATAAAGAGGTAAATTTAGAAGTTCTCTATGAATTTAAATTTCAACATGATGAAAATGGTTACAGTTTTTATGTTCCTTTATTATGTTCCTTTGAAGTCATTAAATAAATTTGCCACATTTTTGAAGGGAGAGGAAAAGCTACTGTAATTTTCTTGTCTATCTGCCCCACCACCACACCCTTCTCTCTCTCTCTCTCTCTCTCTCTCTCTCTCTCTCTCTCTCTCTCTCTCTCTCTCTCTCTCTCTCTCTCTCTCTCTCCCAGCAGACTAACAATATATGAAAAATTTCAAATAAATACTTACTTTGATGAATATGTCAATTCATGAAATATAGAAGGCCCAGTCTCTCCTAGGAGAGACAAATAAAACAATAGGGAGAATGGTTTTATCATTACCTTAAAGGCAATTAAAACAAAAATTTCATGGTATTAATTGAAATATATATATATATATATATATATATATATATATATATACATATATATATATATATATATAATTTTTAAAATTTAAATCATAAACAAATCAAATCAAATAAGTTAAATAAAAGAATTAAACATTTATGTGAAAAAAACTACATGATCCTCTAGACATGTTATCATATTATATAACATTTGATGACTTCTGTGAGAATAATGGAAAATTTATTCAATATATGTATTGAAAAAATATAATTGGGAATTAAAAATGAAACTAAAAAATCTAATTAATAGTCTTATCATACATATAAGTAAATTTTTTCATTATGAGTTTTACTTTAAGTACACATGCATGAACACACATACATACATACATACATACACACAAAACATAAAAAAAAAAAAACATTGATTCACTTTTAGACAAGAAATGACTTGAGACTGATGTGCACATGTTGTTCTTTTGATTGCTGGTGTGTAGAATTTGTAGAATTTGAATTTTAGCTCCAGCATATTTGAAATTTTTTTCTTGTTTCTTGTAAAATTTCTCTTTGAAGTTGGAATTTTGAAATTTGGCGATCATATTCTTATGTGTTTCCCACAAAGGATCTCTTTGCAGTGATGACTGGTGAATTTTTTTCTGTTTTTACCTTCCCTTCATGTTCTAACCAGTCCAGGAAAATGTTATTGAATTATATCTTGCATTATTGTGTCAAGGTTCCTTTTATGGTTGTATTTTTTAAGGACTCCAATTATTTTTATATTTTCTCTTATTGATCTGTTCTACAGATCTGGTTTGTTTTTTTTTTTTTATAATATATTTCACATTCTGTTCTATTACTTGCATTTTACATATATATATATATATATATATATATATATATATATATATATATATGTTATTTCTTGGTCTCTTATACTTTCACTGTCTTCCCTTGTCCAATTTTATTTTTTTAATGTTTTCTCTTTAAAATTCTGTATCTCCTTTTTCCAATTTGTTAATATTTGTCATAATCATGGTTTTTCTGGAATGATTTTTAGTTTTAGTTTTTTTTTTTTTTTTTTTTTTTTAAGTTTTTCCTCAATCTCTTCTAATTTGATTTTTAATTTTTGTTCAGTTCTTCTACAAATTCTCTTTGGATATGTAACCATTTTATATTGCTCTTTGGAGTAGAATAGGCATTTTTTACTTCAATGTCCTCCTCTGAAGATGAATTCTGGTCTTCCCTATTTCCAAAGTAAGTTTCAGTAGTTGGGTTCTTTCTTCTTTGGCAATATGTTTTAATTGAAAAGTATTAGTGTTAATACTTCTAATACTGAGATATTGGGA
Organism: Sminthopsis crassicaudata; assembly: GCF_048593235.1. NCBI lineage: Eukaryota > Metazoa > Chordata > Mammalia > Dasyuromorphia > Dasyuridae > Sminthopsis > Sminthopsis crassicaudata. The sequence continues at coordinate 113,039,520 of NC_133619.1, forward strand.
ATAGTTCCTCTAGCTTCACTTCAGGTCTCCCCTGTGACCTAGAACCCCAAACCAAAACTCCACCCTTCTGCAGTCAGTAGCATCCCTGCCCCACTATTTCTGCACTCCCAGTATGCTGGTTCCTTTTCAACAAGAATCTTATCTTAGCAGCACTGTTGGGCCTGGTATTACCAATTAGCAGAAACTCGGACCTCGCAGAATCAGACCCCAACTCTCATGTTGTTCTCTGGTGTTTGGGCTGAGGTTCCAACTGAATCCAAATAAGCCCAAGGCTCCCTGCTGACTGTTTCAGCAGAGCTAGACTGGAAGTGTTTGCATTTCACACCAGTTATTCCCCATCCTGGGGCCTTTCTTTGGCTATTCTTGAGCTGTTCCAAGAGTATTACTGTTCACCCCAAGTCTTCTTTGTTTTTCACCAGTCTATGTTCACCTTGAGGTACAAACTTTTTTTCTTTGTAGGGCAAATCTGGAGAGCTTTAAATTACTGACCTGTATTGTCTTCTTCCCAGAATCATCCCAACAGTGGCATTTTAAAATGACCTGGAACATGCATCTGTGGGAAACAAAGGTATATGTAAAAAAGGAATTATTCATCCTCTGATTTTATCATTATGAGAGAGAGAGAAAGCTGTGCTGCACAATCAGACATTGAGAAGTTCAATAACTTTTTGTCTCACTCTAAGGATCTCACTCTATTTATAATAAACTAAAAAATCAGACAGATCCAATTTCTCTAAGTTGATGTCTCTAAATTGGTCAGTTCACTGTTACCATGAAATTATTTCTGTTGACTACAGGAAGAAGAAAGCTGGGAGAGATCTTTTTGGAATAGCTTAGTACAGCTCTGGGGCAAATTTCTGGTCCTACATGATGGTCTGTGCTTATGTTTATATGTTTTCCTGTAATGTGGGGGGGGGGGAGGGAAGAGAGTACAAGTGCACATGTACATGCATGCCCATTTGTGTATTGCTTTTCAGTTTTCTTGGGTATGTCTTTATGAGTGCTTATGGAACACTATAGAAGATATTACTGGCATATTTTCATGATGATGAAATGTGTCTTTGTCCAATTTTCTCATTACAGGAAGAGAAATAATTTTATTTTCATTGAGTAGTGATTGGTAATTGACTTTTTTGTGTACCTTTGCCTTTATTAACTAAAATTAAAGTGTAAATAAAGCCCTCCAGTGCCTTCCCTGATCCATCAAGAAAGGGACAATATGCTATTGTTAATCTGAAGAGTTATGAGATACGGGTGTGTGATTTTTATGAAAAATGAAAACTAGAAAGTTTATAATGTATTAATGATTTCACAATGAGCAGAAGGCAATAGGATTTTATTTGTTATTTTTTTAAATGAATTATTTTGAATGAAACAAATAGAAGACTGTAAAATTTCAGGAAAACTCAACAAGCACCAGGGCAAAATCAATAGAATAAATTATTTCTGTAAACATTATCAGTCTAGCCCATTCACTTGTAGGAAGTGGGCTGAAGTAGAGCCATGTCAGGGGAAAAAATGTGCTCATGAGAATAGTTATTTTGTATGGGTACACACATCCTTTAAGGTGATTTTCAGGAGAGGAAAAATCCATCCCTGCTCCATGAGCTTTTCTCATAGATAGATAGATTATTTATATTATTTCCACTGCACCTTTAAATAGATTTCAAATTATTTAATGCATGATGAAACATATATATGTATATATATATATGCATACATGCTATACTATATATGCAAATGTGTATGTATATATGTGTATGTGGAATCTCTATTACGTAGCTTAGAATGCTAAGGTTCATAAAGGAGTAACAATTTTGTCAAGATCACACAGACAATGAAGTGACTATACAAATTACAAATCCTTATACATAGTATCATCATTTTGGAATGAAAGAAATCTATAAGGAAGCTATAGAATAATTGTCTCATTTTGCATATGAGCAAGCTGAGAGAGAATCTTGATCTCTAAGATTATAGAAATATAATTAGGGGAGTCAAAATTCAAACCCTGATTCCAAATGTAGCACACATCCTATTGAATTAACCTCTCTGTTTCTAAATTCCCTTCAAGCTATGAAACAAATATTGTATTGATTTGATCATCTCATTATCCATGTATAAATTATTCTTCATATCTAAGGGATTAAAGCTATTGTTTGTTTGTCTGTTTTTAATTGTGTAAGTATCTAAAGGTTACTCCAACATTCATTAAAATGGTATTCCTGAGGATGAGATAGGTCTCTGAATGAGTTAAGGTAATGTACCTTTCCTTTGTTTCTCAAATGGCAAGTAGGTAGGCATCTTTTTTGGCCATAATGGAAAAAATGCAGAGAGAGTTGGAAAAAAACACTAAAATATCAACTTTGACATTCTGCATAAGATTGTGGGGGAAAATTGACATCACCTAGCAAGTGTGAGTATATGAATTTCATTTGACTTTATGCATAGGGCCCAAAAGAGATCTGCTTATGTGAATGTAAATGTGAGGAAATAAGTACATGAAAAGACACTTTTGACATGTGTATAGTGGGAGAACATGGAGTATGCATGATGCAGAATTTTTGCGTATGCATTCTGAATTATTCATATATAATAGGAAACATTTTTGGTAGGGTAACAGGAATACATCAAGAAGTTTAAAAATGAAAACTTTTCTTTTCTCATTTCAATCAGTTTATCATGACAGCCAAAGTAATGGAGTCAAAAACTTGATCAGATGCATATAGCCATAATCATGAAGTCCATTGTCTTGGCATCCCAGAGGATTTAATGTCATTTCAATCAGAAAATTGCCCCCAGACAAATGCAGGAATAAATTGGAGAAATAATTTCCAGCCTTTTCTTCTCCAGGGTTGAGTCTCAACATGTTGGGAAGTGAGAAAATAGAAATCATAATGAAATGGATGACAGTCATCTACCTAGGACTTTATAATGGAGCAGAAAAAGGAGACCTTGTCTTAAAACAGCACATATAAATTAGTGAGTGGCACAATTTTCAGTACTGGCATTGCTTAGCAGAATAAGCTGGGAAAAGGTTACTAATGAAGATGTATTCAAATGATTTATAAGTTGTTAAAGTTAATATTACTCAGAGATTTTTTTTTCTTTCTTTCTTTTTTTAGACAACCATTACAAGCAAAATAAATAATACCAACCTAATAATTTTAATATTCCCAAACATGCATTTGTAACTTATTTTTCTTTTTTTAGACTAGGTTCAATCTTCCCTATCAGTTCTTTAAATAAAGATAAGGTGGTAAATTTATTTCGATAGCTATAAAATTCTTTCCCAGAAAGGTATTGTAAACATATTTGTTCAGCATATTTTTTTATGGTTTTAGAAAACTTTGTGAATCCAGGTTCTACAAAGAGGCTGGGGAAAAGAGTTTATTTCTGGACAGTTTGCCAGCAGAGAAAAACAAGAGAAGTCTCAGAGAGATGGAAAAGAATGATGCAAAATAAAACCAGGAATCCAAGTATATTATTCACAGTGTGTTGCAGAAAATCAAATCTTTACAGCTTGCCTGCAATTGCAATACTACCTCACTTTACTATACATTGAATTATATTTTGCAATTTTCTTTTCTCTCCCTCTCTCTGTCTCTTTCTCTATGTCTCTGTCTCTGTCTTTGTCTCTCTCTTTCTCAGTGTGGATATGGGTGTGTGTCTCTCTGTGTGTGTCTGTGATCTTCATTTTAAAAGAATCAAAAGAAAGCCTTCTGGGCACTAGGAAACTTTATAGATAATTTATAGAAAGATCCAAATAGTTTTAACAGATGGTTTGCAAACAACTCTAGTTAGGTCACCATTTACTCAAATGAGATTCCATTAAATATAGTTTTCAAAACAACTGCCTGAGGCTGTTTGGCAGATACAACTATTCACTTCATTTATAAAGGGAAAGAGTGAGAACTCAGAAGCTTTAGCAGACATTTCCAAGTTTATTCAGATAAGAACAAGTGTCAGGATTAAAGTTCATTAGAATCTTTGACTTTAGTGCATGCACAGATGTATGAATTTGTGTGTGTGTGTGTGCATGCATGTGTGTGCCTATGTGTGTATATGAGAGAGAGAGAGAGAGACAGATACAGAGACAGAGATAGAGATGGAGTAGAGAGTAAGAAAGACAGAGACAAATATAGAGAAAGAAAAAGGGGAGAAAGACAAGGATGGGAGACACAGACACACACATGCATAGATATGCAAGTGAGAGATGGTGAGGAGAGAAAGAAAGAGAAAGACTGTAGACACAATATAGTAATCATTTTGAATATGTATATATATTTGCCTTAGTCTTTCTTCACTTCTATTTTAAGGAAGATTATTATGGCTTAGAATATATGTAAATAGCATTTATTTTCTGTGATGGCCAGAAACTCTATGGGTTCTCCTCTCCTAGATTGTGATTTTTGTAATGGTAAATTGTGCCATCATTTGTCTCAATACTTAATAGCCTTAATTTATAAAACCTTAATTTTTATTTTTATTTTTTTTATTTAGAATTTTTTCATAATATTATCTCTTGTACTCATTTTTCCAAATTATCCCCCTTCCATCCACTCCCTCCCCCCGATGACAGGCAATCCCATACATTTTACATGTGTTACAATATAACCTAGATACAATATATGTGTGCAAATACCATTTTCTTGTTGCGCATAGAAGTAACCTGGGTAGATAGACAGTAGTGCTAACAATTTACATTCACTTCCCAGTGTTCCTTCTCTGGGTGTAGTTATTTCTGTCCATCATGGATCAACTGGAAGTGAGTTGGATCTTCTTTATGTTGAAGATATCCACTTCCATCAGAATACATCTTCATACAGCATTGAAGTGTACAGTGATCTTCTGGTTCTATTCATTTCACTCAGCATCAGTTGATGTAAGTCTCTCCAAGCCTCTCTGTATTTCTCCTGCTGGTCATTTCTTACAGAGCAATAATATTCCATAACCTTCATATACCATAATTTAACCAACCATTCTCCAATTGATGGACATCCATTCATCTTCCAGTTTCTAGCTATAACAAAAAGAGCTGCCACAAACATTTTGGCACATTCAGGTCCCTTTCCACTCTTTAGTATTTCTTTGGGATATAAGCCCAATAGCAGCAATATAAGCCCAATAGCAGCAATAAAACCTTAATTAAAAAAAAAAAAAACAAACAAACATTCATCACCTACTGTATGGCACCATTCTTGGCTGGAGGAGAGAATAAAACACAGCTTTACCTCATACCTTAGCTCATAGACAATAAGGCATGAACTTCCCAAAAGTATACGTCCTTTTTTTCATAATGAAGGAGGAATAATAATAATAATACAACAATAACAACATGGAAGGAGGTATATTTTATTATCTGTTCTCTGAGATTATCCTTACCTTTTCAAGTATCCTCTTTCCTTTTCTTGCTCTTGTTTTTTTTTTTTTTTTTTTTTTTTTTTTTCATATAAAAGATTCAGAGTTGGCTCATATAGTCCCTAGAAAGAGATCTATAATCTTTTTTATAACCTTTTTCTGTATGTTTTTTATTATACATTAACAATAAAATTCAATGCAAATATTTATCCTAATCTTATAGTGTCTTATATTGTTTGTCAAAGTAGTCATTAGAAACGTTTAACTGTTATATGGTTAAAATTGTCTATTTTGTCTTCAAAAAGAAATCTATAACTATTTTTTGTTAAAAATTCTATTTTGTGTATAATGTTACTGTTTTTATTTAGACTATCAAATTTCAATTTAATTGTGGTATATGGTATAAGATATTGACCATAAACTAATGTTTGCTAAAATTCTTTCTGAATGGTTATTCTAGAGGTTCTTGTGATTCCCTATTTCACAAAATCCTCTAGAGTAACTATTCAGAAAGAAACTGGATACCTGTTTTCTATCCATTATCTCTTCCTTATCTGTTTTTTCCCATAGATAATTTTATTTTCCTACCAATATAAAATAGTTTTAAAGCTATTGTCTTAAAACATAATTTGATATTTGCTAATATAATTTCCCCTTAATTGTTTTTTTTTAATTTTCTTTGAGATCTTGGACATTATGTTCTCCCAAATAAATTTTACTTTTGCTTAACCTGGTCCTACAAAATATTATCTTGGTAACTGTATACCACTAAATATTCAAAGTAATACATGTGTTTTTATATTGGCACAAGTTAACCTTAAGTAGTGAGTATATATATCCCTGATTTTGTCTCCCTTAAATTATACAAGTTTTTAAATAATTCAATTTATTTAAATTTACATAATTCAGATAGTTTACTTATTCTTACTCATTGGAATGGAATTTCTCTTCTTTCTCCACAAAGAGAATGTATCTAGAATGTATCTCCACATGTATCTAGATTTGAAAGGAATTTCAGCTGAACATCTAATATGATCCCATTTCTTTCCAGACAAGAAAACTAAGATTTTGATGGGGGAGGGGTATTAGTGATCTGTATAAATAAAATCTCATAGGTACTAAGAATCAGAGAGAATTTTTGAATTAAGGCTCTTTAACTACAAAGATAGTACTTTTTCCACTGTCCTTATTGATTTTTGTTTGTACTATAGCAGTTGTATTGTATGGTATACTTGTATTCTGTTTTTTTTGTTTTGTTTTGTTTTGTTTTACGTTAGCTATTTTCACATCTATAAACAAAATAGAGAAAATTTTGTCACCTTTTTGTCTTATATGTAGACCTTAAATTGTGTCCCATTTTTTGCTTTATCAAATATGTCAAGAATCATGTCAAATAATAAAGGTGAGCTACAACTTCCCTATTTTACTAATGTTCACTAAAAAAAAAAAAAAAAAAAAAAAAAAAAAAAAAAAAAAAAAAGTTACTAGTGTGTGTGTTGTTTTTTTGTTGTTGTTGTTGTTGTTGTTTTTTGTTTTGTTTTTGTTTGTTTGTTTTTTATTGCAGATAATGCAAACCCTTGATTTTAAGTGCAGGTTTTAGTAAAAGAATATTCTTTATTTTTCTTTTTAGGATTAACATGAATAAGTGATTAAATAATTTGTTTTCTCTTTTGAAAAAAATCAAAATTTCTTATCATTTTTATTGTTGCAGTATGATAGAGTCAATGGAAGACTGCATTGGAAGGCAAAATAGTTGGATTTGAATTCTAACTCAAAATACTGGTGTTAAATACTTTAACAAGTCATTTTATAATTTTGACCATATTATAAAATAACTTTTGTTTGCTTTTTTTAGGGAATTTTTTATCTTTATTCTTATCTTTTTTTCATTAAAGCTTTTTATTTTTCAAAACATATGTCTGGATAATTCTTCAATATTAGCCCTTTTAAAACCCTGTTCCAATTTTACCCCCCCTCTCCCCACTCCCTCCCCAGATGGCAAGTAATCCAGTATATGTTAAACATGATCGAAATATATGTTAAATCCAATATATGCATATATATTTAAACAATTATCATGCCACACAAGAGAAAAAGTGAAGCAAAATAAAATTAAGGCAAACAACATAAAAAGAGTGAAAATGCTATATGCGAATCACCAGTTCCCACAATCCTCTGTGGGTATAGATGGATGTTTTCTTTTTTTTTTTTTTTTCTTTTTTTTTCTTTTTTTTAAATTTTATAATTATTAAATTTTTTGACAGTATATACGCATGAGTATTTTTTTATAACATTATCCCTAGTATTCATTTTTCCAAATTTTCCCCTCCTTCCCTCTATTCCTTCCCCTAGATGACAGGCAATCCCATACATATTACATGTATTACAGTATAACTTAGATACAATATATGTGTGTAAATCCAATTTTCTTGTTTTACGTTAAGAATTTGATTCCGAAGGTATAAGTAACCTGGGTATAAAGACAGCAGTGTTAACAATTTACATTCACTTCCCAGTGTTCCTCCTCTGGGTATAGTTGTTTCTGTCCAACATTGATCAACTGGAAGTGACTTGGATCTTCTTTATGTTGAAGATATCCACTTCCATCAGAATACATCTTCATACAGCATTGTTGTTGAAGTATATAGCGATCTTCTGGCTCTGTTCATTTCACTCAGCATAAGTTCATGTAATTCTCTCCAAACCTTTCTGAATTCATCTTACTGGTCATTTCTTACAGAGCAATAATATACCATAACCTTTATATACCATAATTTGCCCACCCATTCTCCAATTGAGGACATCCATTCATCTTCTAGTTTCCAGCCACTATGAAAAGGGCTGCCACAAAACATTTTGGCACATACAGGTCACTTTCTCCTCTTTAGTATTTCTTTTGGATATAAGCCCTATAGCAGCACTGCTGGATCAAAGGATATGCACATTTTGATAACTTTTTGGGCATAGTTCCAAATTGCTCTCCAGAATTGCCGGATTCTTTCACAGCTCCACCGACAATGTATTAGTGTCCCAGTTTTCCCACATCCCCTCCAACATTCATCATTATTTGTTCCTGTCATCTTAGCCTATGTGACAGGTGTATAGTGATATCGAGTTGTCTTAATTTGCATTTCTCTGATCAGTAGTGATTTGGAACACTCTTTCATATGAGTGGATATAATTTCAATTTCATTATCTGAGAATTGTCTGTTCATATCCTTTGACTATTTATCAACTGGAGAATAGTTTGATTTCTTATAAATTAGGGTCAGTTCTCTATATATTTTGGGGATGAGGCCTTTATCAGAACCTTTAACTGTAAAAATATTTTCCCAATTTGTTACGTCTCTTCTAATCTTGTTTGCATTAGTATTGTTTCTACAGAAACTTTTTAGTTTGATGTAATTGTAATTTTCTATTTTGTGATCAATAATGATCTCTAGTTCTTCTCTAGTCATAAATGCCTTCCTCCTCCACAAGTCTGAGAGGTAGACTATTCTCTGTTTCTCTAATCTATTTATGATCTCATTCTTTATGCCTAAATAATGGACCCATAACCCTAACCCTAACCCTAACCCTAACCCTAACCCTAACCCTAACCCTCCCGACTCCCGACTCCCGACTCTAACCCTAAATTGGTATATGGTGTTAAGTGTGGATCCATATCTAATTTCTGCCATACTAATTTTCAGTTTTACCAACAGTTTTTTTCAAATAATGAATTTTTATCTCTAATGTTAGTATCTTTGGGTTTATCAAACACTATATTGCTATAGATATACCCTTTTTTGTCCTTTGTACCTATAGATGGATCTTTTCATCACTAAACAATTGAGACTGTCCTGAATCATTTCATTAATGGAAAGAACCATGTCCATCAGAATTGATCATCATATAATCTTGTTATTACTGTGTAGAATGATCTTCTGGTTCTGTTCATTTCACTTAGCATCAATTCATATAAGTCTCTCCAGGCCTCTCTGAAATCATCTTGTCAGTCATTTCTTACAGAACAATAATATCCCATAACATTCATATACCATAATTTATTCAGCCATTCTCCAACTGACGGGCATCCATCCATTTATTTTCCAGTTTCTTGCCACTATAAAAAGGACTGCCACAGATATTTTTGTATATGTTGGGTTCCTTTCCCTTCTTTAAGATCTCTTTGGGATATAAGCCCAATAGAAACACTTGGATCAAAGGGTATGCACAGGTTCAAAAATTTTTGAGCATAGTTCTAAATTGCTCTCCAGAATAATTGGATCCATTCACAATTCCACCAATAATGTATCAGTGTCCCAGTCTTCCCACATTCCCTCCAACATATGATCATTATCTTTTCCTGTCATCTTAGCCAATCTGAGAGTGTGTAACGGTATCTTAGAATTGTCTTTATTTGAATTTCTCTGATCTATAGTGATTTAGAGCACCTTTTCATAAAAAAATGTTTTCCCAGTTAATTCTTTTTTCTAATCTTTTCAGCATTAGTTTAGTTTTGTTTGTCAAAAAAAATTAACATCATATAATCAAAATTATCTATTTTGTGATCAATAACGATCTTCAGTTCTTCTTTGGTCACAAATTCCTTCCTCCTCCATAGATCTGTGAGGTAAACTATCCTACGTTCTTCTAATTTGTTTGTAATATCATTCTTTAAGTCTAGAGCATGAATCCATTTAGACCTTATCTTGGTATATGGTGCTAAATATGGGTCAATGCCTATTTTCTGCCATACTAGTTTCCTATTTTCCTAGCAGGTTTTGTCAAATAGTGAGTTCTTATCCCAAAAGCTGGGGTCTTTGGGTTTGTCAAACTAGATTTCTATAATTATTCACTATCTTGCCCTGTGAACCTAACATATTCCATTGATCGACTAGTCTATTTCTTAGCCAGTACCAAATGGTTTTGGTGACTGCTGCTTTATAATATAATTTTATATCTGATACAGCTAGGCCACCATCATTTGATTTTTTTTTCCATTAATTCCCTTGAAATTCTTGACCTTTTGTTCTTCCAGAATAATTTTGTTGTTATTTTTTTCTAGGTCAGTGAAATAGTTTCTTGGGAGTTTGATTGGTATATCCCTAAATAAATAGATTAGTTTAGGGAGTATTGTCATCTTTATTATATTCATTCAACCTATCCAAGAGCACTTGATATTTTTCCAGTGTTTAGATCTGACTTTATTTGTGTGGAAAGTGTTTTGAAATTTTGCTCCTGACTTTCCCTTAGCAGATAGATTCACAAATATTTTATATATTGACAGTTATTTTAAGTGGTATTCTGGAAGTTTGGGGTTCACTATTTACCTTTTGTGTTTTTGTTGGATGATTTATAACTTCTCTGCTGATCTACTGGCTTTCAGCCAGGGCAGAGTAGCCAACACTGCTGTAGATTCCTCCCCAAACATTCTCCAGTGGGGAGCCCTCATTCCTGTCTGTTTTTGCATATGTGCTCAGCCTGCTTGTGCTTGGCCCCCTTCTCTCCATGCCTGATTGAAACAGACCTTTTCTGGTGATCTTTGAAATTATCTTCTGTTGACAATTTTTTGCACTCTCAATATTTGTGGGTTCTGCCCAACCAGAGAAAGTCAGAAAAATATAGTGTGTCCTCTCCGCAATCTTGGCTCCAACACCTTGTTTGCTTTTCTTAAAGGATTTTTAATTTACCTCTTTGGTCTACAATTTCCTCTCTTGAGTTTCTCCTGACTATCTCAGAAGTCCCTTTGAAGTCTAAATCAGTGATATCATAAATTTTAGTTCTTTTACCATGTTTATAATAAGCAACTTTCTCATATAGAATTTTCTGGATATATTACTACTTCCTTGATCAATAATGACTGTTTCCTATTTAGGGTTGTCTTGACTTCTAAACAATCATTTTTATTCTTTCTTTCACATCTTGACTGATAGATTTCATTGTGCAATTAATTCTGAGCTAGTCATCTCACTTTTCATTGTTCTAGGAAACTCTCTTAAGACACTAAGTTTAAGAAAAACTATGAACCTCTATTAGTGGATGGTGTTTCTTCATATGAGAATTTGTGATATCTACGAAATCACTGGTCTAGACATAAATAATTCAATGAATTTTTAAGATAGTAATCTCTTCCAAAAAATCTCAAACCTTTTGGATTGACTTGAAATAATGTTCTAGTCTCCAATGTTCTTAATATTTCAAACCATTTTAGTATCCATATTTGATGCTACATGGATTTCCAGAGTAGTTATACAGTAATAAAACTTGATAGTATTGTATGCCTGCAATTTCTTGCCCTTTACCAAGAATGAAGACATATTGTGGTGACAATTACAGTGTGCCACTAAAGATGAAAATCTATAGATAATATAACTGTACTTGATAGATTCAAAGAAACAACTAACTGTGTATGTATTTCTACATATGTGTTTATGTATGTGTTTAATGAAGCTAGATGGATTGCCAGGGTCACTTCATCTTTTATATTGTCTTCTCTACCTTAATTTCTTCTAGGAAAAAAAAAAAAAAACCACAAACAAACAAAAAAACTAAACCTCATATGTATAGAACCCTCACTTTTTAATTTAACAAATTGTAAACAGTGTAATATATTCCAAAGTAAACATTCTTCAAATAGGTCATCAGATTTTAGTATCAAGGAAGTATTTAGTTGTTTCTTTGAATATATCAAGTACAGTGTTACAGTGTGAAGAGGGGTTATGTTGAACACCCTTAGGCAAGGTAAAGACAAAAATCAAAATTCATAATTATCAGATTTGTTGTGTATAATGCCTGCATAAGGAAATATACCTACTTTTAAAAAAATAGCTCAAAGTTAAGAGAAGCAAAGGTACTAGCATGGAAAATATGATCCAACTTCAAATGAATACAGAACACTGATTATTTAATACATATGAATAAGTGAGTTTAAAATTAAGCTTCCATCTGGAAAAAGTCATGCAGGCATGATCTGATGCAGGCATGATCTGCCACCATCAGTATTAATCACCTAAATTTACAACATAGATGAGTTATATGGTCAAATTCCTTGCTGCACATAAACTGAAAGCATGTTCTCTTGAAACTAAACAATTTTTGCAGGGTTTGGAAAATAAAAATGCTATGATGTCTGTCATATACCTCCACATCATAAAAGACTTAGATTAGTTGTCAATAATTTAAATTTTTCAACAATCAAATTTAAATGTACCTATATTTTATCTATTTAAAATACAAAATAACAAGATTTTGTAATGAATAAATATATGACTGATCTGTAGATAAATCCACTGGATCAGCTGAACAGAGATAGCTTTTGGAGAAGAAATAAAGGGAGAAAATTTAGAAAATATAATCATCTATATTTATTACTAGGGATCATATGCAATAGTTAGTTTTCTTAAAAAAATATTTAAAGACAGAACAAAACCTAATACCACAATTATCTTGAAAGGATAAGGCAGAATGTATTGGCAAAAAACAAGATTTTTTTTCCAGGGAAAATTAGATGTTTTTAATAAGCCGACATTTCCCCCCATAATCATGATTCAGATTTCAAAGCACTATGACTTCACATACAACTGCTGAATTGTTCATGCAAATAATACTTTATTTCATAGGACAGACATTGGAACTACTTGCAGCAATCTATGTTCAAAATCATTTTTGGTGAATTATATGCCAAATAGCTAAGAAAGGTTTGTTTGCAGGTAATGCGATGAGCAGGAACATTGTTCGTATTTCTGAAGACCAGTATGAACAATTTAATTGAATTGTTCAAATCTTCGGATTTACAATAAACATGAAAAAAACATCAGATCTTGTAAGAATGTATATTTGATTACCTAAGTACAATATATTTGTTAAAAATTATGTTAGCAAAGATTTGTTGCTTTGCAAGTCGATTGATAATAGTGACACATCAAGAGTAACATTCAATTTCAATGATGGATTTTTTTTTAATGAAAAAAGATTTAATGCCAAAGAATTTATTAGATTCTGCAATGGTGCCATTAACTTAATGTCAAGATGAAATAAGCTTATGAGTACTGGTGAAAAATGTGGCCCTAGTACTACTTTTACATAGCACATCTTCACAGACAATCACTTCTAAGAAGAAATATAAGGGCCTTCAAGTTGTTAAATGAGTAACCAACATTTTTTTTTTGAGAATCAATTATATAGGAAGAATCTTAGCAAAAATATGTACCAATATGTGGGCAGCACATAAGGCCCCTTAAATAGTCTAATATACTTTTGAAATGCTTAGTTAAAAGATAGATAATAATTTTAAAGGTATAAATATGAAATGATAGGAGGATTGCATTTTACATGTTTTAAGACTTGTGTCAAAATTTCATAATTTTAAAAATCTTATGTGAATGTAATGCAAGCTAAAATAATCCGTTTAGATTTTTGTATGAGTAAATAGAGACAAGCAAATAGAATTTTGAATCTAATACTAGATCTGGCATCAAGAGGACTCGAGTTCAAATTCATCTTCAGACAAGTCACTTATCCTCTGTTTCTGAAAGTTAAATGGAAATAATAGTACTTTCCTGACCAAGTAGTTGTGAGGAAAATAAGATAATTGTAAAATTTTTTCTCATTACACAAATACTAATTAGTATTATACTAAAGTATGCTGGAATACAGTTCATGCACAAAATAAAGGCAGGGTAACAAAAATAACACACCTTGGCCTAAAGAAGAACTTAGCTAAAATCATGCCTCACTAAGTATTTTGAAGCAAATCGATTTCCCATCAATGTTCATAGAGCCACCATATCTACATATAACATCACAGTGGAAAATATCTTATGTAAGGAAGTTAGACATGACATTAAATAAAACAAAGATAAGAGTTGTTTGGCTAGTCTAGTTTTATACACAAGATATTTGAACTGTGGATGACACTAAGAAGTATCTTAGAAAGCATTGAGGAGGTAAAGTCAAGATAGCAGAGTAAAGTCAGGAAAATGCTTGAGCTCTCCCAGTTTCCATTGAAAACCACTTAAAATCAAGCCTCTGAACTGAGTTTGATGGAATGAAACCTCTCTCCAGCTCAAGATAGATTGAAAATACTTCAAGAAATATCAGTCTCAATAGTGAAAAGGGTGTCCAGCTCAGCTCAGAGAAACTCTGGGAAAGCTGATAAAAGGACCTTAATCACAGCAAATTATAAGACCCTCAGTTGCTCAGTAAAGGATAAGACCAAGGGACATCTTCCAATCCCACTTCAGAAGGCAAACTCTGGGAAACCAGGCTATTTCCTGAAAAGATCCAACAAAGCCATTATAAACACAAGGGTCTCTGATGCTCAAAGTCAAGGCTCAGAGCTGCATAGGAGGCTTGGGACAGAGCCCCTTTTACTCTAGAAGCAGAGTTCAATCTTAAAAGCAAAAAAAAAAAAAAAAAAAGAAAAAGAAAATTGATCATAGAAAGCTATTATGGTGACAGGGCAGACCAAAACACAAACTCAGATGAGATCAAAATGTCCATAGAGGAAATCTCAAAGAGTGATGTGAATTTGCCTCAAACCCAAAGAGGCTTCTTGGAAGTGCTTTATAAAAGATTTTAAAAGACTAATAAGAGAGGTAGAAGAAAAAATGAGAAAGGAAATGAGAAGTATACATAGGAGAGTCAATAGCTTGGGAAAGGAAGGGAAAAAAATTGTCTGAAGAAAGCAACTCTCTAACAAATAGATTTAGCCAAATGGAAAAAGAAATACAAAAGCTAACTGAAGAAAATTATACATTAAAAACTGGAACAGAGCAAATGAAAGCTAATTACTCTGTGAAACAGCAAAAATTAGTCAAACAAATTAAAAAGAATGAAAAAAAAATGTAAGAATGTGTGAAATGCCTCATTGCAAAAAAAGCCAACATGAAAAATAGATCTAAAAGAGACAGTTTAAAAATCATTGGTTTGCCTGAAGGCTTTGAAAACAGAGCCTAGATAGCATTCTTCAAGATATCATTGAGGAAAACTACCTTAATATTCTAGAAACAGAGAGGGAAATACTCATCAAAAGAATCTATCCATCACCTTCAGAAAAAGATTTTACAAGGAAAACCCTAAGAAACATTGTTGTCAAACCCCAGAAGGAGTTTTCAAGGAAATTTCAAGGAAAAAAATACTACAAGCTGCTGAACAAAAACAATCTAAATATCAAGGAGCAACAGTCAGGTCTTCCAGAATCTGGCAGCTTCTACAATAAAGAATTGGAGGTCCTGAAATACCATATTCTGGTAGGAAAGGACCTAGATTTACAACTAAGAATTGACTACCCAGCAAGACTCAGCATCATCTTTCAGGAGAAGCGATGGAGTTTTAATGAAGTAAGAAACTTTCAATCATTTCTGAAAAAAAATCAGAACTAAACAGAAATTTTAATCTACAATAACAGGATGCAAGAGAAACATAGAAAGGTAAATAAGGGAAAATGTAATATTTTTTGAAGGTTAAACAGTTTACATCATTAGATAGGAAAATTACATTTGTAACTCTTGAGAACTGAAAGTGTGGTTGGGAATGGACTTTGATTGTGATGACAACAAAGAAAAAGATTTTAAAGGATGGGAAAAAGGAAAGGGGAAGTATAATGGGACAATTAGTTCACATAAAGAGGCACAAAAGACCTATTGCAATTCAGTCAAAGAAAAGAGGGGAATGAGCATTGTCTGAAGTTTGATTTCATCAGTTTTGGCTAAAAAAGGTTAATCATTAACTTGGATATAGAAAATTTTCAAAACCTATACAGGTGTGGAGGAAGAAAGAGGAAAGAAAAGGGAGAGCCAGGATAGAAGGGGGGCATGGAAACACTAGGGAAAAGGTAACAGAAGGGGGGAAGAATTAATAGAAAAAAGGTACTACATGGGATGGGTAAAAAACACTAATAAAAGAAGGAGGAAAGGTCATAGGAGACAAAGTAGTGGGTGGGGTGATTAAAAAAAGCTTATGAAGGACAGGGTAGAAAGAGAACAAAAGTATGTATAAGAAGAAAATAGGAATGAAGGAAATGCAGAGCTGGAAATCAAAACTATGAATGTGAAGGGGACTAATTATCCCATAAAACAGAAGCAAATAGCAGAATTAAAAAACAAGCAAAAAAAAAAACAAAAAACAAACATACTGAGTAAAAGCGAAAGGCTGGAAGCACAATTTATTGTACTTCAACTGAAGTAAGAAAAGGCATGGTTAGCAGTTCTTGTAGAGGGCCACATAGAGTCGGGGAACTCTAGATAAGTTATAAGATTTATAAGCCCAGAGGGAACCTGCTGACAATGTCTGGTTTGGCTCCCCACCTCCTTTTGGTGCTCTTAGATTTTTTGAGAAGTCAGGAAGGGTATGACCACCTGTGTTCTACCTGAAGCAAGGAATACTTACAGCAAAAAGAAGCATTTACATAGCAGGGTACTTATAGTTAGCACTTGCACAGTGTGCTATGAGGATGTAATGCTACTATAGTTAGCACTTGCTCAATATGATCTGATGATATAATGGTTCTCTAGTTGGCACATGCTCAGTGTGCTGTAATGATGCAATCATATCAAGATATTTAAGGGCTGAGAGGACTTGAAATAAAGACACTCTATCTTTGACTATCCTCATGAGTCTCTTGCCTTCTTCACTCTTCCACTAAGACTAAGGCTGGTCCCAAGGTTCTCCAGAGAGCTAAAATAAATGGAGCTAGAGTAAATGGTATATTTTGGCACCCCAATCTGAGGACTTTAGAAAGCACACTACAAATTCTGATCTCAAATAAGATGAAAATAAAAATAGATCTTATCAAAAGAAATAAGGAAGGAAAGTACTCTTGTTAAAGAGCAGATCTAAACAAATGGAAAAATATCAATTGCTCATGGGCAGGCTAAGCTGAATAATACAAATGACAATTCTACCAAAATAGATCTAGTTGTTCAGTGCCATAACAATCAAATTGCCAAAAAGATTTTATGGAACTAAAAAAAATAAATAAATAACAAAATTCTTTTGGAAGAACAAAAGATCTAGCAAGGGAATTAGTGATAAAATATAAAGGAGGGTGACTTTGCATTATGAAACCTAAAACTATATTATAAAGCAGCAGTTATCAAAATCATTTGGTACTGACTATAAAATAGAGTGATCAGTGGAATAGGTTAAGTACACATGATTCAATAATCGAGGCCTATAGTAATCTAGTATTTGATAAACCCCCAAATGCCCTCTTCTAGAATAAGAATTCACTATCTGACAATTGCTGGAAAAACTGGAAATTAGCATGACAGAAACTTGCATCTCACATTCCATACCAAAATAAGTTGTAAATTGGTACATGATTTGGGCATAAAGGTTGATACCATAAGCAAATTAGGAGAGCTAAGTATACCTTATCAGAAAGGAGGAATTTATGACTAACAAAGAACTAGAGAACATTCTAAAAGGTAAAATGGACAGCTATGACTACATGAAAATAAAAAAAAAAATTATTTTGCAAAAAGAAAACAAAACAAAACAAAACAAAACAAAACAAAACAAAACAAAACAAAACAAACAAACAAAAAAAAAAAAACAGCCAGTTGAAACAAGATTACACAGGAAGTTCAAATCTGGGGGGAAAAAAATCTTTACATCCAATTTTTCTGACAAAGATTTCACTTATAAAATATATAAATATTTTTGTCAAATTTATAAGAACACAAGTTATTCCTCAATTAATAAATAATCAAAGCATATTAATAGACAAGCTTCAGATATTGAAATTAAAGCCATCCATTTCCAAATCTCCAAAAAAAAATCAAAAAACAAAAAAATCCTCTAATTTACTTTTGATAACAGAAATGGAAATTAAAACAATGCTTGGATATCACCTCACACCTCTCAGATGGATTAAGATGACAGTAAAAGATAATAATAAATGTTGGAGGGGTTGTAGAAAAAGTGAGACACTAATGTGTTGTTGTGGAATTGTGAAATGATACAACCATTTTGGAGAGCAATTTGAAACTATTTCCAAAAGGCAACAAAACTGCATATCATTTGACACAACAGTGCCATTACTGGGTGTATATCCCAAGGAAATCATAAAAGAGGGAAAAGGTGTCACACATATGCAAAAATATTTGTAGCAATTCTTTTTGTTATAACAAAGAATTGCAAATTCAATAAATACTCATCAACTGTGGAATGGCTGAACAAGTTGTGTATTATAAAGATAATGGGATAGTTTTATTCTATGAAAATGATGAAGAAGCAGATTTTAGAAAGACTTGGAAAGATTTACATAAACTGATGCTGAGTAAAACAAGAAGAACCAGGAATACATTGTACACAATAACAGAAAGAATATATGACAATCAACTATGAAAAAAGTTGGTTCTTCTCAGTGGTTCAGTGATCCAAAGCAATCTTGACAGACTTTGGAAAGAAAATACCATCTGCATCCAGAAAACTAATTAAGGAAAGTGAATATAAATCAATACACGCTATATTCACTTCTCTTTTCTGTTTTCTTTTTTTTTTTTTTAATCTCTCTCTTGGTTTTTCCCTTTTGTTCTAATTTTTCTTTTATAACATAAATCATAAAACAATGTGTATTAAAAATAAATAAACTTAGTAAAAAAGAGAAAAGAAGAAGAAGAAGAAGAAGAAGAAGAAGAAGAAGAAGAAGAAGAAGAAGCATTGAGTAAATTGCCCTCAAAATAAGTTTAAGCTAAAAGGATGTCATATTCTTGAAAGGAAAGACTATATATTTCTATGAGGTAGGGGGAATGGTAATTTGGAAAGTATAAATTTTGACAAAATTATATTTTAAATTTCCCATATTTCTTTATGAAAGTAGTCAATCTATATATTTATCAAAAATATTCTTGATTAAGAACCACCAAAAAACTGACCAGACTCTTCAAAAACACAACTTTAAAGCAGAATTTATGAGTCACACAACTTACTAAACATGGAGAATAAAATTTAAGACACTTGACTTATTGTTTGTTTTCTTTAAAATATCATTCAAATCAAAGCAGCACTTCATCCTCCTTAAAGAGACATCTGTAAAAAGGAGCCACTAATGTCTTTAAGTGACCAAGTTGCTTTGGTCTATGTAACAGCAGATATTGTTAAATGAACTTTTGATTAGCAATATTAGGGGGCAGAGCCAAGATGGTGGAGAAGATACACGCAAATTTGTAAGCTCCCTTCTTCCCTCATTACCAATTAGTTAAATCAGCCTCAAAAATAACTCTGGACTGATAAAAACAACAAGGATTAGAAGCACAACTTATCAGCTGAAGAGAATCTGGAATTTCAACAGCAAAGGTCTTTCCTGGGAGTGGGGAGGGGAACTCTATCCCAGAGCTCTCTCTTACCTCAGACAAAGGGTTGTTGCATTCTACCCCCTCACCCCCAGTGTGGAAGGAAGCTGGTAAATAAATAAATAAACTTCTTACCCCAAGGGCAAACCCAACAGATTTTTAACAATGAGTAAGAAGCTGAAGGGAATGATTGACACTTTCTACACAGAGAATCCAACCTCTAAGAAGCTAACAACAGAGAGTCTGCAGATAACAGTCTAAAGGCGAATGATACCTGCCTTCCATCACATAACTATCTCCTAGAAGAGGCTATTAAAAAATTAAGAGAGTTTGAAGAAAAATGGGGAAAGGAAAGAGAAGCTATGATACAAAACAAAAATGTTCTAAAATTTGAGTTGGAAAAAATAAAGAATTCACAGGAGGTGCAGGGAAACAAAATTTGTAAATTAAAAAAGGTTAAAAAATCACAGGAAAGTAGGATTTGTGATTTGGAAAAGATAAACAAGACTCAAGAAAGTAGGATTTCTGAATGGGAAAAAGAAAATAACTCACAAAAAAAAGTGAAATGGAAAAAAATTAAACAGAGCAAAATAATTAATTTAAAAACTCATTAAAAATCAGGACTGAACAAATAGAAATGAATGATTCATTGAGAAACCAAGAATCAGTCAAACAAAACCAAAAAAAAAAATTAAAAAAAAAAAATGAAAAGCTGGAGAATAACATCAAATACTTACTGGGAACATCTATAGACCTGGAAAATAGATCTAGGAGAGATAATCTGAGGATCATTGGACTTCCCAAAAACTGTGATTAAAAAAAAAGAGCCTAGATTCTATTTTACAGGAAACCATCAGAGAGAACTGTCCAGAGATAATAGAAATAGAAGGGAAAATATGCGTAGAAATAATTCATCAAACACCTTCTGAAAAAGACCCTAAAAAAAGAACTCCACAGAACATTGTGGCTAAGTTGCAGAACTACCATACTATGGAAAAAATATTGCAAGCAGCAAGGAAAAAAAAATTCAAATATCAAGGGGCCACAATAAGGGTCACACAAGATCTGGCTGCCTCCTCATTAAAAGATCAAAGGGCATGGAACCTGATATCCCGAAAGGCAAAAGAACAAGGATTGCAACCAACAATAAACTACCCAGCTAAGTTTAGCATTTTCTTCCATGGAAGAAGATGGTGCTAAAAAGCAATTAGAAATAATTCAGAATTTTAGCAAAGTTGCAGGATACAAAATAAATCCACATAAATCCTCAGCATTTTTATACATTACCAAGACAATCCAACAGCAAGAGATACAAAGAGAAATTCCATTCAAAATAATGGTCGATAGTATAAAATATTTGGGAATATATCTACCAAAGGAAAGTCAGGAATTATATGAGCAAAATTATGAAACACTTGCCACAAAAACAAAGTCAGATTTAAATAATTGGAAAGATATCCAGTGCTCTTGGATAGGCCAAGCGAATATAATAAAGATGACAATACTCCTTAAACTAATCTATTTAGTGCTACCTCAATCAGACTCCCAAGAAACTATTTTAATGACCTAGAAAAAATAACAACAGAATTCATATGAAACAACAAAAGGTCAAGAATTTCAAGGGAAGTAATGAAAAAAAAAATTAAATGAAGGTGGTCTAGCTTTACCTGATCTAGAACTTATATTATAAAGCAACAGTCACCAAAGCCATTTGGTATTGGCTAAGAAACAGACTAGTTGATCAGTGGCATAGGTTAGGTTCACAGGCCAAGATAGTGAATAAAAACAGCAATCTAGTGTTTCACAAACCCAAAGATCCCAACTTTTGAGATAAGAATTCATTATTCAACAAAAACTGCTGGGAAAACTGGAAATTAGTATGGCAGAAACTAGGCATGGACACACATTTAACACCACATACTAAGATCAAAATGGGTCCAAGATTTAGGCATAAAGAATGAAATCATAAATAAATTGGAGGAACATGGGATGGTTTACCTCTTGAACTTATGGAGGAAGAAGGATTATGCATCCAAGGGAGAATTAGAGAACATTATTGATCACAAAATAGAAAATTTTGATTACACCAAATTAAAAACTTTCTGCACAAACAAAACTAATGCAAATAAGATTAGAAGGGAAGTAACAAATTGGAAAAACATTTTTACAGTTAAAGGTTCTGATAAAGGCCTCATCTCCAAAATATAGAGAGAATTGACTTTAATTTATAAGAAATCAAGCCATTCTCCAATTGATAAATGGTCAAAGGATATGAACAGACAATTTTCAGATGATGAAATTAAAACTATTTCCACTCATATGAAAGAGTGTTCCAAATCACTATTGATCAGAGAAATGCAAATTAAGACAACTCTGAGATATCATTACATACCTGTCAGATTGGCTAAGATGACAGGAACAAATAACAATGAATGTTGGAGGGGATGTGGGAAAACTGGGACACTGATGCATTGTTGGTGGAGTTGTGAAAGAATCCAACCATTCTGGAGAGCAATCTGGCATTATGCCCAAAAAGTTATCAAAATATGCATACCCTATTTACCTATATATTATAGTTCTGTAAGAAATGACCAACAGGTGGAATACAGAGAAGCTTGGAGAGACTTGCATCAACTGATGCTGAGTGAAATGAGCAGAACTAGGCGATCATTATACACTTCAACAATGATACTGTATGAGGATGTATTCTGATAGAAGTGGATATCTTCAACATAGAGAAAAGCTAATCCAATTCCAATTGATCAATGATGGACAGAATCAGCTACATCCAGAAAAGTAACACTGGGTGGGAAATGAGTGTAAATTGTGAGTATTGTTTTTTTTGTTTGTTTGTTTGTTTGTTTTGTTTTGTTTTGTTTCTCTTCCCAGATTATCTTTACCTTCTGAATACAATCCTTCCCTTGCAAAAACAACAACCACAAAATTCGGTTCTGCACATATATTTTGTACTTAGAATATACTATAAGATATTTAATATGTATGGGAATGCCTGCCATATAGGGCAAGGGGTGGAGGAAAGAAGGGGAAACACTTGGAACAGAAGAGAGTACAAGGGATAATGTTGTAAAAAAATAAATAAATAAATTTGCCTATGCATATGTACTGTCAAAGAAAATGTTATAATTATAAAAATTTTTAAAAAACCATGGAAGAAGATGGTCATTTAATGAAACAGAGGAATTCCATTTGTTTCTAAGTAAAAAACCAGACTAAAACAAAAAATTTGATCTACATGCACAAGACTGAAGAGAAGCAGAAAAAGGTAAAAAGAAATTTTGAGAACTGTATCTGTTATAGATATACAGAGAGTCCGCATGGATAATTTGATTTTACTGATATAATATTTTTAAAAAGGGAAGTAGTAAAGGGAAGGGAATACTATCAGAAAAAGGGGAAGGAGAGATAAAAAGAGGGAAACTACATCCCAGGAAGAGGCATAGAAAATCTACCACATCTGAGGGAATTTAGAGAGGGGGAGAAATATTATGTGAATCTTACTCTCATCATAGTAGGTTCAAAGAGTAAATAATTGACATATTTGTTTTTCAGAGAATCCTCTCTCATCTCATTAAAAGGGGGGAGAGGAAAAGGGAAAAGGAAAAGGGGAATAAGGGAAGGGTACAAGAAAAGGGAAGGGACTTAAAAGGAGGGGGGAGGGATACTAAAAAGGAAGGGCTGTGCATCACAAGTGGGATCTATAAATTAAATATTGGGGAAGAGTTTCAGGGGGGTCAAGGGGGAAAAAACAATCTGGGGATAATATGATGGCAGGAAATACAGAATTAGTAATTTTAATTGTAAATGTAAATGGGATGAACTCTTTCATGAAATGGAGGCGGATAGCAGACTGGATCAAAAGTCAGAACCCTACAATATGTTGTTTTCTGGAAACACACTTAAAGCAGGGAGATACATACAGAGTAAAGGTAAAATGTTGGAGCAGAATCTATTATGCTTCAGGTAAAGGCAAAAAAGGAGGGATTGACATCCTTATCTCAGATCAAGCAAAAACAAAAATTGATCTAATTAAGAGATAAGGAAGGAAACTATATCCTGCTTAAAGGTAGCATTAACAATGAAGCTATAACACTACTAAACATACATGCACCAAGTGGTATAGCATCTAACTTTCTAAAAGAAAAGTTAAGAGAATTGCAAGAAGAAACTCTAATAGTGGGAAATCTCAACCTTGCACTCTCAGATTTAGACAAATCAAACCACAAAACAAATAAGAAAGAAATTAAAAAGGTACATAGAACATTAGAAAAACTAGGGATGATAGACCTTGGGAGAAAACTGAATGGTGGTAGAAAGGAGTATACTTTCTTCTCAGCAGTTCATGGAACCGATACAAAAATTTACCATATATTAGGACATAAAGATCTCAAAATTAAATGCAGGAAGGCAGAAATAGTAAATACCTTCTTCTCAGATCACAATGCAATAAAAACTACATTCAATAAGAAGTTAGGAGTAAATAGACCAAAAAGTAATTGGAAAGTGTACAATATCATCTTAAAGAATGACTGGGTAAAACAGCAAATTATAGTAACAATTGATAATTTCACCCAAGATAATGACAATGATGAGACATCATACCAAAATTTGTGGGATGCAGCTAAAGTGGTAATAAGGGGAAATTTTATATCTTTAGATGCTTATTTGAACAAAATAGAGAAAGAGAAGTTTAATGAATTGGGCCTGCAACTTAAAAAGCTAGAAAAAGGCCAAATTAAAAACCCCCAACCAAAAACTAAACTTGAAATACTAAAATTAAAAGGAGAAATCAATAATATTGAAAGTAAAAACACCTATTGAATTAATAAATAAAACTAAGATTTAGTTTTATGAAAAAGCCAATAAAATAGATAAACCATTGGTAATTCTGATCAGAAAAAGGAAAGATGAAAATCACATTATTAGTCTTACAAATGAAAAGGGGGATCTTTCTACCAATGAAGAGGAAATTAGAGAAATAATGAGTTACTTTGCCCAACTTTATGCCAATAAATTTGATAACTTAAATGAAATGGATGACTACCCTGAAAAATATAGGCTTCCTAGATTAACAGAGGAGGAGATAAATTGCTTAAATAGTCCCATTTCAGAAAAAGAAATAGAACAAGCTATAAATCACCACACCAGGAATAAATCCCCAGGACCAGATGAACTTACATGTGAATTCTACCAAACATTTAAAGAACAATTAGCCCCAATGTTATATAAATTATTTGAAAAAATAGGGGATGAAGGAGTCCTACCAAACTCCTTTTATGACACAGACATGGTACTGATACCTAAACCAGGTAGATCGAAAACTGAGAAAGAAAATTATAGACCAATCTCCTTAATGAATATTGATGCTAAAATCTTAAACAAGATATTAGCAAAAAGACTTCAGAAAATCATCTCCAGGATAATACACTATGATCAAGTAGGATTTATTCCAGGAATGCAGGGCTGGTTTAATATTAGGAAAACTATTAATATAATTGACCATATTAATAATCAAATTAATAAGAACCATATGATTATCTCAATAGATGCAGAAAAAGCATTTGACAAAATCCAACATCCATTCCTACTAAAAACTCTTGAGAGTATAGGAATAAATAGACTATTCCTTAGAATAATCAGGAGCATATATTTAAGACCTTCAGTAAGCATAATATGCAATAGAAATAAACTGCAACCTTTCCCAGTAAGATCAGGAGTGAAACAAGGTTGCCCACTATCACCATTACTATTTAATATAGTACTAGAAATGCTAGCCTGGGCAATAAGAGCCGAGAAAGAGATTCAAGGAATTAGAGTAGGAAATGAGGAAATTAAACTGTCACTTTTTGCAGATGACATGATGGTATACTTAGAGAACCCCAAAGACTCTGCTAAAAAGCTACTAGAAATAATTCAAAATTTCAGCAAAGTGGCAGGATACAAAATAAATCCACATAAATCCTCGGCATTTTTATATATCACTAACAAAATGCAACAGCAAGAGATACAAAGAGAAATTCCATTCCAAACAAATGTTGAGAGTATAAAGTATTTGGGAATCCATCTACCAAAGAAAAGTCAGGAATTATATGAGAAAAATTACAAAACACTTGCCACAAAAATAAAATCAGATTTAAATAATTGGAAAGACATTCAGTGCTCTTGGATAGGCCGAGCGAATATAATAAAGATGACAATACTCCCCAAACTAATCTATTTCTTTAGTGCTATACCAATCAGACTCCCAAGAAACTATTTCAATGACCTAGAAAAAATAACAACAAAATTCATATGGAAGAATAAAAGGTCGAGAATTGCAAGGGAACTAATGAAAAAAAAGTCAGAGGAAGGTGGTCTAAGTGTACCTGATCTTAAGCTATATTATATAGCAGCAGTCACCAAAACCATTTGGTATTGGCTAAGAAATAGTTAGATCAGTGGAACAGATTAGATACAAAGGACAAGAAAGGATACATATATAGCAACCTGATCTTTGACAAACCCAAAGATACCAACATTAGGGATAAAAATTCATTATTCGGAAAAAACTGTTGGGAAAACTGGAAATTAGTATGGCAGAAATTAGATATGGATCCACACTTAACACCATATACCAAGATAAGATCAAAATGGGTCCATGATTTAGGCATAAAGAGGGAGATAATAAATAGATTAGAGGAACAGAGGATAATCTACCTCTCAGACTTGTGGAGGAGGAAGGAATTTATGACCAGAGAAGAACTAGAGATCATTATTGATCACAAAATAGAAGATTTTGATTACATCAAACTAAAAAGTTTCTGTACAAATAATACTAATACAAACAAGATTAGAAGGGAAGTAACAAATTGGGAAAATATTTTTAAAAACAAAGGTTCTGACAAAGGTCGCATTTCCAAAATATATAGAGAACTGACCCTAATTTATAAGAAACTGAACCATTCTCCAATTGATAAATGGTCAAAGGATATGAACAGACAATTCTCAGAGGAAGAAATTGAAACTATATCCACTCACATGAAAGAGTGTTCTAAATCACTACTGATCAGAGAAATGCAAATTAAGACCACTCTGAGATACCACTACACACCTGTCAGATTGGCTAAGATGACAGGAACAGATAATGATGAATGTTGGAGGGGATGTGGGGAAACTGGGACACTAATACATTGCTGGTGGAGTTGCGAAAGAATCCAGCCATTCTGGAGAGCAATCTGGAATTATGCCCAAAAAGTTATCAAACTGTGCATACCCTTTGACCCAGCAGCGCTACTACTGGGATTATATCCCAAAGAAATACTAAAGAGCGGAAAGAGACATATATGTGCCAAAATGTTTGTGGCAGCTCTTTTTGTTGTAGCTAGAAACTGGAAGATGAATGGATGTCCATCAGTTGGAGAATGGTTGGGTAAATTGTGGTATATGAAGGTTATGGAATGTTATTGCTCTGTAAGAAATGACCAGCAGGAGGAATACAGAGAGGCTTGGAGAGACTTAAATCAACTGATGCTGAGTGAAATGAGCAGAACCAGAAGATCACTGTACACTTCAACAACAATACTGTATGAGGATGTATTCTGATGGAGATGGAAATCTTCAACATAAAGAAGATCCAACTCCCTTCCAGTTGATCAATGATGGACAGAGGTAGCTACACCCAGAGAAGAAACACTTGGAAGTGAATGTAAATTGTTAGCACTAATATCTGTCTGCCCAGGTTGCATGTACCTTCTGATTCTAATGTTTATTGTGCAACAAGAAAATGATATTCACACACATATATTGTACCTAGACTATATTGTAACACATGTAAAATGTATGGGATTGCCTGTCATCGGGGGGAGGGAATAGAGGGAGGGGGGGATAATTTGGAAAAATGAATACAAGGGATAATATTATAAAAATATATATATAATAAAAAATTTAAAAAAAAAAGAAAAAAAGCTGTTGGGAAAACTGTAAATTAGTATGCCAGAAATTAAATATGGATCCACACTTAACACCATATACCAATATAAGATCAAAATGGGTCCATGATTTAGGCATAAAGAATGAGATCATAAATAGATTAGAGAAACAGAGAATAGTCTACCTCTCAGACTTGTGGAGGAGGAAAGCATTTATGACTAGAGAAGTTATTGATCACAAAATAGAAAATTACAATTACATCAAACTAAAAAGTTTCTGTAGAAACAATACTAATGCAAACAAGATTAGAAGAGACGTAACAAATTGGGAAAACATTTTTACAGTTAAAGGTTCTGATAAAGGTCCCATTTCCAAAATATATAGAGAATTGATCCTAATTTATAAGAAATCAAATCATTCTCCAAAAGATAAATGGTCAAAGGATATGAACAGACAATTCTCAGATAATGAAATTGAAACTATATCCACTCATATGAAAGAGTGTTCCAAATCACTACTGATCAGAGAAATGCAAATTAAGACAACTCTCAGATATCACTCCACACCTGTCAGACTGGCTAAGATGACAGGAACAAATAACGATGAATGTTGGAAGGGATGTGGGAAAACTGGGACACTAATGCATTGTTGGTGGAGTTGTGAAAGAATCCGGCCATTCTGGAGAGCAATTTGGAACTATTCCCAAAAAGTTATCAAACTGTGCATACCCTTTGATCCAGCAGTGCTACAACTGGGCTTATATCCCAAAGAAATACTAAAGAGGGGAAAGGGACCTGTGTGTGCCAAAATGTTTGTAGCAGCTCTTTTTGTATTGGCTAGAAACTGGAAGATGAATGGATGTCCATCAATTGGAGAATGGTTGGGAAAATTATGGTATATGAAGGTTATGGTATATTATTGCTCTGTAAGAAATGACCCGCAGGATGAATTCAGAAAATCTTGGAAACACTTGCATGAACTAAGCTGAGTGAAATGAGCAGAACCAGGATATCACTATACACTTCAACAACAATACTGTATGAGGATGTATTCTGATGGAAGTGGATATCTTCAACATAAAGAAGATTCAACTCCCAGCTGATCAATGATGGACAGAAACAACTACATCCAGAGAAGGAACACTGGGAATTGAATGTAAAATATTAGCACTACTGTATATTTACCCAGGTTACTTATACCTTCGGAATCCAATACTTAATATGCAACAAGAAAATTGGATTTACACACATATATTTTATCTAGGTTGTACTGTAACACATGTAAAATGTATGTGATTGCCTGTCATCTAGGGAGGAAGTAGAGGGAGGGAGGGGAAATTTTGGATAAATGAATACAAGGGATAATGTTATAAAAACATTACTCATGCATATATACTATCAAAAAATTTATAATTATAAAATTAATAAAAAAAGTTAAAAAAAAAAGCAATATTAAATGAAAAACATAACTTAGGCTTGCTGAAGGAGTTTCCCACCAAAGTGGAGGATAAATTTTAGAGTTCAACTCTTAAGAGATTTAAGATGTTATTATTTTTGGCTAACATTAGGTTGATTATACCCATCCTCAGAACATTATGTTGCTTTCTAAATAATAGTTAGCATCATTCAAAAGTTAAGTCTAATTATCTACATATGAAAAATGATAAACACAATTGTCTAGAACATAAAATGTATTTGGATGGTGGTCTATAGATTCAGTTTATCATTGCATAGAAGTTGAACAGATTCTGGAAATAAGCAAGTGAATAGGCCCAGAATTGAGTAAAAGGAAGAAAGCAGGCAATACTGTATTTGAAGAATAGTGTGATACTATCAATTATTATAAACATCTTTAAACAAATGTTAACTTTTTTGTTTTCTTATTAAATCTTTTTTATTTTCAAAACATATGCACATATAATTTTCAACATTCACCCTTGCAAAACCTTGTGTTCCAATTTCTTTTTCCTTTCCCTTTTCCCAATGCCCTCCTAAGCCAGTAATCCAATTTATGTTAAATATATTAGCACAATATTTTTATCTTTTGCAGGAATTGATATTTTTAAGAATCAATTATAGAGAGCCAAATGATGGAGTAGAGGCAGGAACTCACATGAATTTTGCTAACATTCCCCTCCAAACAATTTTAAAATAATGTGTCCGATCGTTCTGCAGTGGCAGAGGCAAGAAAAGGTCAGGGTCAGACTTTTTCCATCCAAGATAATTTAAGAAGTCTTCAGGAAAAGACTTCATATAGGGTGGTAGTAGGTATTGAAAGAAGCATTGACTTTCCTGGCATCAGGCTTAGATACCTCCAACAGCAGCAAAGGCAGCAGCAACTTTGAAGGTCTTACTCAATAATCAATAAGGAGACTGAAATATAGTTCAGAAAGAAATTACATAGGATTCTTTGCTGGTAGTAGGTTCAGGATCTTGTTACATGGCCTACAGACAGTAATAGCTTTCATTTAGAATACAAAGAAGAGTAGTAAATGTTGCTCCTGCAGGAGAGAAGGGGACTTCGTCACAGTTTTAGAGAAGAGAAATTTTGTTCAATGACAAGGAAACTGGGACCTTCATTTTAGTTAAAGCATAAAGTACTTACAGCTACTAATGAGCTGGGAACCTAGTGACAAATCTGAGGACAAACGGAGCATAAGTATAGGTAGGAAGTTTCAATCTTGGGTAAAGATTAGAGTACAAGCCAGAACAATGACAACATCTCTATTGAGATCATACCAACTTGGAAGCACTGAAAATGTACAGACCTACTGAAAATAGCAACTAAGAACCTGAAGTATTTAACAATTATTCTGCACCAGGGGAAGAAAGTCCAACATTAATATAATATTTTTATTAAAGCTTTTTTTTTTACTTTCAAAACATATGTATGGATAATTTTTCAACATTAACACTTGCAAAACCTTGTATTCCATTTCCCCCCACTTTCTCCATACCCTCTTCTAGATGGCAAGTAGTCAAATATTGTTAAACATGATAGAAATAGATGTTAAATCCAATATATGTGTGTATATATATATACACATATTTATACAATTATCTTACTGCACAAGAAAAATATAATCAAATCAAAAAAGAAAAAAATGAGAAAGAAAATAAAATGCAACTACATAACAAAAAAAAAAAAAAAAGAGTGCAAATGCTATGATATAAACCACACTTAGTTCCCATAGTACTCTCTCTGGGTGTAGGTGGCTCTCTTCATCACAAAATCAAAGGAACTGTTATGAATGATATCACTATTGAAGAGAGCATGTCATTTCAACTGATCGTCATATAATCTTGCTTTTGCTGGGTATACTAATCTCCTGGTTCTGCTCATTTCACTCAACATCAGTTCATGTAAATCAAGCAATTATGAAGGAAAACTATCATGATATCCTAAAACCCATAAACAATGTAGAAATAATTCACTGATCACTTCACAAATGATATCCCCAAATAAAAATTCATAACAATAGTGTATCCAAATTTCAGACTTTATTGTTAAAGGAGAAAATATTACAGGCAGAAAGAAATAATTCAAATATCTGGGAGACACAGGATCCCACGAGAGTTATTAGCTTCAGCTTCAATGTTGACAGTTTGATAAGCATGTATTGGAGGATCAGTATTGAATAAGCCCTTGTACAGGAAGAGTACAGTTCAGGTACTACTCGAAACTTGCTCTCTGTAACAGTGAATAATTCAAAGCATTGGTTCAACACCTCCTTTAATAATGAATGAAAGATATACTTGATATAAATTTAGGATAATCTTGATGGAGAACACATGTGACAAGAAAAAAAAAAAAAAAAGCTTTGTTCCTGTTTTGATAGTTTCTACTATTTGCAATCCTGTTTTGACAAATACCTTGTTATTAATAGTTACTGTTCTTATCAATTCTGTTATGATAGACATCTTGATATTGCTAGTTGTCAAATATAAAATTTCAAAGTATGGTCTATGCATTAATCCTAGAATGTATACAGCATCATCTGGAGGTAGCTGCTCTTAATGTAATTCTAGGTTAAAGAGTATTTAAACCCTGGCTCTCAGATTAATAAACGAAGATCGCAAAGCATATCTTCCATTTGGATCTTAATCACCTCCATGAGTTTCCCTCTACTTTAAAAGCTCTTCTTTTCATATCTCTTTTATATGAAATAAGTTCCCACATTTTCCTCTTAATTCCCTCTTCTCCCAGTGAATCCCTCTTTCTTATTCTTTGATTTTATTTTTGTGATCATCCCAAAATAGTCAACTCACATTCATGTTCTTTGTCTCTCTATACTCATTCTAACTACCCTAATAATTATAAATGAGTTAAACACTTCTATGGTATAAATATTATCCTTTTGTGTAGAGATGTAAGGAGTTTATCTTTATTGAATTCTTAGGATTTCTCATTTATATTTACCTTTTCATACTTCTTATGGGTCTTTTATTTGAAAGTCAAATGTCTATTCAACTCTCTCATCTTTTTTATCAGGAAGGCTTCAGTGTCCTCTATTTTATTAAATAACATTTCCTCTCAAAGGATTATACTCAGGTTTGCTGTGTAGGTTTTTCTGGGCTGCAACTCTAGCTCCTTTGTCTTCTACAATGTCATATTCTACCAGAGTCCAGCTCCAGTTAATACAGAGACTGTGTATTTCATGTGTTGTTCATATAACTGCCTTAATTTGTATTTTAGCTTCCAATGCCTCAATTGCTGTCTATAACTACTGTTCAAAATCTAGTTGTTCAAGTTAATTATTTCCTTCAACTTACTCTGGACAGCTCTAAAGGGTTTGATATATAGAACAAAATTAATAAGTAGCTTTATGAAGCTATAAATTCATTAAGGGAGAATGTCCTGGAAACAAGTAGAAATATTGAGAATTTGAAAAAGATTGGTGTGTGATTAGATACCCTGGTTTCTGTATAATTAATAAGGAATACAATGAGTCAAAGTGGGAATGGGATTAAAATTATAAATCACCTTAATGGCTTATGGGGCAATTCACATATTACATTGGATACTGAAGATCTTGAAAAGATTGCTGATATGTTAGATAAAGAATCACATAAAAATCTAGAATGTCCAACCAATTGCTGTTTGAATTGAGAGCACAATGAACATTCAGTGCCATTGGGCATGAAATTATACTCATAGCATTTGCTATAATTTTACTTATATGTATCTGTATCTATGGACCTACTTTGGTAGACTGTTTTCTGACCATAATTAAAAAGGATTGCGGAGAACATCTGAAGGTAGGATCTCAGACTTTAATACTTGAGAGCACCTCAATAACCAAAAAAGGAGACATATAGAGAAATCCTAGAAGGTAGAAACTTTGGTAACTGAGATGTTTCTATCCTCTTAAGATTAATCAAGGGTGGATGGAAGTTTGAAATCATGGGAAAACAAAAAGCTCAGTAATAATTCCTGGGGCTTTGTGAAATTTAAATACGATTGAGTTTCTAGAAACTAACAACATATTTCAGAGAATTAGATCATAGAAAACAGAAACCAGGGTTGGTTACAGAACAATGTATTTCATAGTAACATATTGTTTTAAGATATATAAACAATAAGATTTCTTTCAATAAACAGATTTGTTGAATTATAAGCAACCCCATCTCCTTTTTTTCAATCACCATTAGCCCATTTGTGTTGTGCTGGTCACACCACATGAAAACTTCACAAAACTTGATCATGAACTAGGACACAAAAAACTCACAACAAAATGCAAAAAATCAAACATATGAAATGCATCCTTTTCAGATATAATTCAACAATTTTGTTAAAAGAGAATGATGGGTCAACTAGGTGGTATAGTAGATAGAGCATCAACCCTGAATTCAGGAGGACCTGAGTTCAAATGTGGTTTCTGATGCTTAACACTTTCTAATTGTGTGACCTTGGGCAAGGTACTTAACTCCAATTAACAAAGAGACAGAGAGAGAGAGAGAGAGAGAGAGAGAGAGAGAGAGAGAGAGAGAGAGAGAGAGAGAATGACAAAAATGAGACAACATGCCAAAAATTCATGGAGTGTAACCAAAAAAAAAAAAAAAAAAAAAAAAGTATTTATGGGAAATTTTAAAAAGAGAAATAATAGATCAATGAATTTGGTTTGCAATTAAAAAAAATAAAAACTAGAAGAAAGAACAAATTAACCCTAATTAAAGACCAAAATGGAAATTCTAAAAATGAAAGGAAAGATTAACATTGAAAGTATGTAAAGAAGTAAACTATTAAATAAAAAATAGCAGTTGATTTTATTTTAAAAAAATAAAATGGAAAACCATTGGCCAATTTAATTTTTAAAAGAAAGAATAAAACCAAATTACCACTATCAAAAATGGGGCGGGGAGGAATGAACTAACTACTAATGAAAATTAAATTAAAACAGTTTTAGGAGCTATTTTGTTCAATAGTATGACAACAAAATTGACAGTAAAAGTGACAATGGATAAATATTTAGAAAAAAAAGTTATAAATTGCTAAAAATAAAGAGACAAGAAAATAGTATATTTACATGAACCTCTTCTAGAACAATAAATTGAGATCCCTAAGAAAAAAATTTCCTGGATCAGATGCATTCACACTTGAATTCTACCTAAAACTAACGAATTATTCATTCCAAACCTATATAAACTGCTTTTAAAAATAGACAAAGTAAGAGTCTTTTAAAAATTCTGCTTATGATACAAATACCATTTCAATATTTAAACCATGGAGAGTTAGAACAAAAAGACACCAAAAACACGGACCAATTTTCCTAATCAATACTAATGCATACATTTTAAACGAGATGATAGTAATGAGATTACAAGATTGTATCCCATAGATCATACCTCATAACCAGACTGAAGTTATACTAGCCAATGCATGGCTGATTCAATATTGGAAAAACTATTAGCAAAATTGATAATTCAATGATAAAAATTAAAGAAAAGAAACAAAATAAGATCATATCAATAAAGACAGAAAAAGTTTTTGACAGAAGACAACAGTCATTGCTATTAAAAACACAAGAAAGCATAGGAATAAGTGGGATTTTCCTTAAAATAACAAATATCTAAGTGAAATGATCAACAAATTTTATTTAAAAAGAAAATCAAGACACTTTTCCAATATGAAATGAAGCATTTTTATTGCGCCTTATTACCTCTATTTTTCAATTTTGCATGAGAAATACTAATTTCAGCACTAAGAGAAGAAATAAGAATAGGCTATTTAAATATGAAACTATAACTTTTCAGAAGATATGAGGATATAATTAGAGAATCCTAATGAATCAACTAGATAACTAGATAAAACAATAAGCAAATTCTTTTGTATTTTTATATTTTGCTAACAGTCCAAGAGGAAGAGATAGAAATAGAAATTTAATTTAAAAAAAAAAAACTACAGTCAATATAAAATACTTGAGAGTCTATATGCTAAGTCAAACCCAGACTTTTTTAAGAACAAAATTGCAGAATATTTTTTTACACATAGAAAAACAAATATAAAAAGTTGAAGAAATACTACTTGCTCATGGGTAGGTGAAGCCAATATAACAAAATAATAATTCTACCTAAATTAATTTACTTATTCAGTGTATACCAAATTAAAATAATATTTTATAGAGCTAGAAAAAATAATAAAAATGTAATCAGGAAAAACAAAAGGTTAAGGGAATGGATGAAAAGAAATGTAAAGGAAAGTAGGCAAGCTGTATCAGATTTCCAACTATCTTAGAAAGTGGAATCATGAAAACAATCTGGTAGTGGTTAAAAAAAAAAAAAAAAAAAGAAAGAAAGAAAGCTATGGATCAGTGGAATAGATTAGCTACACAATATAGATTTTTTATAGCTATAGTAATATAATATACTTAACAATCCAAGGTTTTTGGACAAGAATGCATTATTTGATGAAAATTCTTTTAAAAAACTGGAAAGAATTTTCCAGAATCTAGGTATAGAACAGCATTTCACTTTATACCTAGATAAAGAAAAATGGGTATGTGATTTTGACAGAAAGTGTGATATCATAAGTAAACTACATGATCATGGAAAATTTTATTTGTCATATCAATGGATAGGAAGTCATAAGAAGGAGTGAGCAAAATAAAATTTGATATACATAATTTAAATTGTTTAATTAATTAATTTTATTTATTTACAAAAATATGCATAGTTAATTTTTCAAACATTGACCCTTGCAAAACCTTTTGTTCCAAATTTCCCCCTCTTTCCCCCACCCCCTTCATTAGCTATTAAATACATTGAAATACAATGCATAATTTGAAATTAAAAAAGAAAAATTCTCAATCATATTATCATACAAAGCAAAAAGAAAAATGTATTGCTTTAAAAGGTAATGGAGGAAATTTCATTATGATAAAAGAACCTATAGACAACAAATATCAATCTTAACCTTATGTACTACAAATAACTTAGCATAAACATCCATAAAGAAAAATATTGTCTGAATGATAAGAAAACATAATGAAGTATTAAAGTTGTCTATTATTCATGGCCTCTGTTTATTTATGGGCATGTCAAAAAGAAATTACAGTAAAAGGGATACAAAATTAAACAAGTAACTACAAAAACTAGAGATTTAAAACAATCATCAAACAGTTTACAAAACAAGTACAAAAGATTATATGTATTTCCCAGCACAAAATGGAAGTTTTGCAAGCATTAACAACATTAGGGCACAGAGATAGTTCACATAAAAGTAAAATATCAGGACTTTTTATACATAAAGCATAATGCAGTAAACATATCTACTCATTTAAGGAACATAAACAAAAGACATACACCCTAATGGAGGTTAATGGAGTTGTTAAGACAATTAAATCATACATAATGAATAGTTCCAAAAAAATCATAGAATTTGACAGGAAATTATAATGATGAAATTATTTATACAAATGTCTGAGGTGTAGCTAGTAAAATCTAAGAGTCTTATTTATAATTTTAAAAGAAGAGTATTATTAAATATGAATTTGCATTTTAAAAAAGCCTGGAAAAAATATAAAATAAAACAAAAAAAAAAAGGATATATGAAAAATTAAAGGATAAACCGATAAACTGGAAAGCAAAGGTTATAGAAGTAATAATGCTATAAACTCATTGTTCAAAAAGATTTCATAAATTGATAACATTTTAGCCAAAGTTGCCATAAATAAGGTATAAAATTAAATCAACAAAATTGTTAATGAACAAGTTTAAATCACAACACTAAAAGATTACTAATGATTAATTATAATAACCTAGAATGTATGCACAATTACATGCTGAACTGAAGTCATCAAGGAAATAAGCAAATTCATTCAAAAGTATCAAATATTTACTCTATAAGAAGGCCAAATAGAGATCATAAATCATCTAAGCTTAGAAAATTGAATATTACATTATTTATGTGATTATATACATGGTTTTAACAAAAGCTGATCATACAATTGAGGAGCCTATGTATTGCATTGATAGTTACATAAAATCAATAGATCTAGGAAAAAACCCCTAGCAAATTGGGTATACCTGTGGAAGGATTACGGTTAAGTATGATTAAGTAAGGAATTCTAGGTATGGATAAATAAGTCTTTTTGACTCACTGATTATATTATTGAAATGTGTATCCTCAAATCTATTAAAATAACTTTCTGAAATGTTATTGTCACCTTTCCTGGCTTTTAAATTCTTCCCGAGGGCTACATTTTCTTGATTTGTGAGTGTATGAGTGTAAACTCATTTATATCATTTTATAGTTCAAGCTGGAGACCATACAATGCTTCCAATCCTATTCAATTCTATTCTAGTCATTCTGACTTGTGTCCTCAACTTGCACCTTGAACTTCATGTTATGGAGCACAGTAATCCAAACAATACTAGCACTATTCAATTACCTTATGAATGTATATGCATCCCAGTGACTTAAACCTCCTTTCCTGATCACCAATTC
This sequence comes from Sminthopsis crassicaudata, assembly GCF_048593235.1. NCBI lineage: Eukaryota > Metazoa > Chordata > Mammalia > Dasyuromorphia > Dasyuridae > Sminthopsis > Sminthopsis crassicaudata. Next base: position 113,077,034 of record NC_133619.1, read on the forward strand.
CTTGTATGTTATAATGGTCAGCATATAATTTATAATAAATGATTATTAATTATTAATTTTAGTCATTACAATTTCTCTAAGGTTAATTGTGATTTAACTGTATCAAACTTATCTTCCTTAAAAACAAACAAAAATATATTACTTTATGAGGTTTCATTATTTGCAGCCACATAGAATCAGTGAAAGATCCCTGGTATTTATTACATTACATTTTATGTTATGTCATTTTTTGCGATAAGTTAAAACTGAATCATTTCTCATGTTCAGATTTTCCAAATGATACAGGACAACAAGAAGGACATAAGTACATAGTGATTGTCCTCACAAAATGCCATAAAAAGATGAACTCAAGGAAATGGATAATCAAATAGAAGTATCTTCCATGTAGCATTAGCAACAAATAAGAGTTTTCATGTACTAGTATCTAAAGGATGATAGAAGACTTGAAGGATTGAATTTTTCTTGCAGAATATAAGAGAAAATATGGAGAAAACCCACAGATAATAAGGGATGGATTGAGTGCTATTCATAATACTGAAAAAAGTACTCACATAAATTCAGTGCACAATTAAATTAAGGTTGTTTTTACACAATAAGTAGCTTTATAATTTCTATTAGAGTTAAACAACTCATAATTGTGTTATTATATATTAACTTCCACAAGTTTAGAAATGTATTCACAAGTTACACAGCGAGGAGTATTAAGTGTTTGAGGTCAGATTTGAACTCAGGTCCTCCTGACTTCAGGGCTGGTGATCAGTCTACTGTGCCACCTAGCTGGCAGATATTATCTCTGTTTTCTTGAATATTTTATTTCCCTCTTTTCAGAGTAAAGCATAATATTGGCAATTAAAAATCATGTATACATTTAAGACATAATTTATGCAATAATTCTATTTTTTAAAATTAGAAATTAAATAAAATACATTACTATAATTACAATAATAATAACATTTTATTGGTTTTCCCCCTTCATTTTATTTGTTTTATTTATTAATTTATTTATTTATTAATTTATTAATTTATTGTTTATTATTTATTTTTTTATTTATTAAAATAGAATAGGTACTAATACCAAGAGTGAATTTTTTACTTGTCTTAGTCCATTCCCTTCTATATTAATATGGTTTTTCCCAGAAGTGCTTTCAGAAAGCAAAGTGTTTTCTTCTCTGACAGGGGAAAATAAAGAAATGTTAAGTGATTACTGTGCATATGTTTTCATTAATAAATTAAGACCTCTGTTTCTAACTCAATGTATTCCTTGTTTGTTAATTATTTTTTTCCAAATCCTTAATTATATTCATAACTACAAATCAAGGAGACTTTCATTAGAAATGTATTTTTTGAATTAAATGCTAATTTTGCTCCAAATTATTATGAAATTATATAAGATGAAATAGCTTTATAAAGAAGAAAACAGATGAAAACATATACATACCAGCAAGTCTCAACATTCTTATCTTTACGTTTGATTATAGTATTTTTGAAAGACAGGTCAAGATAGCAGAATATAGGCAGGAACTCATGTGAGCTTTACCCCAAAGCTCTCCAAATACCTTTAAATAATGCCTCTAAAAAATTCTAGAGTAACAGAATACACAAAATGACAAAGTGAAACACTTTTTCAGCCCAAGACAACCTAGATGTTCCATGGGAAAATCCGTTGCATCAGAGTGAAGCTTAGTTGAGCACAAGATATATCAGTACAGAGACTCCAGGAAACTGGGAGTAGGCCTTGAAGTGATTAAATTAGTGATACCAGTAGGAGTTTTTAGACCTATCAGTCCACAATGGTAAAGGCATTGGACAATGGTCAGAAGGATATTTACAGGGGGCTCTTTGCTGGCACCAGGAGCAGAAATCTTTTGCTTTGCCTGTACTTGGATCTAGTTCCAAAGTCATAGATCTTAGTCCGATTGTGAGGAGGAGTACTAGAACATCAGAACTTGTAGCCACAGGAGACCATACACCCTGGTCACTTTTCTAGGACTGAAAACAGTACAGAAGGATAGTAAACACATTTTCCCCTAAACCATATCACTTTAGAAGAGTCAAAAACTTCCAGATTCCCGTAATTATCTCTGAAACCAGGTACAAAAAGTCCTGAAGCTTGGGACAGTGAACTCTTTACTTGAGAAATCAGAGTCATACTTTAGCATAGAGTTAAAGGTCAAGAAATAGCCTAGAAAATGAGCAAACAAGAAACAAAAATAATCTGACCATAGAAAGTTACTATGATGACAAGGAAGATCAAACAACATATTGAGAAAAAGTCAAGAAAGTTAAAATCCCTGTGCCAAACAGCTCCAAGAAAAATAAAAAATGGTGTCAAACCCATGGAAGAACTTATAGGAAATTTTAAAATTTAACTAAAAGAGGAAGAGGAAAAATCGGGAGAGAAATGAGAGTGATGGAAGAAAATTATGAAAAAAAGAATCAATAGCTTGGTAAAGGAAACACAAAAATACCGGGAAAAAAATAGTGCCTTAAAAAAACACAGAAAAGGCAAAAATTTAATGAAGAGAAGAATGCCTTGAAAAATATAATTGGCCAAATGGAAGAAAAAGGTATACAAAACATCATGAAAGAAAATACTTCCTGATAATTTAAAATTGAGCAAGTGGAAGCTGATAACTTTTTGATGCATCAATAAATAATTAGAAAAAAATCAATTAATGAAAAAAGAGTAGAAAATATGAAATATTTTATTGGACAAACAAATGACCTAGAAAAATCAATCAAGTGAGCTAATTTTTAAGAGTTATTGGACTCTCTGAAAGTCATGAATAAAAAAAGAGCCTAGACATCATTTTTCCAGAAATTGCCCTGATTCTCTAGAACCAGAGAATAAAATAGAAATTGAAAGAATCCACCAAATCATATTCTAAAAGTGGTTCTAAACGAAAACTCTTGAGAATATTATAGACAAATTCCAGAGCTCCCAGATCAGGACTACATACTGCAAACAGCTAAAAAGAAACAATTTAAATATGGGAGTACCACAGTCAGAATAACACAATATTTATAAATTTCTACATTAAATGAACAGAGGACTTAGTATATATTATGAAGGGTGTAAGAGCCAGGATTACAACCAAGAGAAATCTACTCAACAAACTTAAGTATAATCTCTCAGGAAGAAAATGGGTATTCACAATTAAGGAAAAAAATGCAAAAGTAGGTGACTTAGCACTACCAGACCCTTTTTTCTGTTTTTCCCCTATTCCATGTTTTTTTTTTTTCTTTTGTTATGATTTTTCTCTCCCAACATTATTCACAAAATAATGTATATTAATAATTAATTTATTAATTAACTTTAATTTAAAAAAAATGGACATTCACTAACATAGAGTATTTTTAAGCATTACGAACGAACAGAGCAGGCTTGAAGAGAAAAATTGACTTTTGATTGTAAAATACAAAAGAAACATAAAAAAGTAAATAGAAAAGAAAAATCATAAGGAATTAAATAAGGTTAGATGTTAATATTTCTAGATGGAAAGATTTTAAAAATTCTCATTATTAAGGCAAATGGAAGGAGTAGACCTAGACAAAAAGGAGATGTAATTTGAATGTAATGGCATGATTATCTTAAAAATTAAAGTTAAGGGATGAGCAAAAAAATACACTTGAGGAAGAGGAGAAGGAGAGTTAAAATGGAATTAATTGTCTGATATGGAAGAGGCCTGAAAGCGATTGTATAATGGAGAGGAATGGGGGGGAAGCAGGAATTGAAATTGGCTCAAAAGTGGAGATAATATTCACATTCATTGGGGTATAGAAATCTATCTTACCATACAGGAAAATTAAGAAGGGAAGAAGATGAGAAGCAAGGGTGTAATAGAAGGGAAGGCATTTTGGAGGAAGTAAAAATCAGAAAAGAAATACTTTTGAGAATGAAAAGTGTAAAATGAGAGAGGCAGAGAGAGGTAGGGCAGGCATAAATAGGAGAAAATAGTATGCAGAGGAATACATAGTTGATAATCATTACTGGGAGGAAAATACTGTAACTTTATTTGATAAAGCCTTCATTTTTCAAATATAGAGAAAATTACCTCAAATTATTAGAAGTATTCCTCAATTGAGAAATGCCCACATGTTATGAATCAGAAATTTTCAGATCAAGTAATGAAAACTATCTATGGTCATATAAAAAGATCTAAATCACTGTTGATGGAGAAATGCAAATTAAAATAACTCTGAGCTACTATATCACACTTGTCAGACTGGCTAATATGACTGAAAAAGAAAATAAGAAATGTTTGAGTTGATGTGTTAAAGCACTGTTGTATTATTAGTGAAGTTGTATTCTGATTCAACAATGCTGGAGGGGAAGTTAAAACTATATATTAAGGGCTATAGAACCATGCAAAACTGCTAATGAAGTAAGCACTACTACCACTACTACTTCCATATCTAAAAGAGATAAAAAACAAACTGGAAAAGGACCTTTTTGAACAAAAATATTAATAGTAGTTCACTTAGTGTGGTGACAGTGAATTGAAAATTGAGGGAATTTCCATCATTGGGGGAATGGCTGAACAAATTGTATATGATCATAAAGCACTTTTAAAAATGATGATAACCACGATGCTCTCAGAAAACATGGAAAGGTTACATGAACTGATACAAAATGAAAGGAGCACAACCAAGATGACATTTTATACAGTAACATCTTTATTGTATGATGATTTTCTCTGAATAATTTCAGAGGAACAGTAGAAGGCAGGGAGAGAAGCAGGGAAATGTTTTTTAATGAACAGAATTCATTCTACAATTCTAAAATGGCATTCATATTTTTGAGTTGGTAAAAAAAAAACAGTGGTCAAAAAATCAAATAAACAATATCATTAAAATAATTAGTAAATGATATCAGGAAACAATAAGGTCTTTTCATGTATTAGCTAATAATGACAAAAATTAAACAGAAGCATTAAGACCTAGAAATTGCAATACATTTTCAAAAATCAAGGATATTTTTATAATTGGATGTAAATATAGCTAAAGTTATATTTAGTAAGCATCAGTTGCAATTAGAAGAATTCTTCAATTACCTCTCAACTGGTCATTAGATGATGGATTACTTCAACTCATAAAGTTCATATGAAATCTCTTATTGAATTGTCATTCCTCTGCCTCTATCTAAGGGAAAAAAGATATCTGAAGAGAAACCCTTACTTCCATAAAGTTAACCTCTAACACTCATAAAGATGCATTCTGTCTTTCTCATAAACTACATAGGTCCATTCGTTTTCATTTCCCAACTAGTATTTATGTGTATGCATGCTATGTATATTAAGAAATTAATTTATAATCTACCTATAAAGAGGTTTATACAACCTGGACTGATGATTGGGAGGATTGGAGGAATTCTTTGAGGGAAATATTTCAAGGCAGCATAGGTAATACTCTCCATTCTTTTTGAACAGCCTTTTCTATTTGTCCTGTTTTCTGAGGCTGGTTGATGCAGGATTATGAATTTCAGAGTATAGAAGAGCTATCTAAAGTATACATCAGCTTTTGCTGTGAATTTATGTATCTGTCAGTTTGAATGACAGAGCTTCCATTTCCATGGTCATCAGCCTTTGTATCTCAATGACTTTCCAATTTTATAAGCTGTATGGTTTTTCTGGGCTCTTATGAATCTTGTGAACTCTAGACAATTGTTTCATATATGAAGAACCCAAAATTTTCTCTATTTGTAAGATTTAGGGTAGGCATAATTTCTTACCTAGTCTTCTGAACTTTAATATATCTGCTGCCAAAAAGTAACCAGCTTTGCAAATTGAAATAGAGATAGATTTTGTTTTCAATCCTTATGGCTATCTGTTCTTTTATCAACTCAAAAAAGAAGAAAAAAACAAAATTTTAATTTTAATCCAAAATCCCAAGGTTGCAATGCATATAATAAATGGGCAGAAAGGTATCTTGGAGTCTTGATAATACTATAAAAAGAGAGTTCATTACTCACATGGCATGACCTGAGGTAAGAGAGAAATGATCTGAGCAATAGAGTTGTAAGGATGAAATATAAAGAGAATAGGAAGATGGAATTTATGAGAAAAATTGAGAAGAATGAAAATGTATGGAGGCAAGATGCAAGCCTAGAAACTATCTATCCTAAACCTTTCATTTTACAGGATGGGAAATAAAAATTCATAATATTACATGATTTGCTAAAAGTTATATAGGAAATTAACAGTAGAGGTCAGATTGAATTCCAGGTCTTCTGACTTAAGCACCCATGCTCTTTTCTCTAGCTGTGATCTGAATCAGCAAAGTAGGTATGCACACTTTAAAAAAAATGCTTCTAACTGTTCAATTATGAGGGTCTTCTCCCACATTGATTCTTTTGTGAAGGCAAATAAAGTTATTTTTTGTCTCACTTCTTACCTATACTTTAATCACTGAATGGGTTTTGCCTCACACAAACTGAAACCTGGAAAAGACCTTAAAGGTCATGATCTTTCACTGCATACAGAGCATCATCAGTGATCCTGATCCATGTCTTGACCCTTGACTCCATTGATGTCTGGAGGAATGATCTGATGATTTTGCAAAGTTCTGAGTCACTCAAATACAACTCATTTGCAGATCAATTCATCACCCTCCTGATGTCATTGGTCCTGTTCCAGAATGAAGTGCAAACAATAACAATAAATAATAACACTCATGTACATATACATATGTAATGTAACATATGTGTGCATGTATGTGTGGGTATGTTCACATATGTGTATATGTTATATAATATTTGAATATATACCCACACATGTATATGTGTGTACATGTGTATATTATATAATGTGTGTGCGTGTGTGTATATATATATATATATATATATATATATATATATACACACGCACACACACATACACACACACACACAAACAAATACACATATATAAACAGACATACACTAAGTTTTCTGGTGATAAACTTTCACATATATACCTGAATTGACTGGAACAACTCATAGAGTCAAAATTGAGATCAAGATTTGAGACTTTTGGCTTGAGAGGGACTTCCTATTTCAATAACTGAGGCATAGCTCTATTATGATGAAGAGCAGGAATGAGATTTGGGAGAATAATCAACCAGTCACTGTATTTATTCTTACCTAGTCAGAACAGAACATTATACTAGGTGCTGCAGGAAACACTGGTGACTATTTTGTTTAGCAGTAATATAATAATTCAGTAATGATTTTATTATGAAATAACAAAGGTTAAAGTAATTGTATAAAAATATCTGTAAATAATCATTGTTGGAGGCTTATTGGTTAAGCTATTTTACAAAAGTCAAATAGACTCAGAGCACTTTAACTACTATATAACAGAAAACTGTTATCCTATTCCCTAGGATTTCTTTGAGTTTTTAGTTAAATATAAAAAAATTATATTTACCAGGAATATAATTTAAATTAAAATCTGATCTTTAAGGAAAACATTTTTTATTTAACTTATAACTAAGTGTTCTCACCTTTTCTTCTTTCTGGACCATCTATTAAGAAATAGTCCCAGAGCACTTTAACTAATATATAACAGAAAACTGTTATTCTATTCCCTAAGATTTCTTTGAGTTTTAAGTTAAATATAAATATAAATATATATGTATATATATATGTATATTATATATATATATATGTATGTATATATGTATATATATATATATATATATATATATATATATATATATATATATATATATATATATATATATATATATATATATATATTTACCAGGAATCTAATTTAAATTAAAATCTGATCTTTAATGAAAACCTTTTTATCTAACTTATAACTAAGTATTCTCACCTTTTCTTCTTTCTGGACCATCTATTAAGAAATAAAGAAATTAATTAACTTGAGTCCTCATAACTGTTCCTATATGAAACAATTCGGTAGGGTATAGAATAATCCCTTAATCCAAGGGTATGTTGAAAAATATTAAACAATCTCTTCTCAAAGAAAAATAATACACAGGATACATTTTAAAATTTAATCTGAATTATTTCCATTTTCCCAATTCCTTCTAGATAATCAACAAAACAATAAATTGAGCCTTGATTTGTAACATTTGCTCATTTCTTAGTTGTAAATGCTTGCAAATAATATTTAATATTTAGTCCTCATGAGATGATTCAAGATGGCTGCAAAAAACCTCTAAATAATCTTGGTATTTTTGTTTTTCATTAGAATGAATCATACAATCTCATAAGTGGAAAAGATTTTTAGCAGTGTTACAATCCAATCACTAACATGTGCCTTCCTATAATACGTCATATGGTGACAAGGCCTCCCATTCTAGCTTTGGAAAGCAGTGTTAGGAAGGGATTTTTTTACATTTTAAAAAATTATTTTCCTTTTTGTACCTCCTACTTTTTGAGTCATTTCTTTTTTCTTTCTTCTTTTCATATTTTTTCTCAATAGTATTTTATTTCTCAAATGTATGCAAAGAATATTCAATATTTATTTGCATAAGACTTTGTATTCCAAATGTTTCTTCTTCCTGCCTTTCCCTGCTTCCTCCCCAAGACAGAAAGCAATCTAATATGGATAAATATATATAAAATCAGATAAAAAAGGGAGAAGAAAGAAAAGTAAACAAACAAAAATGTGTAAATACTATGATTTGATCTACATATATTCACTCTCCATAACTCCATCTGAGGTTGCAGATGGCATTTTCCATCCCAAGTCTGTTGTATCTTGAATCACTGTATTGCTGAGAAAAAGCTGAATTTATAACAGTTGATTATTACATAATCTTATTGTGTATTTATTATAAGTACATTGTGTACACTTGCTGTGTAACTGTGTACAATGTTCTGGTTTTGTTCCCTTCACTTAGCATCAGTTAATGTAAATCTTTCCAGGCTTTTCTGAAATCATCCTGTTTGTCATTTCTTATAGAATAATAACATAATTTATTAATGTATTCTCCAACTGATGGGCATCCACTCAATTTCCAGTTCTTGCCACTATAATAAGAGTTGTGCTACAAACATTTTTGCATGTGTAGATCCCTTTCCTTCTTTTATGATCTATTTACAATACAGATCCATTAGTGACTTTGCTGGATCAAAGGACATATACAGTTTTATAGCCCTTTGGGCATAAATCCAAATTGCTCTGTAGAATGATTGAATCATTTCACAACTTCACCAACAAAATATTAGTCTCCCAGTTTTGCCATATCCCCTTCAACATTTATAATTATATTTTTCAGTCATTTTAACCAATCTGAGAGGTATGAAATGGTACCTCAGAGCTATTTTAATTTGGATTTTTTCTAATTGATAATGATTTAGAGCATTTTTCATGACTACAAATGAATTTAGTTTCTTTCTTAAAGCCTTTAATACAGTTTCTTCATTTTAATAATCTATGGATTAAAATGTTCATACAAATAATAATAGTATCAATTGTGTCATTTAAGCATTACAACATGCTATTTGTGTAATTAATTATATATAGAGTGATTTTCACCTATTCTATCACAATCATATCTTTTACATATGAATTCATTGTCATTTAGATTGTAGAAAATTTTAGGGCTTAGGCCTAAATGCTGTCTCTCTCACTATGTGACTTTGAATAAATTATTAAGACTCTTAGTGCTTCCATTTCCTTACCAGTAAAATGAAAGGGTTAGGAATAGTTGGAATCTTTAGTTCTGTCAAATTCTTAATTTATGATGCTAAAATAAATTACTTAATATTTAGGAGAAAATATGAAATTATTTGGTAAATATGAGAAGTTGATGAACAAATTAAAAAAGTTCATAACAAATGTCTACTGAAATCAAAAGACAGACCTAAAAGTATGTTTTGCAAATTTCTAACTTATCTACAACAGCTATATAATTACATCAGGTAATTTTCACCTCTGTTTTTCCCATTGCACAGTGAAAAACTTTCAGCAACAATACAGTTGGGTAGTATTACAGAGAATTACAAGGGATATTTTTGTCAGATAATATAAAAATGGTCTTCCAAAAGAAAGAAAACAAATACTCTAACAACTATCAGAAGCCATAGCTTCACAGTAGATATCTATTAGATAGAATTAAAAATGAAGACTTATTTCAGACTTATTATTTCAGGGGTACATTTTTCCTGAAAATCCTTAATATCTTAAACTACACCATTTCTGAGCTTCTGACCTTGTTTTCTGAACACCCAGGAACACTGGGAAGTGAGTGTAAACTGTTAGCATTTTTTGTTTTTCTCATCAGATTATTTTTATTTCGGAATCCAATTCTTTCTTTACATCAACAACACAAAATTCATTTCTGCATATATATATTGTACCTAGGATATACTATAACATATTCAATGTGTATGGGAATGCCCATCATCTAGGGGAGGGGGTGGAGGGAAGGAGGGGAATAATTCGGAACAGAAGGAAGTACAAGGGATAATGTTGTAAAAAATTACCTATGCATATGTACTGTCAAAAAAATGTTAGAACTATAAAATTAATTTAAAAAAAATGAAAAAAGTATTCATCTCTTTCCTTTGATTTCTGGTGATTACAGAATATTCTTGTATTGTATTTTCCTTTTTCTTAAAGAAGTTTAAAATTTTGTTCTATATCTTTGGAATTATTAAATTTACTCACTATGTATCTTGGGATTTTGCAACATTTATGGTTGGGATTTTTTTTTTTTGCTTGTTTTTGTTTGTTTCTTTCTCCAGTCCATGAATTGGTAACATTTCCAGTGTGAAAACTTGTCTAGTCCTTTTCAAGGCTTCTCATACCTCTTTGCTATCCACCTGAAAGTCAATCCTCATCTGTGGCTCCAAAAAGCTATAGAATATACACTGGCCACTCACTCCTAAGCAAACTATTTCCACATACAGGCTAAATCAGTTGAATACATAAAAAAGCTCTCAAGCCAGTTGATGAGTTAGGGGTATCAGGGGATTCTTATTTTCTTCAAATAGATATACCTTATTTTGTATTGCATTTTTCCTGGTGCTAGCCCCTTTTCCAATATGTTCTTTATTTATTTTCTACATACTTATTTTGCATATACCTCTATCTGTTCAAATTGTTGCTCCCTAAGGAGGTGAGTTCCATAAGGGTAAAGAAAATTTCATTTTTGTCTTTCAATCCCCAATGCCTAGGATAGTGTCTCAAACATAGTAGGTACATAATAAATACTTGTTGATTAACTAAATATTTTAAAATGAGGAAAGCATATTTTAATACTTCCCAAGATCCTGAAGTCAATTATATTCAAAGATTGTTTGATAAAAAAAAAAAGTAAGTAGTCAGAATAGTTGTGTTACTCTAGTTATGTAAATGCTATGAACCTGTTTTCTTTTATATAAAATAAGATGAAAATGGCAGTGTGGCCTATGTCATTGTTTTGCCATAGAGAAATCACTTCTTGCACCATATAAAATATATTCATGCAGTTTATAAGCATTATAATTGAACCTAATGACCACTAAAGTTTTTTCTATTTATAGAATTTTGTAGGGACTACCTTTGTCTACTTTTTGTGCAAGTTCAGCCTGTAAATATTTGTAAATTTCTATTTATGTTATATATGTTTGACTTGAGGAAAATCAGATTTACTTAGAAAAATACTTCATGTAATTTTAAAAATAATATAAATAATTGAAGAACCAGTCAATAAGCATTTATTTAGAAACATCTATATCTTAGGAACTCTTCAGTACTTAGAACACCAAGAAAGACAAAAATACTTTATCAAAATGATAATGATAAGCAGGATGCTCTCTGGAAAAAAAAAAAAAAGCAAAAAACATCTGCATAGTCCTCTATGAACTCAAAGTGAAATGTACTGAATACAAAGTAATAGCAATGTTCTAGAATGCCCTGATGCAAATGGCTTTGCTACTCTTAGTAGTACAAACATCCATGACTACCCTGAAGGACTAGAGAAAGAAATAGCTGTGTCTGAGCACAGATTGAACCATTCTCTTTCTCTGTCTCTCTCTCTGTCTCTCTCTTTTAAACTTAATTTTTCTTAAGGATTTTTATTTTCATTAGGACAGGAGATGTATGTTTTCTTTCACAGCTTGACTTTTATGGAAATGTTTTGTATAACTTCACATGTGATTTCTTAATTGTGGGTGGAAATAAGTTAGAAAATCCAGAACTCAAAAATTTTAAAACAAATGTATTTTTTTTTGTTTTGAATGTAATTGGGGGAAAATATTAAATAAATAAATAAAATATTTTTTTTAAATACTCTCTTATCACAAGGAACTCACAATCTTTGTTCGAGACAACATGCAAAATATACATCGTCCATTATAGATGATAAATTGGAAGTGATCTCAGAGGGAAAGGCCTAAGTATAGAAAAATTTGTGAAAAACTTTTTGTAGAAGAGGTCTTTGAAGAAAGTCAGAAAAGCCAAGAAGCACAGATGAGGAAAGATTATGTTCTAGACTAAAGAATAGCCAGTGAAAATGCTCAGAATTGGAAGATGTATGGTTTTACATAAAGAAAAACAAAAAAACAAAACAAACAAACAAACAAAAAAAAAAAAAAACTTGTTTTTGGATTTCAGTGACATGGGACAGAATAAGATATAAGATTAGAACAGAAGTAAGGAGCCAGATTGTGAAGTGCTTATGTACAATAAGGAGTCACTGGAATTTATTAAATAAAATTCTAGGAAATTGGCCATGTCTGCACATAGGTTGTAAGCCTTAGTGAGCAGTAGAATAGAAAAATCCTTAGCAGTAGCAGGAATGTTAGGAACAGGGGAGCAGAGAGTGATTTTAGTTTTGGAAATTTCCTTATCATTTCTATTATTAGGAAATTTAGGATTACAAAAGGAAATGTGTGTGTGTGTGTGTGTGTGTGTGTGTGTGTGTGTGTGTGTGTATATACACAATTAGTGAGGGCAGTGACAAGGGTATTGAGAACAGAATCAGGAAGATCATTTTCCAAAGTTCAAATGTGGCCTCAGATTTATTAACATATATTATTAATAAAAATATAATTATTATTGTTAACCTATGGCAAGAGACTTAATCCCAGTTTCCTCATCTATAAAATAAGCTAAAGAAAGAAATGGCAAAACAATTCATCAGATTTGCCAAATAAACTACAAATTTGATCACTAAAAGTCAGACACAATTGACAAAAAAAAAAAAAAAAAGACCACTCTAAACAGCTATAGATCTACTTATATATATTTCCTGTTCTTTTAAGCTTTTTTCACTTATATTACTTCTTGATTGCTTATTATAAGACACAGCAAGAGCAAATTGTTCATACAGTTATACCAAAATTATGTTGCTAATATCAAGCATACCAAAAACATGCTTGATATTAGATATTTATACTGTGTCCAGCTTTAAAAGACAAAAAAAATTTTTTTCTCATAAGTATTCTGTGTATAATATTTATGTATAATATATTTACACACATACATATATGTCAAGAGTATATTGTGTGCTTGATTAATACTGATATACATTTTTATTTCTCATCTATTCCCCATTTTTTCAGGAGACAATAGGGATCTGAATTATCTATTATCTCTCTGTCCTACACAAATCGAACATGACAGTCACAACTTGATGAACAGGCATGTGTATCCTTCACAGAAAGTGCTGTGTATTGAAAGAAGGATATATTTGCCCTATTAGTGTGAGCTATTTGTATTGAAGAAAAAACAATACAATGTTGAGCTACAGGCATATTTAAGGGACTTTGATGTGCTCACCTGTTGGGAAATGATATTGTTACAATTGCCATAAGGCTGTACAAATAAACTTCAATGTGATTCATTATTACAGCTAGCAATGATTAAAAAAAAAAAAAAAAAAACACAAAACTTTTCACTGGAGTGAAGTTCTAAAAAAAAAAAAAAAAAAAAAAGGATGCACTAGGTTTTTCTAAGTGTGTTTACTTTCCTTTCAAAGAGCTTAAATCTAGGAATTGTTCCCAGAAAGGAAAAGTATACATTTAAGGGAATAGGTAAATAAAGGAAAACAATAATTCACAAGAGTATAGTGTTACATTATGGGGGTTAGAAACTAATAAAATAAGGAACTATTACAAATTCCATATTGTAATTAACTTTTTTCCATGACTGCCATATGAGTATCACTGATAGTTTCAAAAATGAGAATAGCAAATTGTAAATACAATTATGCCAAAATTATGCTGTGTAATATAATTCATATAGCTTGATATTAGGCATTTATGCTGTGTCCAGCTTTAAAAGACAATACTTACATATTTCTTTGCCAAAATATCCTCTCATGTTCCCTCTCACTTGAGAGGAAATACACAATATCCCTTTAATGTACTGTAAATGTGTGGGATAGGTCAGTGCAAGACCTTCTTCCCCATTAATTAATTAGAGACATCATCAGGTACAAAGAGAAAGCATTCATTTAATCTTTGCAAGGAGAGTCCTAGACACACCAGAGAGCCATCCCAATCTTCACCATGTGCACCTGGAATCTGGCCAACTTCAGGTTTGTCCAGGGTTTAAAAACAAAAGACTCATTGGATAGACTAAAAAGATGTAACCATCCTTGACCAATGGTTACCAATGCTAGCTGCCTCCCACAGGTCAAGTCACTTGCTGCAACTTTCTGTATGGCCAGATTCAAAGTTTATCCCTCCAGAGATCAAATGACCTCCCAAGGTCTCAGTTCTGGATCATATGACAATACTGAGAAATAATTCATCCAATCAGTCCCATTCATTAATAATATCTAATAATTTTTTTTACAATATTTTATTTTTATTTTTTTCATCAACATAAGGTAACAAACTATTGTGCCATAATTAATTCAAAAACATTTTTCAGGCAACTTCATAAGTTCTGTAATTTTATTACGTGGATAATCTTTTCACTAATATAAATAGGAAATTCTCTGTGATATGCCTTAAGTGACAATAGTGGAATCAGGATTACATTTCTCACTATAATATTATTTCCATTATACCATATTGCTTCCAACAACTAAGTCACATTAATACAGCTATGGAATCACCACGTCATGTATATAAATTATATGTGATATATTGTGCAGTAAAATCTATGGATTCCTGACAGAGTTCAAATCTTTCTGTTAATCTTTCTACTAGTCAAGATTTCTTATTTGACTATTATGAATACTTTCTTAGTTCAACTATATTTTTTGAATTTCTAACTTCATTCCTTTGATGAGTTTTTAATCATCATGTTTTGAATATGAATTCTGACTTTTTATAATATCTGTGTATTTTTTTTCATTTCCAGGGAAGCAGACTAAGCATATTAACCTTTGCCAAGATGTACCATGTCTAGGATAGAGTAGGCAAGATTTGAAGTGAATTTGGTCATAGAAAAAATGTTTGCTGGAGTGAACAGAAGAGGTTACTCTAAGAAGTAACAAGATTTGGAGATTAAACAAAATAGACCATTAAGAATTTTATATATCCACTCTTTGCAGATCACATGATGGTATACTTAGACAACCCCAAAGACTCTGCTAAAAAGCTATTAGAAATAAATCAGAACTTTAGCAAAGTTGCAGGATATAAAATAAATCCACATAAATCCTCAGCAATTTTATACATTACTAACACAATACAACAGCGAGAGATACAAAGAGAAATTCCATTCAAAATAATAGTCGATAGTATAAAATATTTGGGAATATATTTACCAAAGGAAAGTCAGGAATTATATGAGCAAAATTACAAAATACTTGCCACAAAAATAAAGTCAGATTTAAATAATTGGAAAGACATTAAGTGCTCTTGGATAGGCCCAGAGAATATAATCAAGATGACAATACTCCCTAAACTAATCTATTTATTTAGTGCTACACCAATCAGACTCCCGAGAAAGTATTTTCATGACCTAGAAAAAATAACAACAAAATTCATATGGAAGAACAAAAAGTCGAGAATTTCAAGGGAAGTAATGAAAAAAAAAAAAAAATCAAATGAAGGTGGCCTAGCTGTACCTGATCTAGAACTATATTATAAAGCAGCAGTCACCAAAACCATTTGGTATTGGCTAAGAAATAGACTAGTTGATCAATGGAATAGGTTAGGTTCACAGGGCAAGATAAATGAATAAAAATAGCAATCTAGTGTTTGACAAACCCAAAGATCCCAACTTTGGGGATAAGAATTCATTATTTGACAAAAACTGCTGGGAAAACTGGAAATTAGTAGGGCAGAAACTAGGCATGGGCCCACACTTAATACCACATACTAAGATAAGATCAAAATGGGTCCATGATTTAGGCATAAAGAACCAGATCATAAATAAATTAGAGGAACATAGGATAGTTTACCTCTCAGACTTATGGAGGAGGAAGGAATTTGTGTCCAAAGGAAAACTAGAGATCATTATTGATAGAAGATAGAGATCAATATTGATAGAAAAATTTGATTATATCAAATTAAAAAGCTTTTGTACAAACAAAACTAATGCAAGCAAGATTAGAAGGGAAGTAACAAATTGGGAAAACAGTTTTACAGTTAAAGGTTTTGATAAAGGCCTCATCTCCAAAACATACAGAGAATTGACTCTAATTTATAAGAAATCAAGCCATTCTCCAATTGATAAATGGTCAAAGGATATGAACAGACAATTTTCAGATGATGAAATTGAAACTATTTCTACTCATATGAAAAAGTGTTCCAAATCACTGCAAATTAAGACAACTCTGAGATATCATTACACACCTGTCAGATTGGCTAAGATGACAGAACAAATAACGATGAATGTTGGAGGGGCTGTGGGAAAATTGGAACACTGATGCATTGTTGGTGGAGTTGTAAACTAATCCAACCTCTGGAGAGCAATCTGGAATTATACCCCCCAAATTATCAATCTGTGCATACCCTTTGATCCACTAGTGTTACTACTGGGCTTATATCCCAAAGAGATACTAAAGAAGGGAAAGGGACCTTTATGTGCCAAAATGTTTGTGGCAGACCTTTTTGTAATAACTAGAAACTGGAAGATGAATGGATGTCCATCAATTGGAGAATGGTTGGGTAAATTATGGTATATGAATGTTATGGAATATTATTGTTCTGTAAGAAATAATCAACAGGATGAATACAGAGAGACTTGGAGAGACTTACATCAACTGATACTGGGTGAAATGAGCAGAACCAGGAGATCATTATACACTTCAACAATGATACTGTATGAGGATGTATTCTGATGGAAGTGGATATTTTCAACATAGAGAAGAGCTAATCCAATTCCAATTGATCAATGATGGACAGAATCAGCTATACCCAGAGAAGGAACACTGGGAAATGAGTGTAAACTGTTAGTATTTTTTGTTTTTCTCATCAGATTATTTTTACTTTCCGAATCCAATTTTTCCTTTGCAACAACAACAACAACAACAACAAAATTCGGTTCTGTACATATATATTGTACCTAGGATATACTATAACATATTTAATATGTGTGGGAATGCCTGTCATCTAGAGGAGGGGGTAGAAGGAAGGAGGGGAAAATTCAGAACAGAAGGGAGTAAAAGGGATAATGTTGTAAAAAATTACCTATGCATATGTACTGTCAAAAAAAGTTATAATTATAAAGTTAATGGAAAAATAAAGATAAAAAAAATAAATGACAAAAAAAAAATTCTATATATCAAAAAGCATCAATGGAGTTCTGATACCTGAAATCATTAAGGGCTAATACTGACTACTAAGTAAATCCTCCATGAGAGAAGACTGACAGATTTTTTCTAGATAATTCCATTTTAAGGAATGAATTGGGATTAGGAGTTAAGCAATCATAAATTCTTTGTTAGTGGTTCAGAGTACACTGTCAGAATATGAAAACAATAATTCCTCTATGATTTTCCTAAAGGTATTAATGGCCTAAGAAATCTTCTTAAGTGACAATTACTAGAATAAATGAGAGTTCAGAAGTGCAAGAATTTTGAGCTTTTCAAAGGGAAGATATTATAAGAATTAAAAGATCCTTTATTCTGGAATACAGAGAAATACTGACAGTAAACCTTATTGGGCCTAATAACAATGATGATAACAATCTAACATTTATATATTGCTAATTACAAGTTTGTAAAGCTCTTTACAAAGAGTATCTATTTTATCCTCTGTGGGAGGCAGGGCTATGTAATCCTGACTTGCCCATAGTCATATAGTTAGTATGTATCTGAGTCTTTATTTGAATTAAGGTGTGGTCTTTCTTTTTTTAGGATTACTGCTCTATTCAATTTTGCCATTTACACACAACAAAAAGGAGGAAGAGTTATAGTATCCTTTATACTATCCCTATATGCTCTATATATGGATATTCATCCATAACTGAGATGTATAACTAAGGTGTATCTCTTTAAAACTGTTGTTCTTTCTAATAAGTGTTAATCATCCCTTTTATCCCTTTCACTTTTCTCCTTCTAACAGTATCCAATTCAATACAATAGGCATTTACAAAGATCCTACTAAGTGGAAGACATTGTTTTAGGTCCTGGAACTGAAAACAAATGAAAAGCAATCAACACTTTCAAAGAACTTATATCCCTCTTTTTTTGTGGGGAAGGGGTTAGGAGGCAGGGGTAGTTTCTAAAATGAAAATTAATGAATATATTTTTTATTATTTATTTAAGGGAATTTAGATCATTAACTCCTACAATGTATAATGAAAAGTTGCTTTGCAGGAAGTCAGAAGGTCTAAGAGCCAGATATTTATATATATATATATATATATATATATATATATATATATATATATAGGTTCTGGGAAGTAACTAATGAAAAATCATGGAAACAAGAAGTGGAAATCGAGTTAGGAAACGTCTAGTGGGATGAAATAGAAAATTCAAACAAAAATAATATATTGGGAGAATATTCTCCCAAATTCAGGAATTTGGATGAGAGGAGTAGAATTAACATGTCTTTATTCCTGTCTAGTTAAAGATTGAACTAGATTATTTTTAAATTCAGTTATTCTAGAATGTAGTATATGGAATGCTATTGGAAAATTAAAATTTAAATTCTGCTTCAAACATATTTTCTGGATAAAACTGAAGAAGTCATTTAACTTCTTTCATCTCAAGTTTCCACAATATTAAAAAAAAATAGTAAAAATAGAACTTAACCCAGTGGGTTATTGTAAGGACCATAATTTTTATAAAGCAGTTCACAGATTTTAAAGCATGATATAATTATTATTGTTGTTGCTATAATTAATATTATTATGATGGTAACTAAAAGTGTTAAAGTGCTAGATCTGGCATCAGAAAGACTCATCTTTCTGAATTTAAATATGGCCTAAAATCTATATTAGCTGTGTGCCCCTGGGCAAGTCACTTAATCCTGTTTGTGAGTTTCCTTATCTGTAAAATGAGGTGGAAAAGGAAGGGACAAACAACTTCAATATCTTTGCCAAATAAACAAACAAACAACTCTAAATGGGGTTACAGAGTCAGATAGACTTAAACAACTGAACAATAGCAGCAACAACAAAAACATTATTATTATTATAAAAGCACTTTTTCCTGTTTATTTTCTAGGTAATAACAGAAAGGCTGGGCACCAATATATTTTTGGTTTTATCTTCTACAATTTAATAATATGGTTTCTTGCAGAGCAGTCTTAATAATGAAATTCCCCTGTAGTAATACAATTTGGAAGTTTCCTAGAGTATCTTTTAATGATATCTTACCTGTATTATTATAAGTTAAAATTAGTACAACTCTTAACAAAAAAAAAAAAAAAAAAAAAAAAAAAGCTAGGTCAGAGACATTGTGGCATACTAATTGAAAATTAAAAAAAAAAAAAGCTAGGTCAGAGACATTGTGGCATACTAATTGAAAATTAAAAAAAAAAAAGAAATAAAACTAAAAATATTGCTAATAAGTAGTTTGTCATTTTTAATCACTAGGAGTGGCCTTTTCCTTAGTTTTGTTATTACTAATAGGAAGGCACTGTTCCTGACATTAAAGTATAATCTAATTTAAAATGAAGGAGACTTGGATGAGTTTTCAGAAGAGCAATCTGCTCAGCTATATATACTTTCCATTTGAATAGATGTGTGCATTACCTCTACAAAATGGTCATTATAGTATATGTTTCTTGTTCTGAATTATTAAGAAAACATTTTTCAACTATATTAAACAAAGCTAAATCTCTCACATGTTCTATATAGATATATATTTTATATTTCATGTTTCCTGGTTATATATAAAACATTTTTTATATTTATGTTTAAAATTTTGAGTTCAAGATTCTCTGCCTTCTTCCCTGCTACTCCCTCATTGAGAAGGCACATGTCAATTTATGCAAATTATTTCTATAAAAGTCATATGGCAAAAGAAAATATAGATTCCTTCCCCCACCAAAATAAATAAATAAATAAATACAATTAAGGAAAATAAAGTGGAAAAGGAAAGTATGCTTCAATCTTAATTCAGATGCAATAAATTCTTTGTCTGGAAATGGACAGCATTTTTCACACAAGTCCTTTAGAATAGTCTTGGATCATTGTGTTGCTGAGAAAGTCATTCTTAGATGAACCTCCCACAACATTGCTATTTTCTCTCTCCTTTCATCCCCTCCCTTTTGACTACTCCTTCCTACAATACTCTTTTTTTGATCACCCTTCCCCTTTCCTGTATCCCCTTCCCCTCCTACTTTCTTGCAGGGGAAGATAGATTTCCGCACCTATATTTAAGCATGTATGTTATTTCTTCTTTGAGCCAATTCTGATGAGAATAAAGTTCATTCACTCACCTCCATCTTCCCCTCCACTGTAAATTTCTTTTCCTTCCTAATTTATGCTGTTTCACCTCTCCCTTTCCTTTCCTTCCATTTCATTCTTTTCAAACCCCTCAATTTCATTTTATAGATATTATTCTTCATAATCAACTTATACCTATGACCTCTCTCTCTCTTTCTTTCTCTCTCTTTCTCTCTCTTTCTTTCTCATTCTCTCTCTATATATATATCTGTCTCTGTCTCTATCTCTCTCTATATATATACATCCTATACATATACATACATATATATACCTATATGTACATATATGTATTTATGTATACACACACACATATATAATATATATACACCCTTCAGAAACAGATTTGACTATATTAAGTTCCTTATAATTACCTTTTCCTGATTACCCTCTTATGCTTCTCCTAAGTCATGTTTTTGAAAATCAAATTTACTATTCAGTTCTGATCTTTTCATAATGAATGTTTGAAAATTTTACATTCTATTGAATATTCACCTTTTTCCTTGAAAAATTATACTCAGCTTTGCTAGGAGAATGATTATGGGTTGTAATTATAGTTCCATTGTTCTCAAAATATAATATTTCAAGTCATCTGATCCTTTAATATAGATGCTGCTCCATTATACTTAAATTATTATTATTTTTTTCTGGATGTGTATATTATTTCCTTTATGACCTGAGAGTTACAAAATTTGGCTTTAACATGACTGTGAATTTTCATTTTGGAATCTCTTTTTGGAGATGGTCAATAGATACTTCCAATTAGAATATCCTAACATCATTTTCCTTGATAATTTCTTGCAAGATAATTTCTAGGCTTTTTTTTTTTTTTTTTTTTTTTTTTTTTTCCTTTTATCTTGGCTTTTAGGTAGACTAGTCAATTTAAAATTATTTCTCCTGGATCTATTTTCCAGTTCAATTGCCTCTTTGTTTTTGTTTTTGTTTTTTGTTTTTTTTTGTTTTTTTAATGAACTATTTCACATTGTTCTCAATTTTTCGTTTTTTGGGTTTGTTTTAGTGTTTCTTGATTTCTCATAAAGTCACTAGCTTCCATTTGCTCAATTCAAATTTTCAAGGAATGTTTTTCTTCAGGACACTTTTGTACTTCCTTTCCCATTTAGCTAATTTTACTTTTTCAGGCATTCTTCTACTAACAAGTTTGTTTGTTTGTTTGTTTTTATTTCCTTGTTCATCACTTTCATTTCTCTTCCTAATTTTTCCTCAACCTCTCTTATTTGCTTTTCAAAATTCCTCTTGAACTCTTTTATGTTCTGAGACCAGTTCTTATTTTTCTTGGAGGCTTTGGATATAGAAGCTTGGACTATGTTACTTTTTCTTAGTATGTGTTTTGATTTTCCTTGTAACCATAGTAATTTTCTATGGTCAGAATCCTTCTTCTTCTTCTTTTTTTTTTTTTTTGTTCACTTTCTCAATCTATTACTTAGATTTTTAACTCTGTTTAATTAAACCTCTGTTTCCAGAGTGAAAGTTTCATTGCTTTTGTGCAGTTGTTTTTAGAGATCCTTCTAGGTACCTATATTATGAGACAGCCCTACAATCTGGATTTCATTATTGTCAAAGCAACACTGTCTTGCCTTAGTGTTTATGAAGGAACCCATAAAATCTACTGACCCTTTTACTTGTTTACTATGTTATTATGTGTTTATGTAATCTATGTAATTATGTGTAATGCCTCCCATATTGATGGATTTATATTTCAAAATCATGACCACCCTATGTTCTAAATCAAAAGAAAGGGGGAGATGTTAGGTTCTTACTAAGTGCTAATGAGATAATGAGATATTAGGTTCTTACTAAGTGCTTAGTCGGTACTTAACAATTCTCTTGTTCTGGCCTTTACTGGGAGTTTTACTTCTGTGAATTCCTGGGGAGGAGCAAGTTCATTGGTTGAAGTAATTTTTCCCAGAAGCCCTTGCGTTATCCCACACCCATTCTCTGGGAGAATAAAAGAGGGCAGCACTCAAGAGATAGAGGGTCTGGACCAGACATGAGGTGGCTCTCTGGAGGAAGAAGTCTCTCCTCTAGGCCAGAGAACAATTGGCAGTTTCTGGAGATGACAGCACATTACAGGCCACTATATTTCTTGGCATTTTGATTTTAGGGTCCTTTTCAGTAAGTGATCCATGAGTTTTTTCAATGTCTATTTTACCCTCTGTTTCCAAAACGTCTGGGCAGTTCTCTTTGATAGTGTGCAGGCTCTTTTTTTCCTCACATTTTTCAGGGAGTCCAGTTATTCTCAAAGTGTCTTTCCTGGATCTGTTTTCTAAGTCTGTTGTCTTTCCAATAAGGGACTTGACCTTCTTTTCAATTGTTTTATTTTTCTGGTTTTGCTTGACTACTTCTTGGTTTCTCCTTGAGTCATTCATTTCTACTTGTTTGAGTCTAATTTTCAATGATGGATTTTCTTCACTCACTTTTTTAATATCTTTTTGTAATTGTCCAATTGAGTTTTTAAGTGAGTTTTTTTCTTCTATGGAATTTTTTTCCATTTCATCCATTTTATTTTTTAGAGAGCTGTTTTCTTTTTCCAACTCACTAATTTTATTTCTCAATGATTTGATCTCTTTATCCACTCTGGATGACTTCTACAGACACTCTTGCCAAGCTTCCTTTTCCTTTTCCCATTTCTCTCCTAGCTCTCTTGTGAGAGCCTTTGTGATTTCCTCTATGAGAGTTTTGTATATTGAGGAGCAGATCATATCCCTCTTAGGGGATTCCTCTGGAGACAGTCTGCTTTTTAGTCTCCTCAGGGTTTGAAGTCTGCTCTCTATCCTTACAGAAGCTGTCAATGGTTAGAGCCCTTTTAAATTTTTTGTTCATTTTGTCAGAGTGGGGATTGAAGAAAACAAATTGACAAGAGAAACAATTGGTCTGAATCTACTGTTCCCTTTACTTGAAATCTCTGAAAGATGCTGATTTTGCTACCACTTCTGTTGCTGCAGCACCTTTGTGATTTAGTGGCTCCCAAATTCCCTTCTTGGTTTGCTGGGATAGGCCTTATACCCTAGGCAGTGGTCCTCAAACTTTTTAAATAGGGGGACATTTCACTGTCCCTCAGACTGTTGGAGGGCCGGATTATATAGTAAAAACAAAAACTCATACTCTGTCTCTATCTCTGCTCCTCAGCCCATTTACCATAACCAGGTGGGCCACATAAATGTCCTCAGCAGGCTGCATCTGGCCCACCGGCTGTAGTTTGAAAACCTCTGCCCTAGTGAGATACATCTTTCTTGTCAATCTTCCAAGTCATCTCTAGTGTCTGTGGGCTGAGCTGTTTAGAAACCACAATTGCCACTGATTCAGAGGCCCTGCTCCTGGTTTCCTAATAATGAGGGAAAGGAATGGGGGAACCCCGTTTGTCAGTGCAAAGATAATCCCATGAGGCACAGTGTCCCTTGTAAATGAATTTACAGGCCGAAAACCTAGATTGATAAATAAAAGGTTTATTATAGAAATTTGGAAGTAAAGTTCAGTTAGAAAGACGCCTGGGCCAGAGGTGGCCACTGGGTGGGCAGGAACCCTTACATGGTCCGAAGGATACCATGTGTTGTCGGGGAGGGCTCCTGCAAAGAGAGTGCTCCGGCTCATTTCTTTTATACCTAGAAGATGATAGGAGGTATCCAAGTTCTTGATGAGCTTTTCAGTTAGCTCAGATCAGGTGAAGGCCGGGGGAAGCTGAGCTGATAGTGGGGCTGGGCCCGGATATTCAAAAGGGTGCTTTTGACCAGGATTTGTGAATCTAGGTCAGCCATGGGCAGTCAGAGAGGAATCTTAAAGGGACCTCAACCCCCATCACTAAGGCCAGGGCTGTACTGACCCTGTGTGTACAGGGTTGCTCTGCATTCCCACCCTGGTAAAACAAACCTTTTCTGCTGACCTTTGAAGTTGTGTTCAGCTGGAAAATGTTTCCATTTTTTTGTGGGTTCTGAAAGTCTAAAATTTGTTTAGAGTCATTATTTGAAGTTAATTGGAGGTGTTTGGGGGACAACTTGGGCTAGTCCCTGATTTTCCTCTACCATGTTGGCTTTGCCTTATGTCCTGAAATTTAAATGAAACAAATTCCTATAATTTTATTCCTAAAAGGAAGCTTTTATTTTCACATTGTTTCAAGTGCCAGTGAAAGAATTCATTGAATAGGAGAAGTGAAGAACATACAGACTAAAACCACAAATGACTAAATAAGAAACAAAAACACTAATTAGAAAAATGAGTTTTGAACTGACAGCAAATATCCTATATTTCAAACTACAGCTGGTTTCAATTTTCAATTCAAATATAATTATATGGAGATGAGAAGAGGAATAGGAAGCCAAAATTTCCTTTGCAGAAAACTCTCAATTAGTAGCAACAGATCAAGAAGCATTGTCTGTTCTCTTACTCACAGATGCCCATCAATATGTGATCTGAGAAATCAACATATTGAAACTCCTAAATAACACATAAGGACATGCCCAAAGGACTGTATGGGAGCAAATTCAAATATCGGCATGGAGAGAAAGAAAAGACACAAATGAAAAATAAAAAGAACCAGGGCTAAGATTCCAAAAACAAACAAACAAAAATGTTCATCCACATTTACAGGAAATCAGTAGCAGAAGTGGAAGCTGAATGTTACAAGGAAAGCATTAAAGACAAAATAGCCAATATACTTTTCCTGATCTCTCTTTGGAGCATTTCTGTTGAATAATTTGAAACTCCGAAGTGAGGACAGGGAGAAATTACTTTCCAAAAAGATTCCTCTAGTTTTCCAGCATTGAGTGGATTGATTTGTTTCCTCCCCAAAAACTATCATGTGCAAGTTGAATTGGATAAGATGGAGAAAACAGTCAAGGAGACTAAATGGGGAGCTATTGCAATAGTCCAGGTAAAATGTGATAAAGTCCTGAAATGGAGTAGCAGTTATGTAATTGGAGAGAAAGAGAATAAGATATATGGAATTATTAGTGTCAGGACTTAATTAATGATCAGATATGGAAGGTTAAGAAGAATCAGAAATATAAAGTTAGAAAGTTAAAAAAGTTCTCAATGGCCATAGGACAACCCATTCATGAAAGAATATTACTAATAACATACTTACCAAGAGGCCAAACATCCTCTGCTAAATTACTTTAAGAAACAGGAAATTACTACTTGTGAAGCAACCTTATATACATTGAAAAATTACTCTTGTTAGGAAATTTACTCTGGCATCAAAATGAAAATTGTCATTAGCCATTATTTTGTCTAATTTTATTCTTAGTGTCAAAACAGCACTCACCTTAAGATTTTTTTTTTTTTTAATGTGCACTTTTCAAATAAATAAATGAAAACAGCTATCTTATCTTTGTTGAATCTTCTCTTCTCTAGGATAAACATGCCTAATTTATTCAATATAACCTTTTGGACTTTTGGCTCTTTACCATCTTGGACTCTGTTCAGATAATAAATGGTCTTATTAAAACAATAAAAGTTAGAATTGAACAAATATTATTAAAGGTGTCTGATAAATGTAGAATAAAGTAGGATTGTCTCCTCTCTATTCCTATTAAATATAATTCTTCTAAAGTAATTTAAGATCACTATACATATACGCATATATGCACACTTATATACACACATATCTATGTAAACATATTTGTATATGTATACTTATATAACTATATATGGATGTAGATAGATAGATAGATATGGTCACCACATCACTTTGTTAATCATATTGAATGTGCACTTCAGTAAAACGCTCAGTTTTGTC
Organism: Sminthopsis crassicaudata; assembly: GCF_048593235.1. Lineage (NCBI taxonomy): Eukaryota > Metazoa > Chordata > Mammalia > Dasyuromorphia > Dasyuridae > Sminthopsis > Sminthopsis crassicaudata. Next base: position 113,103,527 of record NC_133619.1, read on the forward strand.
AAGCTAATGTCTAAACCAGGGGTTCTCAAACTACGGCCCACAGGCCAAATGCGACCCTCCGAGGACGTTTACATGGCCGGCCAGGTTATGGCAAATGGGTTGAGAGGTGAGGGGCAGAGACAGAGTGTCAGTTTTGTTTTTACTATAGTCCGGCCCTCCAACAGTCTGAGGGACAGTGAACTGGCCCCCTATTTAAAAAGTTTGAGGATGACTGGCAATGACATCAACTTTATATTGAAGGTTATTTTTTAATACTTATGCAAGTTTTCATTTTTTCTGTTGAACATCATATTAAATATCACTCATTTCTTTAGTTTCTCATGATTGTTCAATATATTTATGTGAGACATGAAAGATAGAGAATGAAGTATTTTCAAGTCTGAAGAAGTGTATATTATAACGTGATAGACAAGTACATATGTATATGATTAATGCATATACATATCAATACACTAGATATGATGTCTAAAAATACATAATATTCATATAAACATATTAGAATAATTAATAAGAGGGGAAATAAAAAGTAGTGGAAAAAATAAGGTAAAACAGAGAGTCAGACAGAGAGACAGTTCACTAACAGCTAGGTAAAGACAATCATGAAAAAAGGGCTTATATAGGAGGAATTATTATTGATGGAAAAGATAATATCTAAGAAGTAGCAATTAGGAAGTTAATTCCAGTCTGAAGGGATAGAACTTGCAAAGGCACATACGTGGAAGATGGAGTATTTTTGTGAGGAACAAAGAAAGGTACTTGTCTTCAGAGTAGCATGAAAGTATGAGAATAATGTACAAGGCCAGGGTTTTTTTTAAGATTAAATTCAAACAGAGAAGTTTGCACTTTATCCTAGAGACAAAAGGGAACTAGTATAGTGTGTTAAGTAAAAGGGATTAAAGCAATCAGATTTCTGCTTAATGAAAATTACTTACATACCTGTGAAGAAGATGCATTATAGTAGGAAGAGAACTGAAACAAATAGCAATTAGGAGGGCAATGCAATGATTGACACAAGTGGTGATAAACAGGACTTACAGGATGTGAGAAAAAAGAATGGGGCAAGCATATGAAAGAAATATGGTAAAGGTGCAAATGGTAAGATTTACAACTGCTTGCATATATGCGATTGTGAACAATGGGAAATACAGAATGTAAGTCAAAAAATGAAAACTGAGAAATGACTATCAGAGTTGTCAACCTGTAGGTAACTTTGGACATAAAAATTTTAGTTGTATGATAAAGTAAAAAATTAATCTGAAAAAACTAAGGAGCATATAACAGGAAAGAAAGTAGAAAAAATGAGTGCAGGCAGTTTTTTGGGAGAAGCCATTTTAAGGGAGGTCATATAGGAACAACAGTGAAGGGAAGATGAGATCTAGTATATTTACACACACACACACACACACACACACACACACACACACACACACACACACACACATAATTGCCCTTAACAGGAGAAGATTGAGTATATTTAAAGGTAGAATGGACAGACTCAGCAGATAATAAAGAAACTAAATAGTAGAGAAATATGAGATGATGATTTAGGAGGTAGTGGTTAGGAAAAATGGAGGGTGTTAGAGAAAAAATCTGTGATTGAGGTAAATTGACTGTGATATATGAAATATAAATTTTATGCAAGAGAGAAAATGTATCAACATAGATATGGATAACCTGACAAAAAAAAGTAGCAAGTCATACAAGATAAGGTGTAATAAATAGATTTCTCATGTGCTCTTAATTCCTGAGGCCTAAAGAAAGACTGGCACATTGATTCCATTCCTAACATCACTATAGAAGTAGACAAATAGAAAACATAAAACTTTGGAGAAATCCTAGTAATTAACTAAGATGTAAAATAATATGCACTACATGTTTAAGGGTAACTTGAAATATATAGATAATATTAGCTTTTTCTGATTGTGAGAATATAAATAGCTCCATTTTCTTGATGATAATGCATATCAGATAAAGTTTAATGTGTACAAACAATGTTAGTATCAAATGCCAAGAGGCTAATAATTTATATTTTATTAGGTTACTCTGGGGCAGCTATGTTTTGCAAAGTCTTAATAAGCTTTTTCTTTGTCTCTTGTCTTTCTATTATTGCCATTTCAAAATTTACATGCTAATTAGAACCAGTATATGCTAATTAGTTTTCTTTTATATTTCTTTGTGAGAGACAGGATTCTGTGCTTGCCTAATCATTACTAAAGGATTAATGGGTAAAATGATAATATGAGATCATCTATTCTCTGTTCAGTAATCCCCATGTTTACATTTATGCTACATAGTATATAATTTTCAGCATAAGGAGAACAATTTTCCACAACACAGTTCTTATATCTTATAAGAGACTGTTTTTCTAAGCTTACTTTAATATAACTATAATTATTTGTTACATCATTTTTGGTACACAATTAGCTATTGAAATAAACATAAGATAGGCCTTGTAAATCATTTTTTATAAGACTACTGAAAACAATTAATTAGCATGCTGTGCTAAACTCGTCATTGGAGTTTGTGAGCTTGAAAGGACTTGAAGCTCCAATAATTTTGTATTTTATTATATCCTAATATGGTGACAGAGAATAATATGAATGAAGAGAAGTAGAATCATTCAATTTTGAAATCCTTATGGGGAAAAAATATTTTGGGGGGATGACCCCAAGCCAATCATTTTCTCACAAAAATAAATTTAAAATATTGCAATTTTATCTTCTATAAACAGGTTGAAGTAGGATTCTAGCAAGATAGAGGAATGGGTCAAAAAAAATTCCATGCTTTCCAAATTTCCCCCACAAACAAACAAAATTGCAACTCAGAATGAACACTGACCAGTGAAAAGGAAATAAAACTCAGACACAACAGGTGAGAGGAGTTGGATCTAAATCTGAGAAGTCTGAGGGAACCACAGCTGATTAGGAATGCCAGGCCCTGATGTTTTACAGAGATTGGGCACTGGGCACAAAGTAACCAACATGCCTATTGAGTGCAGAAGCAGTTGTGTAGGAACATTGCGGGCTGCCCACTTGTTGTGGAGCTTTTGGTTTTGAGTTCCAGTTCAGAGGGAATATCTGAAGTGAAATTAGAGGAACCATCCCACACCCCTAGAATTTGAGGTGGTTACACTAAAAGAGAAAGAAAAGAAAGAAAGGGGAAAAAAGAGAGAGAGAGAGAGAGAGAGAGAGAGAGAGAGAGAGAGAGAGAGAGAGAGAGAGAGAGAGAGAGAGAGAGAGAGAGAGAGAGAGAGAGAGAGAGAGAGAGAGAGAGAGAGAGAGAGAGAGAAAGGAAGAGAGGGAGGAAGGAAGGAAGGAAGGAAGGAAGGAAGGAAGGAAGGAAGGAAGGAAGGAAGGAAGGAAGGAAGGAAGGAAGGAAGGAAGGAAGGAAGGAAGGAAGGAAGGAAGGAAGGAAGGAAGGAAGGAAGGAAGGAAGGAAGGAAGGAAGGAAGGAAGGAAAGAAGGAAGAAAAAAAACTTCTATTTAAATAGCATTGAAATATACTTTTCCCATAATTCCTAAACTCATAATTAAGAATTCCCCTCAACTTCCTAAACTCATAAATAAATGACATGATTTCTTCATCAGCTCTAAAGCGATGGCATTCCAAAAGAGGAAGTTTACAGAACAAGTGAGAAGGTGTCAGCTGTGTGTAAAGTAATTGTAGCTTTGTTCATATAGTTACATGACTTCTAAAAGCATTTAATGACTCATTTTATTTTATTCCATAATACTTTTATTGCTCATTGTATATAAAAATGTCCATGAGTCCTTGTATCAAGCAAAACTCCATCTAATGGTTACCAAGATAAGTATTTTGTGCCAACTCCTTCCAAATGAAAAATGAAACAAACAAACCAAAAAAACCCACTAGCTGTTAAGTCAATTAAGGAGATATAGATGAAAGAGTCATGCACTTGGTGTCAGAAAGACTTGATTATGAATTCTTACTATGACACTGATTGGCCAAGTGATTCTAGGCAAATAATTTAACTTCTTAGTGCTCTAAGCTAGTTGTATCAAACTCAAATAGACATTGGAGACACTAGTCCATATACAAGAATCTCTTTAGGCTAAATATTGATTTAGTTTTTAGATAAAATATTATCTATTTGATGTTTTTAAAATTGTATTTTATTAAATATTTCCCAATTTTATTTTAATCTGTTTTGCACTTGTTCTAAAGATTATGCAAGTCTACCTGTGCTTCTTTGACACACCTGATTTTTGATTATTCACAAATTGATCTGCCTTATAGGAAAGGTTGTTGTCATCTTAAAGTCCGCCATACCAATAGATTACCCCATAGATCCAATTTGTTATCTCTCATATGTAGTATACACTATGAGGCAATTTGTATTTAATAAACTATATCAATTAATCAAATTATTTGAGATATGTTTAAAGCTTAAACTATAACTCACATACGTTTAATTATTGCTATTAATTGAAGGCTGAGCCTTCAGAAAAGGAAAGTGAATTTGGGAAGGGAGCATCTAGTTATGAAAATGGCAAAGAAGGATTCAGATATCTAGAAGATGGCTTAAATGAAGGAACAATAGGCTACTGAGAGAATAAGGATGCATAAATAAATAGAGACAGCTTGGTGAAATACAGTGCTAGTTCAGAGTCAGGAAGATCTGAGATAAAAGCTCTGCCTCTAACACATATTGATTCTTTGTAAATTTAACTTTTTTGTGTAAAGAATTCTATGCCTAACTCAGGCACTCTAAGTATCAATCTGTATTGCTGGAGCGAGTTTTGTATTTGTTTTTGCCCAGAATCCCAATGAGGAACTTCCTCTACACATCCATACCTGTTCTACAATTTATGATTTTGAAGAGTTGCCTTGTGACATTACATGCACGCACACAGGTGTGTGTACACATGCTACCATATAATTTTATAAATCTGTCTAAAGTATAACCAGGCTGAAACTGAAAAGAAAAGGAGTTGAAGAAAATTTCCTTCCGAAGTCTGCTGAACAAGATACTCTACTGAATACCAACTACATCAGAAGAAAAATTGAAATTTCTAAAAGTGCACACTCTAATCCAACAAGCATTTAACAACAACCATGTATGATATAGGATTTATGCCCCACTATGCTTAGTGCTGTGAATACAATGAGAAAAAGAACCTAATCCCTAGACTCAAGGAATAAAGAATTAGGTTAGTACATGATAATTTAAGGAGATAGGAGATTATTAATAACATGGGAGGAAAGGCTTCTTGTAGAGAATTATATGTGAGTTAAATATTAAAATAAGTTAGGGATTCTAAGAGTCCAATGCTATACATTCCAGGAACAGGGAAATAACCAATACAAAGATACAGATATATAATAGGGCAGAGAGGGGCAAATAGATTTTCATTTTTTTTCCCAAGGGAATGGGATTTCTGGAAGAAGTAGATAGGAGAATATAGGAGAAGCAGCACTAAATTTTGGGAACAAAAATTAGCTTATGTGGCTGAAATATAAAATTGTAAAGCTGAAGCTCAGCACACGTATAAAATAAGGAGCTCTTCAATTTGGAACTATGTCCAAAGAGTTAACAAACTGTGCAAATCCTTTGATTCTGCAGTGTCTCTACTGGGCTTATATCCCAAAAAACATCTTAAAGTAGTGAAAGGGACCCACATGTGCAAAAATGTTTGTGGCAGCCTTCTTTGTAGTGGCAAGAAACTGGACACAGGACCCATCAGTTGGAGAATGACTGAATAAATTATGGTTTATGAATGCTATAGAATATTATTGTTCTATAAGAAATGATCAGCAGGATAATTTCAGAGAGGCTTGGAAAAATTTACATGAACTTATGCTAAGTGAAGATTATACAATGATTAACTCTGATGGACATGGCTCTCCTCAACAATCAGATGATTCAAACCAGTTCCAGTTGTTCAGTGATGAAGAGAGCCATCTACATTCAGAAAAAAGGACCATGGGACCTGAGTGTGGACCACAACATATCATTTTTACTCTTTCTGTTATTGTTTGCTTGCATTTTTGTTTTCCTTCTCAGGTTTTTTTCTTTCTTTTCTTCACTTTCTTTCTAGATCTGATTTTTCTTGTGCAGCAAGATAACTGTATAAATATGTACACATATATTGTATTTAACTTACACTTTAACATACTTAACATATATTGGACTGCCTGCTATCCAGGGGAGGAGGTGGGGGGAAGGAGGGAAAAAGTTTGAACAGAAGATTTTGCAAGGGTCAATATTGAAAAATTATCCATGCATATGTTTTGTAAATAAAAAAACTATAATAATAATAATTATTATTCTAATATAATAATAATTGTTATTATTATAATATAATAATAATAATTGTTATTATTATAATATAATAATAATAAAGCAATAGTTAGGAAAAAAAAGGAAAAAAAGGAAAAAAGAAATGATCAGGAGGATGATACCAGAGAAGTTTGGAGAGACTTACATGAACTGATACTGAAGTGAAATGAACAGAACCAGAAGAGCATTATATACTTCAAAAACAATGATCAATTCTGATAAACATGGTTCCTTACAACAATGAGATGATTCAAATCAGTTCCAGTTGTTCAGTGATGAAGAGAGCCATCTATACCCTGAGAGAAGACCATGGGAACTGAATGTGGTTCACAACATAACATTTTCAATCTTTTTGTTGTTGTTTGCATTTTATTTTCTTTCTCATTTTTTCCTAGTTTGATTTGATTTTTTTTTGCAGCACAATAATTGTATAAATATGTGAATATATATATATTGGATTTAGCATATATTTCTATCATGTTTAACATATATGAAATTACTTGCAATTTAAGGGAGTGGTTAAGGGAATGGAGGAAATTTGGGACAAGATTTTGAAAGGGCTAATGTCAAAAAATTATTCATGCACATGCTTTAAAAAAAAACTTTAATAAAGAAAAAAATATGGAGTTTTTGTGTCTAAAGTTGTCCCTTTGGTTATAGCCTTCCCCTAAGTATCCTCCTTTTTATCAGCCGACCACACCTCTATTATCCCCATCCCTATTTACTTCCTTATAAGGCAAGGTAGATTTCTATATCTGTGTATGTTATTCCTTCTTTACGCCATATTACATTAAATATCTATAGGACTTGATATATAATATAACGTAAAGCAAAGGAGTTCGGATTACAACCAAGAATTATCTACCCAAAAACATTGGATACAATTTTTCAGGATATGAATATTTTATAAAATAGTGAATTGCATTCAATGATCTCTTTTTGTTGATGATCAGTGGGATTCTTTCCATTTCTGTTTTGCCCTCTCATTCTAATATCATGGCAGTTTTCTTTGATAATTTTGAAAGATTTTGTCGACTTTTTTTTAAAAATTGTGGTTTTTTAGTCTATATCCATTTTCCTAGGTCAATTATTTTTCAATGGAAAATTTCATATTTTCTTCTTCTTCTTCTTCTTCTTTTTTAACCTTTTTTGATTTTATCTCATAGAGTCATTACTTTCCCCTTGTTCAATTCTAAGTTTTAATTGTTTATTTTTGTTTGTTTTTTTTGGCTCATGCCATTGGGGTTAAGTTATTTGCATAGTCATACAGCTAGGAAGTGTTAAATGTCTGAGACCAGATTTGAAATCATGTCCTTCTGACTTCAGAGCTGGTGCTCTATCCACTGTACCAACAAACTGCCTTCATTCAATTCTAAGTGTTAAAGAATCATTTTCTTTAGAGAGCTTTTGTACTTTCTTTTTCACTTGGCCAATTCTATTTTTTAGGGAACTATTTTCCTCAGTAAAATTTTATATCTTTTCCCATGCTTTTTTTTTGTGTGTGTGTGTGATTTCTTCCATTATTTCCATTTCTTTTTCCAATTTTTCTTCTACTTTTCTAAATATTTTTTAAACTTTCCAAGAATTCTTTTTAGATCTGAGACCAAATTACATTTTTCCTTGAAGCTTCATATTTAGCCATTTTGATACAATTGTTCCCTTCTAATTTTATGCCTTGATCATCCCTAACAATCACCATATTAACTTTTAGTTTTTCCTTTGTTTTGTTTATTTATTGCTTTTATGCTTTTTGTGATTTGATGTTTTCATTTGAAAGCTGGGCTTTGGCCCTGGACTGTCCCAAGTTTTTCATGCTGGATATCTGTGTCTTACTACAGTCTTTCACTGGGGGTTAGGGCTCAGCTGTTTTCTTTCTATGTAAGGTAGGCTTGCCTTCTAACTTAGACTTCCCTGTTGAACTGACTCAGGGATGGGACCTTGTTGTTAGATAATTATGGTCACATACAGTTTCTGGAGGATGACCCTAGAGAAGGGATCTTGTTGCTGGTCTGCCCCAGGGATGGGACACTATGTCAATTGGTTCACTTTGATGGTAGGCTTTGGGAGGGGTCTCACTGTTGGCCAACCTTGGGGTATGGACTCACTGCTGGTCAGCAATGGGGTCAAGCTTTCCTAGTAGCTTATGCTAGGGCTAGGGGGGTTTTGGAGGGGGCCTTTCTGTGTTGCATAGATTGCTCACTTACCTAGGAATTACTAGTTTGTAGGAAGGTAGGGTTTTGCTGTTGGATTGCCCCATAGTGTAACCTTTCTGCTGTGAGACTGATTAGTACTGGGTTTGCTATCTGCTTCTTGTAGATTTTGTTGTGCTGGTAAGCTTCTACATCCCAGCTCCTAGATCAATTCTAAAACAGGTGTTTCTTGTAGTTTGAAGAGGATTTTGGGAAGGCTTCAAAGGATTCATTCCTCACTTTACCATTTTGAAACAAGATGTCTGAAGACAACTTTTAAGAATGCTTTTTTTTTTTCTCTAAGATTCTTCAGATTTTCTGAGTGAAAACATTTTAAATAAAAGGAAGGCAAAACATTTTAAGTTCTTTAAGCTATATAGTTGATCAATTCATACCATTATCTTATAGATGCTGATATCAGGAATTGATCCGTTTTGACAAATCATTTTTTTTTCCTTCCAAGGAACACAATAATACTGTTGTTTACTTCTGACACTATAGCAGCATGATTTTATCAAACTACATAACTGAAATTCCAAATACAACTTTTGGCTATTGTTTCTTTACATATCATCACTGTTCAGATCCTTTTTGGCTCAGGTGGAATATAAATAACATTCCCTGTTTCATTTATTACCAATTATTAATTACTGATTGGATATTGCCTCTGTTAAAGACCTTAGTTTAAAAAGGCTAACATATCTGGGGCCATCTCCAGTCAACCTGATTTATACCTTAACACATGAGGAGAAAGTGAGGCAGGTGACCTTGCACAGCTTCCTTGAAATCCAATTTATTTGCATGTCATGGCATCAACTCTCTGATATAATAGTTGCCTTTAAGAACAAGGGACATAAAACTACAATGTCATCTGAACTACATCTAAAATTTAAAGAAAATAGAAGCAATGATTTTTAATAGGGAATAAATACAGAAGAATAACACTTTTTCATTCTTCCTTTATATTCCAGTCTCAGAGGAGCAAGTGACCCTTCCTCCTTGCAAAGCCAGTGTAGCAAAGCCAATAAGGATTTGTTTCCATCTCTGCCCGTCTCCTGTGCTCTTCCTTAATTTGAAATCAGTTTACTATTCATTATTCCATGCTGCCTCTGTACTGATTCATTATTTAAAATTAAATTATTTAGTCATTGTTCAAGGCTGACATTTATTCATATATTATTGATTATGCCTTTTATTGTGTTAGGATCCATAAAGATATGTTAAATATTTCTGCCCTTTTCCATTTATTTGTCCTTTATGTCCTAGCACATTGTCAATTTTTGTAAAGGTGTTATGCAATGCTCAAAATAAGTATACACTTTAAGAATATCTTCAGTAATCTCCCAGGATCAGTCATGTTGATTTTTCTATTATTCTGTTCAGATTCTTAACTCCTTTTTTGTTTCTCTTTATATTAAATTTTATCCGAGGGTAAAAGAGACACACTGAGTTTTTCAACAATTAAAACTAACTCCCTAAGGCTTCTCCAACTTCATTTAGTTTTTCAATTAAATGTTAAAGTGCTTTTTCTGTTCTGAGCCTTGAAACTGAGAAGACTTAGGTGGAATCATTATTGAAGCTCTATATGCTGCTAGAGTACCTATTGAATTCTTAGTTGGACCTACCTTTAATTACCTTCTTTGAGGCAGTAGCCACCACAGCTACTATTCCAACCAATGTGTCTACATTAAGGAGACAATATCACTGTACCTGAAGCTAGGTAGAGAAGGTCAAGCTGGTGCTGGCTGTGATGGTAGCAGACTTAAGGAGTCTAGGAATGGGGAGATCAGAGAGGGTTTTGGTTATTATCTGCATCACCTATGTAGTTAGTTTCAGACTTTATTTAACCTAGTTTCAATAATAAAAATAAAAGCCTGTAAAATGAGGTTGAGGATAAGGGGCCTTAGGGTGAGCAGCACAGGTTACAGGTTCAATTTTTGGTATTTTATTTACTATATATTTTTTTAATTCTGTGAGGATTTTCTCTATAGAGTAGCTTTCCTTTGTTATCTTTTGAATTTTCCATTACTATTTTTGCTGCATTTCTTACTATATTCAAAGTGGTGGTGGAGAGGCCTAGGTTTGGCAAGGTAGTTTTACTCCAATGTCTTGCAGGAACAATTCCTTAGCTTGCCATTTAAACCCTACACAATTTGTTCCTATCTTTACTCCTTTCAAGTCTAATCTCATACAAATTTTCCTGTTTAGGTCAAATTTTATCTAGATTATTCAACTGGTTATTTCCTCAAGTTGAAATATCATTTACCATATCTCACTCCTTTTGCCCTTTTCCTCTTCCCTTTAAAATTGATAATTTTTCAAGACTCATCTCATTAGATGTTTTGTAGAGAACTTTTTCTGATCTCCCTCATTTATTAGTGATACTTCCCCTTTGAAACTACTATATATCTATTTGTTTGTTTATATGCTTTATCATCTCAATAGAATATAATGTCTTTGAAGGCTTTGCATATATTAGGTGGTAAATTAATGCTTTTGGAATGAATTCTATTTAACTGAATATGAATGGTTATATTTGTATTATATTTGTATAGCACATTGAAATAGCAAACTGATTTATCTACATATCTGATTAGATTCTCACATGTTAAAAAACAAACAAACAAAAAAACTTGTTCTACTGTAGGTCACACAATTTAGAAAACTAAATTTGCTGATTCCAATAGTCCATTGTAACAATGGAATAGGAATCAGAAGGGGGAAAATATGTCACCATAAAAAAAAAATTGTTATGAATATCAAACTGAAGAAGGAACCCCAAAACTCATTCTCCCTCATTTTTTTTGAGAGTTCATTTTTAAGGAAGAAAAGAAATAAAAATCAGAAGACTTATGTTTTTATAAATTTAATGTTGTCTATAATGTTTTAGATCCATGGAGTCCTACCTTCACCAAAAAAAGAAGAGGAAGTATTATGTTCTTATATCTCTTTTTGATGGTTAAACTTGTTCTTTTATTCTTCTAGATCATTGGATATTGATTCTTTTATGGTTATTTTTCTTATCATTTAAATCATTGCTTATGTTTTTAAGTGCTTATTTTATTTACATAAATTCATATAATCTCCCATGCTTCTCTGTATTCATTATATTTATAGTTTCTTTGTACAGATTTATATACAGTGAGTCAATTTGTTTTTGTCATTCCCTTATTAATGGGCATCCACATGGTTTCTAGTCATTTGCTGCCAAGAAATGCATTATACATATAATTTGTTTCATACAAATGGTTTGTGTATGAAGATTATAAGAGATTGTCTCTCTGAGCCTGCAACATGGAACATTCTGACATGACAATTTACTTAATGTGACTTGAAACGTCAAAGTACTTTTGATTGGTATTTCTCTTATTAGTGGTTTAAACATTCTTGCATATGGCTATAAATTTTTTTATAATCTCTTAATTGAAATTTGTTACACATATGTTTTCATCACTTCTCTTTTGAGGAATATTTCTATTTGTTGTCAATTCATCCTAGATAGCAAACTAATAACACAAAGATTTTTTTCCCCACTAGTTTCCTTTCTCCTCTTAAATGCATTAATTTTATGTGTTTATGTTTATCAAACAATGGGTTATTAAATTCATTTATTTTTGTTTCTTCTTTATCATCTTATCAACCTGATTCTTGATCAACTTTTCCATTTTTGCCATTATCAAATAGTCCTTATAACCAATGAAAGCATCTTAATGAAAATTAAAGCATTTTAACATAGTTTACAGACAAGGAGTACTATTTACTCCTACATTTCTACCTTTTTTCATTATCCTCCATGATATTCTATATATTTTGCTCCTCCAAATTAATTGTTTTTATTTTGTCTAATTCTGGAGAGGGAGGAGGGAGAGGGAGGAGAAAGAGGGAAGAAAGAGGGAGGGGAGAAAGAGAGGAAAGAGAGGGAAGGGGAGACAAAAGGAAGAGAGGGGGAGAGAGAGAAAGAGAGAGAGAGAGAGAGAGAGAGAGAGAGAGAGAGAGAGAGAGAGAGAGAGAGAGAGAGAGAGAGAGAGAAGGAGAAGGAGGGAGGGGGGAAAGAGGGAATATGAGAAGGAAAAAGAGAGGGAGGGAAAGAGTAAGGGAGAGGGGGAGAGAGGAGGGAGAGAAAGTTGGAAAGGTGGGGAGAAAAGGGAAAGAGGGAGAGGGTGAGGGGAGAAGGCCAGGAAGAGGAAGAGCGAGGAATGGAGGGGAAACAAAGATGGGGAATGAGTCATTCTAGGTATGGGAGACTGAAAACTGCAGAAAACTTTCTAAAAAGTAGTGCCTAAAAATGAGTACATTACAATAGATGTGGTCAAACTGTCACATCCTTATTTCTGGATATTATGTCTTTCTAAATGCAGTTTATACAACAATAAAAACTTATTATGCACCTGGGAAGCCCTGTATTTTAACTTGGAGATGTAAATGCAGTAAATGAAGTAATTCCTATTTATTTTATTTATTGTCAGGCAATTGGGGTTAAGTGATTGCGCATACTCATTCTTCTAGTGTTAAGAGTCTGAGACTACATTTGAACTCAGGTCCTCCTGATTTCAGGTATGGTAAGCCAGAACTTTTGAATCCTATGGCTATTATTCAAAATGGTGCCTATCTCCAAAATATTGAGCCAAAAATAGAATGGGTAAAGGCTATCTATAAAATTGAAGTTTCAAAATACCATATCTTTTACTCTCCAAATAGCTATTATTTGTTTATTTAATTTAATTTATATATAATTTAATTTATATGACTTGAAAATTTTATTTAAATTTATAATTTATAAAAATATATATAATTTAATAATTTTAAACCCTTGTATTTATGTGATATTTTAATTCGCTTAATTATTTAAAAATTTACAGATAGGATTATTTGTATATTTATAGGTATTTATTGAATTTCCTTCCTCTTCCCCCAAATAAACTATCAGTTATTTTTATTTGTTCTACTCCAATAATCTAGAGCAGAGAGCATTTCCCTAACAGCTTAGTTATCACTGAAAGCTATCTGAATCTATTTTAAATCTGGTTTGTTTGTTTTTTCGTATGAATAGTTTTCATTGAGGAAATTCATACATTTCAGTACTGTCATTTATGTAATATTTTGAGGTTAAAAAGTATATTAGTTAAATTATTTCATCTCGGCTTCATATTCCCTAGGATGTAAATAACATAGATGTTATGATCACAATTTTTCAGAAGACCAAACAAGATTAAATCATTTATTTTCAACTATATCCAGGTCTTCTTGACTCATATTTCAACTATCTTACCTCCTGACATAATCTACACATTAAGGTGTAGATATGGGAAGAATATTTACAGCTGAACATGATGAAATAAGATATGAATTAGGTGACCACAAACATGATAAAATAGAAAAGTTGGGGAAGAATGAATTTTATGTCCTTAACTTGGAATAAATACATTATAAAAATGAAGTTAGGTGCCAAATCACAACATAAAATATGGGAAAAAATATCCTGTGAATATACCCAAAGTATGAAGTATGTGTGGCTGTGGATAATCTACAACATCTAAGCACTGATCCATCATTCACCTTCACTTAGAAGTCAACACCTGATAATTTAATCAAGGCCACACTGCTGGTAAAATTGCCTGGTCTAGGAACGATAAATGTCACATCAAAATTTAAGGCATTGTCATTTTTCCACATAATATATAAATACATACATATACATATATATGTATTATGGAGAGATAAAAATGCTTCAAATTAGCACAAATAGAATTGCCATTTTAAAAAAATCAACATAAAGTATACAAGCAACCAAAAAGCTAGAAACCATGCATGAAAAATTTCTTTCTTTATGGGCTCAGAAGGAACATTCTTTCAGTGTAATGTAACACTATTTTAGTACCTAGATAATTTATTAAGCATCATTTAGAGGTTGCCCCTATATTTCATTTAAGTAAATCAAAAAAGAACTTTGAATGCTTCTGCTCTTCTTTAGATCCTGTTGAATTTTAGAGTTATGAAAAAGATCAAAAAGGAATTACTTGATTGCAATAGCTTCACATTACACATTCAGATTTATTGAATACAATACACATACCTCAAAAACTATAAATATATTTTTTTTAAATTTACATTTAACCAATTTGAATTTATGAATCTATTCACAAAGTATTCACAAAGTATCTACGTCACAAAGTTGGCATAATAATTTAGAAGCCTCACTAAAAAAAGCAAAATACAGATTTAAAGGCAAATATGTATATAGAGTCTAATTTAATCTCAATGTCAGGACAATATTTGGATTAATAAGAATACAGCTCTGAAGAAATTTGTCTCATCTTATTATTAATGTATCTAAGTATCTCTTCCAGAATCTAACTAATCATTCTGATGAATATATAGATTACCCTGTATTTTATAATTATATTAATAGATGCTTCATAGGTATAAAATAAATCCATAATTCCCTTGAGAACTTACTTGATTTTGTTATTAACAACTCTTATTTCTTGAAGATGATAATGAGATATAGAGGGGGGAAAAGATGTTCTTGAGGTTACATATTTTAACAATGTTATTAGCTACCCTAGAGAAGACTTTTTTTTTCCTCTTATCTTTTTTTTTTTTTTTTGCCAAAATTCAGATAATAATTTGGATTCCATCCCATTCATTAAAAACAATTCTGAGAAGTCATTGGGTTGCTTCAGTACCACAAGTTTTATAGTTGTGAGAAATATATGAGAAATCCTGCAATACCTAGAAGTTAAAAGAATTATTCTTAGTTCTTTATGGTTTTCACATACCCAAACATACTCACATACACACAAGCAACACGGTCATTCATTAAAAAGGGCTAAGAGACAGATGCTGCTTTCAACACAAATACAGATTTGAGGGTTTTCTCTCAAAACTATAATACTGGTTTACTTTTCCTCCTTCAACAAGAATTCATTTAAATAATTATATGCAAAAATGCTATATATGGAATAAAGTGAAAATAATTTCAGGGAAGACACTCAAAGAAGACTAGAAAAGGATCCTTGTAGAAGGTAGGATTTTGCCTGAGAATTGAAGAAAGCCAGGGAAGTTAAGAGGCAAAAAAAAAAAAAAAAAAGACAGAGTTCCAGCAATAATAAAGAATCTATTTTTGTTATGTAATTTTCAGTTGTGTCTCTACTCTTCATAACCACATTTTGATAAAATGATAGAAGGAATAGGAAGAAGAGAACAGGAGGAGGAAGAAGAAGAAGAGGAAATTTTTTATTGAGATGAAAATGATGAAAAAGATGATGAAGATGATAATGAAAAAGATGATGAAGAAAAGAAACTGATGATGATGAAAAAGATGAAGGTGATGATGTTGAAAAAAAGTGATGAAAAAGATGAACAAGGTGATGATGAAAATGGTAAAGAAGAAGGTGATAGTGAAAAAGTTGACAATAATGAAGAAGATAATGATGATGGAGATGATTATAAAAATGAAGAAGATGATGATGAAAAGGAGGAAGAAGTAAAGAGAGAAAAAAATGAAAGCATCACATAGACAAACAGAAAGAGACAGACTAGAGACAAAGAGAGAAAATGAGAAAAAGTGGTAGGCCTAGAGGGAGAAAAGTAGAAATGGAGAGAGGGGGGGGGAAGGAAAAGAGAAAAAAAAAGAAGAGGAATCGAGTGGAAAAGGAAAAGGGAAGGAAAATGAGAGTAGGAGGGAGAGAGGGAAAGGTGAGATAATGTAAGGAAAATGATGTAAAAACAAGTTGCTGTCTTGCCTCTTGCTGTCATCATTTAAAGGTTGTTTTTGTTATTTAATCTCAACTAAATGGTATAATGTATAGAGCACTGGAGCTGGAGTCAGGAAGACTAAAATTCAGCTCTTGAGTCACTTATTTGCTGTATCTAGACAAGCCACTTACCATCTGTTTACCTCATTTTCCTTATAAGTAACATGGAGATTAAATTATATGGATAATAATGTAATTAGTAAAAATAATAACAACAATGTCTAACTCTCAGACTTGTAAAAAAAAAACCTGAGATGTTGTATTTTATAGAACTATGTCCATTTTAACTTATGTTCAGTAATTATTTAAATGCCTTGTTCATTTTCATAGCTTCCAAAAAAAAAAACACCTTTCACTTTGCTTTTGTAAAAATAAAATTTGATGGCTACAGAAAACTTGTGAGTCTTTGAAAATTTTAAATGCAAGCAGTAATTCTCCAGTGAACTGACAATGACCAACTAAGGCAAGAAGAAGAAAAAGAAGAAAAATTTCCCTCAGGAACTGTGGATTGTACCATAGTTAATTAAAGACCTAGTATTGCCTGGGCAGAGTATAAGCAAGTGAACTACCACTTTGCAAGTTCCTGATCAAAACCTGCCCGATTCAACCTATTATAGAATATTAAAATTCATACATTAATTAAATATATTACTAATATTTTGCTCTTTTATGGTGATTTAAAGTTTTCAAATCTAATTCACATTCATTACCTCATTTGATCCTCAAAACATTGAAACAGGCATAATTTTCCTCTGCTGATACCCAATCATTATAGTGTGGCACGCAATAAAGAGTCAGGAAACCTATTTTCCTAAATCATTTAATTTTTTTAAAAATCAAATAAAATAATATACATGTCAGTTTGCAAACTTTTATTTTGATTATTATTATTTGTCAGTTACATATAGATTATTATTATTAATTTTAAAATATAGATAATGAATTAAAAACCCCAAATCACTTACAATATATGCCAGTTTGATAATTACAGGGAATAAAAACAAAAGCACCAAGACTGTTGCCCTCATGAAGCTTCTAAATCATAAAGGAGAAAACAACTCAAATAAGGGAGTACAACTTGGCAAGGAATTGAGAGGGATGTTTATGACAGAAAAGTCAGAAATACTGGTGAATGGAGTAATAGGGCAATTGATTTACTTGTCTTTAAAAAAATTGTAGTGTTGCAATCAGAATCTAACAGTTGTCCCTGTGGAGATAAATAACATTTTTTATCATAAGGTTTTCAGAAATATCTTAGATCATTACATAGATTAGAATATCCAAGTTGATCATCTTAGAAATTTGCTAGTACTGTACACAGTATTCTACTAGATCTTCTTACCTCACTCTGCATCAATTCATTTAAGTTTTCTGAGTTAATTTTTTCCTGAAATATCCTGTCTGTCATTTCTTTTAGCATAATAGTATGCCATCACAATCGGATGCCACAACTTGTTCTGCCTTTTTCCAATGCATGGGAAACCTCTCAATTTCCAATTCTTTGTCATCTCCCCCAAAAATATGCTGTTATGAATAGTTTTATATATCTAACATCTTTTCCATTGAGATAAAGACCTAGTACTGCTATCACAGGGTGAAGGGATATGTACAGGTTGTTTAGCCCTTTGAATATAACCTTACCTATTTCTCCAGAATAGTTGGATCAGTTCACATTTGACTAACAGTACTTTATTATCCCTATTTTTCTATATGTTTCAAAATTTTCATTTTCTTGTTCTAATAAGCATGTGATGTGTGATGTGGCACCTCAGAGTTGTTTTAATTTTCACTTCTCTAATCAATAGTAATTTGGAGCATTTTATTTCACATTAACTAAGAGATAGTGTTGATTTCTTCTTCTGAAAAATACTTGTTCATTTCTTTTGACCATTTATCATTTGGATAGTGATTCATTCTTATTTGTATTTTTTTTAAATAAATTTTACTCAGCTCACTAAATAGTTGAAAAAAGAAACATCATTTCTCAGAGAAATTCACTTTCATTCATATTAATATATAGAATTAGTATGTATTCTTCTGAAAACTACCTGTTTATATACTTTGACTATTTATCCCTTGGGGAATGATTTGCATTCATACAAATTTGACTGAGTTCCATATATATTGAAAAAATCTTTTATCTGAGAAACTTCCTATAAGTGTTTTTCATGTTACCTTATTCTCTATGGTCCTTTTTTATTTTATAGTTATAAATTTTTGACAGTATATATGCATGAGTAATTTTTTATAACATTATTCCTTGTATTCATTTTTCCAATTGTCCTCTTCCTCCCTCTACTCCCTCCCCTAGATGACAGGCAATCCCATACATTTTACATGTGTTACAATATAACCTAGATACAATATATGTGTGCAAATCCCATTTTCTTGTTGCACGTAAGTATTAGATTCCGAAGGTGTAAGTAATATGGGTAGATAGACAATAGTGCTAACAATTTACATTCACTTCCCAGTGTTCCTTCTCTGGGTGTAGTTCTTTCTGTCCATCATGGATCAACTGGAAGTGAGTTGGATCTTCTTTATGTTGAAGATACCCACTTCCATCAGAATACATCTTCATACAACATTGAAGTGTACAGTGATCTTCTGGTTCTATTCATTTCACTCAGCATCAGTTGATGTAAGTCTCTCCAAGCCTCTCTGTATTTCTCCTGCTGGTCATTTCTTACAGAGCAATAATATTCCATAACCTTCATATACCATAATATACCCAACCATTCTCCAATTGATGGACATCCATTCATCTTCCAGTTTCTAGCCACTACAAAGAGAGCTGCCACAAACATTTATGCACATACAGGTCCGTTTCCCCTCCTCAGTATTTCTTTGGGATATAAGCCCAATAGCAGCAATGCTGGATCAAAGGGTATGCACAGTTTGATAAATTTTTGGGCATAATTCCAAATTGCTCTCCAGAATGGTTCTTTCACAACTCCACCAACAATGTATTAGTGTCCCAGTTTTCCCACATCCCCTCCAACATTCATCGTTATTTGTTCCTGTCATATTAGACAATTTGACAGGTGTGCAGTGGTATGTCAGAGTTGTCTTAATTTGCATTTCTCTTATCAGTAGTGATTTGGAACACTCTTTCATATGAGTGGACATAATTTCAATTTCATCATCTGAGAAATGTCTGTTCATATCCTTTGGCCATTTATCAATTGGAGAATCTTTTGATTTCTTATAAATGAGGGTCAGTTCTCTATATATTTTGGAAATGAGACCTTTGTCAGAATCTTTAACTCTAAAAATATTTTCCCTATTTGTTACTTCCCTTCTAATCTTGTTCGCATTAGTATTGTTTGTACAGAAACTTTTTAGTTCGATGTAATCAAAATCTTCTATTTTGTGATCAATAATGATCTCTAGTTCTCCTCTGGTCATAAATTCCTTCCTCCTCCACAGGTCTGAGTAGACTCTTCTCTGTTCCTCTAATGTATTTATGATCTCATTTTTTATGAATAAATCATGGACCCATTTTGATGTTATCTTGGTAAATGGTGTTAAGTGTGGATCCATATCTAATTTCTGCCATACTAATTTCCAGTTTTCCCAACAGTTTTTTCAAATAATGAATTTTTATCTCTAATGTTGTTATCTTTGGGTTTGTCAAAGATTAGATTGCTATAGATGTACCCTTTTTTGTCCTTTGTACCTAATCTGTTCCACTGATCAACTGGTCTATTTCTTAGCCAATACCAAATGGTTTTGGTGACTGCTGCTATATAATATAGCTTTAGATCAGATACACCTAGACCACCTTCCTCTGACTTTTTTTTTCATTAGTTCCCTTGCAATTCTAGACCTTTTATTCTTCCATATGAATTTTGTTGTTATTTTTTCTAGGTCATTAAAATAGGTTCTTGGGAATCTGATTGGTATAGCACTAAATAAAGAGATTAGTTTGGGGAGTATTGTCATCTTTATTATATTCTCTCGGCCTATCCAAGAGCACTGAATGTCTTTCCAATTATTTAAATATGACTTTATTTTTGTGGCAAGTGTTTTATAATTTTGCTCATATAACTCCTGATTATTCTTTGGTAGATGGATTCCCAAATAGTTTATACTCTCAACATTTGTTTGGAATGGAATTTCTCTTTGTATCTCTTGCTGTTGCATTTTGTTGGTGATGTATAAAAATGCTGAGGATTTATGTGGATTTATTTTATATCCTGCCACTTTGCTAAAATTCTGAATTATTTCTAATAGCTTTTTTGCAGAGTCTTTGGGGTTCTCTAAGTATACCATCATGTCATCTGCAAAGAGTGATAGTTTGATTTCCTCATTTCCTACTCTAATACCTTGAATCTCTTTTTCGGGTCTTATTGCCGAGGCTAGTGTTTCTAGTACTATATTGAATAGTAATGGTGATAGTGGGCAACCTTGTTTCACTCTTGATATTACTGGGAAAGGATCCAGTTTATCTCCATTGCATATTATGCTTACTGAAGGTCTTAAATATATCCTCCTGATTATTCTAAGGAATAGTCCATTTATTCCTATACTATCAAGCCTTTTTAGTAGGAATGGATGTTGGATTTTGTCAATTGCTTTTTCTGCATCTACTGAGATGATCATATGGTTTTTATTAATTTGATTATTAATATGGTCAATTATACTAATAGTTTTCCTAATATTAAACCAGCCCTGCATTCCTGGTATAAATCCTACTTGATCATAGTGTATTATCCTGGGGATGATTTTCTGAAGTCTTTTTGCTAATATCTTATTTAAGATTTTAGCATCAATATTCATTAAGTAAATTGGTCTATAATTTTCTTTCTCAATTTTCGATCTACCTGGTTTAGGTATCAGTACCATGTCTGTATCATAAAAGGAATTTGGTAGGACTCCTTCATCCCCTATTTTTTCAAATAGTTTATATAACATTGGGGCTAATTGTTCTTTAAATGTTTGGTAGAATTCACATGTAAATCCATCTGGTCCTGGTGATTTTTTCCTGTGGAGTTGATTAATAACTTGTTCTATTTCTTTTTCTTTTTCTGAAATGGGACTATTTAAGCAATTTATCTCCTCCTCTGTTAATCTAGGAAGCCTATATTTTTGGAGGAAGTCATCCATTTCACTTAACTTATCAAATTTATTGGCATAAAGTTGGGCAAAGTAACTCCTTATTATTTCTCTAATTTCCTCTTCATTGGTGGAAAGATTCCCCTTTTCATTTGTAAGACTAACAATTTGATTTTCCTCTTTCCTTTTTCTGATGAGATTTATCAAAGGTTTATCTATTTTATTGGCTTTTTCATAAAATCAACTCTTGGTTTTATATATTAATTCAATTTTTTTTTTTACTTTCAATATTATTGATTTTTCCTTTTAATTTTTGTATTTCAAGTTTGATTTTTGGTTGGGCGTTTTTAATTTGGTCTTTTTCTAGCTTTTTAAGTAGCAGGCCCAATTCATTAATCTTCTCTTTCTCTATTTTGTTCAAATAAGCCTCTAAAGATATAAAATTTCCCCTTATTACTGCTTTAGCTGCATCCCACAGATTTTGGTATGATGTCTCATCATTGTCATTATCTTGGGTGAAATTATTAATTGTTTCTATAATTTGCTGTTTCACCCAGTCATTCTTTAAGATGAAATTGTTCATTTTCCAATTACTTTTTGGTCTATTTACCTGCAACTTCTTACTGAATGTAGCTTTTATTTCATTGTGATCTGAGAAGAAGACATTTATTATTTCTGCCTTCCTGCATTTGATTTTGAGATCTTTATGTCCTAATATATGGTCAATTTTTGTATAGGTTCCATGAACTGCTGAGAAGAAAGTATATTCCTTTCTATTGCTGTTCAGTTTTCTGCAAAGGTCTATCATACCTAGTTTTTCTAATGTTCTATTTCCTTTTTTAATTTCTTTCTTATTTGTTTTATTTGTTGTTTGTTGTTCTTATTTGTTTGTGGTTTGATTTGTGTAAATCTGAGAGTGCAAGGTTGAGATCTCCCACTTTTATAATTTTGCTGTCTATTTCTTCTTGCAACTCTCTTAACTTTTCCTTTAGAAAGTTATATGTTGTACCACTTGTTACACATATGTTTAGTATTGATATGGTTTCATTGTTTATGCTATCTTTTAGCAGGATATAGTTTCCTTCCTTATCTATTTTAATTAGATCAACTTCTGCCTTTGCTTGATCTGAGATAAGGATGGCTACTCCTGCTGTTTTGGCTTTACCTGAAGCATAATAGATTCTGCTCCAACCTTTTACCTTTACTCCGTATGTATCTCTTTGCTTTAAATGTGCTTCCTGTAAACAACATATTATAGGGTTCTGACTTTTGATCCAGTCTGCTCTCTGTCTCTGCTTGATGGGAGAGTACATCCCATTCACATTTACAGTTAAAATTATTAATTCTGTATTTCCAGCCATCATATTATCACCAGATTATGCTTTTTCCCTTGACCCCCCCCGAACCCCTTTCCCAATATTTAATTTATAGACCCCACTTGTGACGGGCAGCCCTCCCTTTTTAATATCCCTCCCCCCTCCTTCCAAGTCCCTTCCCTTATTCGCCTTTTCATTTTCCCTTTTCCTCTCCCCCATTTTAATGAGGTGAGAGAGAATTCTCTGGAAAACAAATATGTCAATTATTTACTCTTTGAGCCTCTTCTGATGAGAGTAAGATACACACAATGTTTCTCCCCCTCTCTAAATTGCCTCAGATATGGTATATTTGCTATGCCTCTTCCTTGGATGTAGTTTCCCTCTTTTTATCACTCCTTCCCTTTTTTCTGATACTACCCCCTTCTCTTTACTACTCAGCCTTTTTTTTTTTTTATATCAGTAAAATCAAATTATCCATGCAGACTTTCTATATATCCACAACAGAGATATAGTTGTCAAGAGTTCTTTTTACCTTTTTCTGTTTCTCCTCAGTCTTGTGGATGTAGATCACATTTTTTGTTTAAGTCTGGTTTTTTTTCTTAGAAACAAATGTAATTCCTCTGTTTCATTAAATGACCATCTTCTTCCATGGTAGAAAATGCTAAACTTGGCTGGGTAGTTTATTCTCAGTTGAAATCCTTGATCTTTTGCCTTTCGGAATATCACTTTCCAGGCCCTTCGATCTTTTAATGTGGAGGCAGCCAGATCTTGAGTGACCCTTATTGTGGCACCTTTGTATTTAAATTGATTTTTTCTAGCTGCTTGCAAGATTTTCTCCTTTGTGTGGTAATTCTGCAGCTTAGCCACAATATTCCGTGGTGTTCTTTTTTTTAGGGTCTTTTTCAGAAGGAGTTCAATGTATTCTTACAACGCCTATTTTCCCTTCTGTTTCTATTATCTCTGGACAGTTCTCTTTAATGACTTCATGTAAAATACAATCTAGGCTCTTTTTTTGGTCATAGTGTCAGGGGAAGTCCAATGATCCTCAGATTATCTCTCCTAGATCTATTTTCCAGGTCTATAGATTTTCCCAGTAAGTATTTGACGTTATTCTCCAGCTTTTCATTTTTTTTTTTTTTTTTGTTTTGTTTGACTGATTCTTGGGTTCTCAATGAATCATTCATTTCTATTTGTTCCGTCCTGATTTTTAAGGAGTTATTTTCTTCATTCACATTTTTTAGTTCTTTTTATATATGCCCAATTGAGTTTTTAAATGAATTATTTTGCTCTATTGAAGTTTTTTTCCCCACTTACCTAATTTTTTTAGAGAATTATTTTCTTTTTCTAATTCAGAAATCCTACTTTCCTGTGATTTTTTAACCTTTTCTAATTTATAAATTTTATTTCCCTGAATCTCCTGTGAATTCTTTATTTTTTCCAACTCAAATTTCAGAACGTTGTTATTCTCTATCATAGCTTCTCTTTCCTTTCCCCATTTTTCTTCAAACTCTCTTAACTTTTTAATAGTCTCTTCTAGGAGAGAGTTATGTGATGGGGGGCAGGAATTGTTCCCCTTTAAGCTGTTATCTGCTGACTCTCTGCTATTAACTTCCTTGGGGTTGGATACCCGCTCTTTCTCTGTGTAGAAAGAATTAATAGTTCTTCTTGGCTTTTTACTCATATTTAAAAAATCTTTGGGGTCTGTCCCTGGGGTAAGAAATTTATTTATTTATTTATTTATTTACCAGCTTCCTCCTAGACTGGATGGATGCAGAGGCTCCTAAGCCTGAGCTAAGAGAGAGCTCTGGGAGAGAGTTCCCCTCCCCCTCCCTGGAAGTGCCTCAAAGGTGATTAGCAGGGCTGCTCTTTGAGGGCACTGTGTGTCTTAGTGACTTCCCTGAGGTTTAAGACTGAACAGTAAAGGCGACACAAAGCCCAGCCAATGCGTCCCGTGGGGTGTGGATGTCAGCAGTTGATGTGAAAAGCCCCTTGTTCTCAAACTGGAAGTGTCTGCCCAGAAACCGCGGTACCTATTTCAAAGGGTCAGCTTCTCTGGGACTTCCATGGCTGAGTTCCACAGCCTCCAGCCGAGCAAGGAACTGTGTGGATTAGATATTGCCTTGAGATATGAACAGACAATTCTCAGATGAAGAAATTGAAACTATATCCACTCATATGAAAGAGTGTTCCAAATCACTACTGATCAGAGAAATGCAAATTAAGACAACTCTGAGATACCGCTACACACCTGCCAATTGGCTAAGATGACAGGAACAAATAATGATGAATGTTGGAAGGGATGTGGGAAAACTGGGACACTGATACATTGTTGGTGGAGTTGTGAAAGAATCCAGCCATTCTGGAGAGCAATTTGGAACTATGCCCAAAAAGTTATCAAACTGTGCATACCCTTTGACTCAGCAGTACTACTACTGGGCTTATATCCCAAAGAAATACTAAAGAGCGGAAAGAGACATATATGTGCCAAAATGTTTGTGGCAGCTCTTTTTGTTGTAGCTAGAAACTGGAAGATGAATGGATGTCCATCAGTTGGAGAATGGTTGGGTAAATTATGGTATATGAAGGTAATGGAATATTATTGCTCTGTAAGAAATGACCAACAGGTGAAATACAGAGAGGCTTGGAGAGGCTTACATCAACTGATGCTGAGTGAAATGAGCAGAACCAGAAGATCACTGTACACTTCAACAACAATACTGTATGAGGATGTATTCTGATGGAAGTGGAAATCTTCAACATAAAGAAGAGCCAACTCACTTCCAGTTGATCAATGATGGACAGAGGTAGCTACACCCAGAGAAGAAACACTGGGAAGTGAATGTAAATTGTTAGCACTAATATCTGTCTGCCCAGGTTACATGTACCTTCAGAATCTAATGCTTATTGTGCAACAAGAAAATGGTATTTACACACATGTATTGTATCTAGGTTATATTGTAACACATGTAAAATGTATGGGATTGCCTGTCATTGGGGGGGGAGGGAGTGGAGGAAGGGGGGGATAATTTGGAAAAATGAATACAAGGGGTAATATTATAAAAAAATATATAATAATTAAAAAAAAAAACTAAAAAAAAAAAAAAAAAAAAGATATTACCTTGAGCTGTGTCCCCGCTATTCAAGCTCTTAACTACCCCAAGGAGAAGCCCCAGACAGCAGAAAGCGGCTGCACAGCCTTGCTGAGATCTGTTAGGTCACTCACGGATTGGGGTGGTTCTAGTATCTGGCTGTATATTTTAAAGTGGCTTGATTTCTCTTCTGGACTGCTGTTTTATAAGCAAAGAAGAGCTAACAGCCTGTGCCAGATTCTTCTATCTCAGTGGTTTCTCTGATTCCAGAGTTCTCCCCAGCGCAATTGGTGCAGTCTGCTAGCACCCAACCGTCTGTGCTGGCCTCTTTTTTTTTCCTCCCCTGGGAACCGACCTTTTCTCTTCAGCTGGTAAGTTGTGCTTCCAGTCCTTGTGGTTTCTATCAGTCCAGCATTATTTTTGAGGCTGATTTAACTAATTGGTAATGAGGGAAGAAGAGAGCTTACAAAATTGTTTGTATCTTCTCTGCCATCTTGGCCCTGCCCCCTCTATGGTCCTTTTTTCAAAATATTATTTGTATAATTTTAATTAGGTTTATATTTGCTTTTCCTTTTATTTTTTCTGATATTATGGTTCCTACCGCAGACTTCTTTTTCTTCAGCTGATACATGATATATTTTTCTCCTTTGGGTATGAAACATTCTGATTCAAGTGTACCTTTTTAAAACAAATGTTAAACCTGGTTTCTAATTTATTTTACTACCCACTTATGTTTTATAAGTAAGCTAATCCTAGACATAGTCACATTTATGCTTATTGTAATTTTATGTTATTTATATAATTATTTTATATTTATTATAATTATTATAAATTTCCTTCTATCCTGCTTATCCTTCTGTCTTTTTTTTTTGTTTCCACAAAATTCTGTTTTGTTTGTAACCACTGTCTTCATTAATCTATACTTTCATTTATCACCTTCCTCTTTTTCTTATCCTTTTCCTCTCCTACTAACCTGTTGGGGAAAACAGATCTATATAAATGTCTGTGTGTCTCTACCTACAATTATCTATATGTATACATCTGTATATGTTTGTATACATATATATATAATGCATGTACATATACATACATGCATATGTACATATCTCTTCTTCAACCAATTTTATGAGATTAAGGATAAACATTCCCCTCTTCCCACTTTTCCCCAATATAAAAACTCTTCCTTGAACACTTTTTTATGTGACATCATTTATTTTATTCCATCTTTCCCTTCCCTCTTGTCCTAGTGCATCCTTTTTATCATCCCTTATTTCACCCCTTAAATTTTTTATATTATTCCAAAATTACCAACTAACATCAATTCCCATTTTCTATGTAGACTTCTTCTAATTACCCTAATAAAGATACAGTTCATAAGAATTACAGATGATGAGATGATATACTTAGAGAATCCTAGAAAATCATCTAAAATCCTACTTGAAACAATTCATAGCTTTAGCAAAGTTGCAGGATATAAAATAAACCTGCACAGCTCATCAGCATTTTTATATGTTACTGACAAAGCCCATCAGGAATTGATAGGAAGATAAATTCCATTTCAAATTACTATAGATAAAATAAAACACTAGGAGGTCTATCTGCCAAGACAAACCCAAGAACTATATAAACACAATTACAAAACATTTCTCACATAAATAGTCAGATATAAACTATTGGAAACATATCAACTGTCCATGGATAGGCCTAGCTAATATAATAAAAAATCTGTCTAAAATGACCTACTTGTTCAGTGCCATCCCAATCAAGCTGCCAAATCATTGTTTTTTAATTAAAGCTTTATTATTTTCAAAATATATGCATAGATAATTTCCAACATTCACCATTGGTAAATCTTGTGTTTCAAATTTATCCCTCCCTTGCTCTCACCAAGTAATCCAATATATGTTAAACATGCAATTCATCTTATATATGTCCACAAATATCATGTTGCGCAAGCATAATCAGATCAAAAAGGAAAAAAAAAAATGAGAAAGGAAATAAAATGCACACAAACTACAACAAAATAGAGTGAAAACACTATGTTATGGTCTCTGGGTGCAGATTGTTTTCTTCATCACAAGACCACTGAAGCTGGCCTAAATCATTTCATTGTTGAAAAGAGCCACATCCATCAGTATTGATCATTGTATAATCTTGCTGTTGCCATATACATTGATCTCCTGATTCTGCTCATTTTACTCAGCATCAGTTCACATAAGTCTCTCCAGGTCTTAAATCATCCTATTGATCATTTCTTATAGAAGAATACTATTCCATAAAATTCATGTACCTTAATTTATTTAGCCATTCTCAAATTGATGGGCATCCACTCAGTTTCCAGTCTCCTGCCACTACAAATAGGTTGCCACAAACATTCCACAACATTATTTTATAGAACTAGAAAAGTAATAAAATTCATCTAGAAGAACAAAAGGTCAAGTATATCAGGGGAATTAATGAAAGAAAAAAAAAAAAACTTACCAGCAGCTTACCAGTATTAAACCTAAAACTACATTATAATGGAGTAGTAATGAAAACCATTTGGTATTGCTAAGAAATGGAGTCATAGATCAGTTGAATATATTAGATACATATGACAGCATAATCAAGGCCTGTGGCAACCTAGAATTTGATAAATCCTCAGACTCCAGCTTCCAGAATAAGAACTCACTAATTGACAAAAATTGCTAGGAAAACTAGAAAATTATATGTCAGAAACTCGGTATAGAAATATATCTCAAACCCCCATACCAAAATAAGGTCAAAATAAGTACATGATTTAGGCATAAAGGGGAGTAACATAAACAAATTAGGAGAACATGGAATACTTTTCCTTTCTGATCTTTGGAGAAGGGAGAAATTTATAATCAAAGAAAAAGTAGAGAACATTATGAATGGCACAATAGACAGCTTTGATTAAATAAAATAAAATAGTTTTTGTAGAAACAAAAACAATAGAAACAAGATTAAAAGGAAAATACAAAGCTGGGGAAAAATCTTTACAAACAGTATTTCTGATAAAGGTCTCATTTCTAAAATATATAAAGAATTGTCTCAAATTTATAAGAATACAAGTCATTCCCCAATTGATAAATGATCAAAGGAGATGAACAATATTCAAATGATGAAATTAAATCATTTACAGTCATATGAAAAAATGTTCTAAATCACCATTGATTAGAGAAATGCAAATTAAAACACTTCTGATATATCCTCTCACACTTCTCAGATTGCCTAAAATTATAGGAAAAATAATTATAAATATTGGAGGGAATGTGAGAAAACTGGCTTAAGGCATTGTTGGTGGGGTGGTGAAATGATGGAACAATTCTGGAGAGCTATCAGGAACTATGCCTAAAGGGTTATAAAACTGTGCATACTCTTTGAAACAGCAGTGCCATTACTGGGTCTGTATCCCAAGGATAAAGGAAGGAAAAAGGAAAAAAATGCAGAAATGTTTACAGCAGCTGTTTTTGTGGCAGCAAAGAATTGGAAAAAATTGGATGCCCACCAATCGGATAATGGCTGAACAAGTTGTGGTATATAAAGGTAATGGGATATTATTCTTCTATATAAAATGATGAACAAGCTGATTTTAGAAAGACCTGGAAAGATTTGCATGAACTGATGCTGAGAAAAACAAGCAGAACCAGGAATATTGTGTACAACATAACAGCAGGAATGTGCAATGATTAACTAGGAAAGTTTTGGTTCTTCTACTGAGAAGTTCTTCTAATACTGAGTTCAGTGATCCGAAGCAAGTCCAATAGACTTATGAAAGAAAATGCAATCTGCAGCCAGAAAAAGAAATGAGGAGACTTAATGTAAATCAACACATTTTATGTATACTTCCTTTTTTATGTTTTTTTCCCTCTTTCATTTTTTCCTTTTTGCTCTGATTTTTCTCTCCCAACACAATTCATAAAACAATGTGTATTGAAAATAAATAAATTTCAAAAAGAAAATACATGTAATATCTTCTCATATAAGAATTTAAATGGTTTACCTTTATTGATTCTTATGCTTTCTCTTTCATGTTTAACTTTTTATGCTTCTTGTGAGTTTCGTGTTTAAATGTTAAATTTTTCTTCAGCTCTGATCTTTTCATCAGGAAATATTGAAAGCAATTATTTCATTAAATATCATCTTTTTCGCTTGAAGTATTATACTTAATTTTTCTGGGTAGGTTATTTTTCATTGTAATCCTAGCTCCTTTACTGTTCAGAATATTATATTCCAATTCTTTTTTTCCTTTAATGTGGAAATTGCTAAATTTTATGTGATTCTGAATATGCTCCACAATATTTGAATTGTTTCTTTCTTACTGATTACAATTTCTGCTTAACCTAGAAACTCTGGTTCTAAGCTATTAGAAAAGCTTTTTTTTAATAATTTCTTGAAAAATTATGGTTGGACTATTTTTATTGTGTCTTTCAGATATTCCAATAATTCATAAAGTATCTCTTCTCAATCTATTTTTCTGTCACATGTTTTTCCAATGAGATATTTCACATTTTCCATTTTTTTATTCTTTTTGATGTCCTTTTATCTTCTACTTGTCCTTTTAAACATTATTTTCTTCAGTTAACTTTTATGTGTCTTTTTAAAAAATTGGAAAATTCTAAAGAAATTCTTTTCAGTGAAATTTTGTGCCTCTTTTATCATTAAGCAAATTCCGTGTGTGTGTATGTGTGTGTTTGTGTGTGTATGTGTTATTTTTCATGATTTTGTTCCTCTTTTACCAAGATGTTAATACTCTTTTCATAATTTTCTTGTATCACTCATTTATTTTCTCATTTTTTTCTGTTACTACTGTTTTGTCTTTTTTTTAACTCTTCCAGTAATTCTTCTTTGGCTTGTGTCTACTTAGCATTTTTGAAGACTTCTATATATGATATAAGCAAATGTGTGAAACATGGAAAAAATTTTACCTTGCTTCCCTTATTTGCTTTTATTATATTTTTTGTCTAAATAAGGATCTTATTTTTGTGCACCTATTTTGGTGTACAATGTGAGATACTGACCTATACCTAGTTTGTGATAGCCAACTTTCAAGTCCCTCCCCCAAGGTTCTTATCAAATATTGAATTTTTACCCCTATAGTTAGGTTATATGGGTTTATGAAACCTAGCAATAACACTATGTCTTTACTCACAAAGAAATGAAAGAAAAAGGAAAAAAAAAATCATGTGTACAAAAACATTTATAACAACTCTTTTTGTAGTGGCAAAAAGGTATGTACATCAATTGGTAAATAGCCAAACAAGATGTATCATGTGATTGTGAGTGAGTGCTATTATGTTATTAAAATGCTGAAGGGCATAGTTTCATGGGGAAAACACAGAAATACCTAGATGAAGTGAAGCAAAGTAAAGTGAACAGAACCATAAAAACATTGTACACTAAAAAAGACATATTGCAATGATGACCAATTGTGAAAGACTTAGCTACTTTGATCAATACAATATTCCAAAAAAATTCCAAATAATTCATGATGAAAAAGTCTATCCATCAATAGAGTAAGACATTATGAATGGTGAGACAAAATTATAGTTTTCTCAATTTATTTTTCTTGATTTTTTGGTATAATATAGCTAATATGAAAATATCTTCTGCATGATTTTTTTATATATAACTGGTATATAGCTTGCCTTCTAAGTATATACAAAGGACAACAAGAAAAGAGGGAATTTTGATATAATTGTAATGTTAAAATGATGTTATTAAAAGAAAAAAAATCTTGTTCTTATATAAATGTTTGATTAAAACTATTAAATATGAAGAGACTGTAAGTGGGTGCAGACTGTAAATGTAACTTCCGTTTAAGGGGAAAATTGATATGGTTTGTTTTGATTAAACTGAACCAAATATTAAGTGTCTTCTTCATGCATAGGATTATACTAGATCCTAGAGATCTGGGAATTCAAAAATAAAAGCAATAAGTCAATATTTGACCTCAAGAAGATTTCATTCTACTATATATTATGTAACCAACATATACACAAGTAACTAAATACAAGATATTTGGATGAATTCCTAGAGAAGCAATTTTTAAAATGAGAAATTTGGACATTAATGAAGATAGCAACTGATTGGAACCTAGATGTATTGAAATGCTTTCAGCCTGGAAAAATAAGGAGGGAATGCATTCTGGGCATGGAGAATGAATTGTTAAAGTGCACAGAAGTGGGAAATTGCAGATAAATTTTAGACTTCAGGGAATAGTTACTCATACATTTGAAATGGAAAATCATTTAAGGCTCAAGGTCAGTAGGAGATAAAATGAGAAGCTGGGAATAAGGGAGAAAACAAGGGATCACTATAGAGAGAAGTATAACTTGAAAAATCTTTCAGTTAAACATGACTAGAAATCAAAAGAATATTTTTTCCCAGCAGCTTTGGGGATTGTGTGGAACATTCAATAATAAACATGGGTAAATTAAGCAATTTCAGTTTTGAGATCACTGGGATTTAGAAATCATTATAGAGAGAAAGGAATGTATATCTGAAATATTATAACTGAAGTATTGCAGTGTGTTGGTGGTTGACTAAATGTAGAAAAAAAAAAAAAAAAAAAAAAAAAAAAAAAAGGATGAGACATATAAAACTGATTAAGAACCCAGATGTCTCTGAAGGAGTAAGTGAGTCTAGTGATTTTGTATAGCACCCCCCTCCATTCTTCAATTCTGTTCACTTGCATGTCATGGCATCACCTCTCTGATGTAATAGTCCTATTTAAGTTCAAAGGACATCACCCAAAATGAATATGCTGGAAAACAAGTTGGTGATAAATTTCAAAAGTAAAAGGAAAGGAAGGAAAAAACCCACAAAAGAACAATAGGATGTTATTTAGAAAAGAGTAAAGAGATAATATGGGATGGGAGGGCATATCCCAAAGCTCATAAATTAAAAAAAAAATAGAAAAAGAGAATTTCATGATGTTCTTATTAGAAGGGTATTTTTCAGATCGTGTTCAGTAAAGGAAGATAAAATCTATTTAGTAAAAGGAATGTAACTGTCTGAATTTCTGAGAACCTAGATAAAACTTTACTTGATGTGAAAGGTATTTAGAATCTAAATGAAACCCTTGGGTAAAGGAAAGATACTGAGATGGTTTAATGATATTAAATAACAAGGGAAACTGTGCTAGTTTTCTTAGAATAAGATTGTTGAAACCTGGAACTATGATAATAGTAACCCTCAAAGAGAAAGCTGTGAAAAATACTTGAGAGAGAAAAGGAGACACTGAATATTGTAGAAACCACTTAGAATTTTGGAAATTTATAATAAGTTTATTTTTTCAGGGTTCTAATTTAATTAGAGAGGTAGGACCTTCTGAATAGTATGAAACTGACCATTAGTGTCTGTCTATATGTTTGTGTTTGATTATTATAAGAGAACTCCATGATTTTAGACACAACTTTCTCATATCTACCACACAATTCTCAGATCCATATTCCCAAAACATAGGTTTAATTATATTAGACCTTACTTAACAATCTTCATTGACTTAAAATTGCTTCTTAAAATACAACTGTCTCATTTGTGATTCAAAGTACTCCAATATCTTGTTCCTACATTTATTTATACAGTTATGGAATTTTTCCTCCCCATAATCTTTGTATTCCAACAACATTGACCTACTAACTGTTTTTTCAATCTGATATGACAACTTTCATCTATGCCTTTGGATAACCCATATCCTATTCCTACAATTCTGTGCTTCTTCACTTCTGACTCAGAAATTCTATTTTCCTTTAAGCCGCTCACTATCTCACAGATAGCCTTTCTTTTATCTGTCAAATAGTATTTTTCTACTGTTTTATGTATAATAGAAATATGTAATAATATTAATAATATATAATTATATTATATTCATTATTGTTAATTTCTATTAGTAAATATTAATTATTTTAATAATATATTATTAAATATTATTGCATAATAATAATAATGACATATAATAAGAATTGTCTTGTATCTTGCATTTTGTTTTATAAAAGGATAAGTAAGCTCTCTAGTTCATGTCATAGCTAGAGGTCTTAAAGAAACAGTCTTCAAGATAGTAACTAAGAGGAAGGAAAATTGGCTTTATGGTTGAGCAGCAGCATCACTGGATTAACTTCCCCAGTTCCACACATAACAAACTGAGCCAGAAAAAATAAGTCCTCATTGGAAACAGACAAAGGGATAAAGAAAAAGTAGGCAGCATTCCAATAGACTTGTGATGGAAAGAGCCAAACACATATATAGAGAAAATGTCAATCTTAATATAGTATTTTCACCTTTTATTGTTGTTGTATGTTTACTTGTTTTGTTTTCAATTCTTATTTTTTTCCTTTTAATGTATTTTTTTCTTGGACAGCATGATAAATGAGGAAATATGTTTAGAAGAATTTCAATTGTTTAATCTGTATTGGTTTACTTGCTATCTAGGGAAGGGAGAAGGTGGAGAGGAAAAGAGAAAAATTTGGAACATAAGGTTTTGCAAGGGGTGAATGCTGAAAACTATCTTTGCATGTGTTTTGAAAAATAAAAAAGTTATTACTAAAAAGAAAAGAAAGAAAGGAAAAGTAGCCAGAGTCAAGTAGAGTCCTATTTCTACATGAATCTCAGAGATTTAGCCTGAAGCCACAGATTACACCCAGGTCTTTAAAGACTAAATGGAATTCCAAGAAAAAGGTCTTTTCTCTACATTTTCCTCTTGATTTCTGACCATTGATATACACTATGTCACTCACTTCTTTTTTTTTTTTTCTTATTTCTAATATGAGAAGGGATCCTTCTTTTTTAAAGTGTTTTAATTTTTAAAATACATGCCAAGATAGTTTTCTACGTTCATCTTTGCAAAATCTTGTATTCCAAATTTTTCTCCCTCTTTCTCCCTCTCTGCCCAAGACAGCAAGCAATCAAATATAGATTAAAAGTCACACTCATTTCCAATAACATGACTTTTGCTTCAGCCTTAATAAAGCTAGGAGTTACCTAGATATAAACATAAATTTAAATTATTAAGAGAGGTACATATTTGTCTAACTATTCAGAACATTGCAAACTAGATTCTTTGAACAATTATGATTGCTCTCCTGATTTTTCTTGCTATTGTTTTTGTTCATTTCATGGAATTGTTTCAAATCCTGGAGACTCATCTCAGAATTTTTTAAATGTATAAAATAAAATACAAAAGATGTAAAGCATATCACTTATACTGATATGAGTTTAGGCACTTTCTCTGATACTCTTATGGACTGCATGTCACAAAATAAAATTGTCAACTTTGAAACCCTAAGAAATCAATCCTTTATGTACCGTTTATTTTGCAGACATTTATACTTCTTTGAGAGACTTTCTGAATTTATTTTCATTTCGAGTTAACCATTTTTTTCTTCTAGAGATGAGTAATTTAGAAACTGCTTTATATTTCCCTTGAAACGGCACATATATGTATTGGTAATAAATACCTAGTGTTATGGCCTACTCAATGAAAGGTATCATAATGTCTGGATAAAAGCCTCAAAATGGAATCTTTTTTAGGGGAAGATGTACATTTAATTTCTGCCTTTGATACTTCCTAACTGTATAATTTTGAATGTTATTTAATTTCCATAATTACTTATAATTATAGTTCCCTCTTTTCAAGGCAATTCTAATAAACTTTGGATAGAAAACATCAAATGAATCCAGAAAAAGAACTATGGAGATTGAATGTAAATCAGTACATGCTATGCTCACTTCTTTTTCCATTTTTTCTCCCCTGTTGTTTTTCCCTTTTGTTTCCGATTTTTCTCTCCCAACATAATTCATAAAGATATATGTATTTAAAAATTAATATACATAAATAATCAGAAATATAAAACAATTAATAAAAATAGTAACTTCTAATATAAACTGGAGATGCTTATATTTATAGTACTTGGAATGGATCACATCAAGGCCTATCTTTGTATTTAGGGTCAGGGGGAGAAAAACAAGTTGCTGCTGCCTACCAGAACAGATACAGGGTTTTGGGGCTGTGGTAAAAAGGACATGGTTAATTGCACACTCAGGTGCAAGCAGATTGTGTCCTAGTAAATTGGATGTCAGGAAGTTTATGTCCGGTTACGTGTTTCTATCCCCTGTCTTTCTCAAAATTTTGTCCAATCGTTATAAATAGCTCCTTCAAGAGGGTCTAACCAATCAACAAAAAGACATCTCCCCCCTTAGTTTTACCTTTCCCCTATAAAATGCCCACCTTGACATACCTCGTTAGATCAAATAGTCTTCCAATGCTGTTTTGTTCTGTCCTGTTTTATATGACAATAAAGCCTTTTTTTCCAAGAATTCTTACATGTTGAACTTGCTCTCCCACTGCAGTACCTTCCTAATTTTTTTTTTTAATGTGGCTCAATTGAGACAACATAAGCAAAAAGGTTTGCTTCATATCAGTTTTTATTTTATTGATTTGAAGGAATAAGTGATATTTTGAAGATAAAGACATAGTATGTATTCATTTGTTGGCAGCGTACTTAGAAATCTTAAGATTTTTTTCTACACTGAAATGGATTGGTGGTCATGGTTCATTTTGAAAATGTTTACCCAACCAAGGGTTGGGAAATGGGATAGGAAAGTGAAGAATAGAAGTCCAAGATATTCATCTTGACTTGAGCCTTTTTATTACATCCTAAAATATATTTGCTTTCTTCTAAGTAGTCATACAATCATTAATTTATGGTTTTTTTCTGAAATTATTTGATGAAAAAATATATTATATTGATGGATTATTTGGAACTTAGACAAATCAAAGTTCCAGACATCCTTTTCCATATTGCTATCTAAGAGTAAAATAATGACCTGGAAAGATTAAACCTTTT
This sequence comes from Sminthopsis crassicaudata, assembly GCF_048593235.1. Taxonomy (NCBI): domain Eukaryota; kingdom Metazoa; phylum Chordata; class Mammalia; order Dasyuromorphia; family Dasyuridae; genus Sminthopsis; species Sminthopsis crassicaudata. The sequence continues at coordinate 113,140,087 of NC_133619.1, forward strand.
TCATTCTTTCTATATTCCTGATTATTCACTTTGCAAATACTTCCCATAGTTATAGAAGATGATGTCCTAATGGACTTTCCTGTTTGTTTATGTTTATACATGAAGTTTGTAGCATTGATTACAGTAAATCCAATCTCTTATTTTCTTAAACGTTCTTGTTTGTTTTTAATTTTTTTTACTTGGGGCTTTATTCATTTTATTTAGAAAGGATCTAAAAAAATTGCAAATTAGGTTGTTTTTTGGGGGGGTAATAGTATATGTCAGCACTATAAAATACACTGATTATCAAATACCCACACACATGTTCTATATATTTACATAAATACTGATAATTCTAAGTAACACATGCCTAAAATATATAATATATATATAATATATATATATATATATATATATATATATATATATATATATATATATATATATATATATATATATACACATATATTGCATTTAGGAAAGATTCCTATTCTTTTAAATTAAATTTAATATATAGTATAGCTTTAATGGCAGAATTGATGTGAAAGATAAAAGGAGATAAATAATATTTGATATTTCATTGTTTTTATAGGTTAAATTAAATTTTCATGTAATTATTTGAACAATATTTACTCAACTAGATCTATAGAGTTAGTTCCATTAATTTCATGAAGTAATAGTGTCAGGATTCAGGTATCAAATGTCACAGAGAATAGTGTCATGCTCTTTTATGATTTCCTAAATAAAAGGTTTAGAGTTTAGAAAGACGCCAGTGTTAAAAATTTCCAGCTGAAAAATGAAATTCTGAATGCCAAGTGCATGGTATTCAAGCCCATATGCTTCAAATGTCAAGGTTGTTGGGCTATATCAAGTGCTAGACTGATAAAAAAAAAAAAGGCAGTGAGATAGAACGTCAAAGAGAAACAAAATATGACATAGAAGAACTCTGTACAATACTATAAAAATGCAATATTATTTCATTAGAAAAGAAGTCTACTTGAATTCAATTGCAAATAAATAATAGGGGATTTTTAAAGTTTACTCATTATTAAGTCATGAAACAGGTGCCGCATGATAACAGCTCTTCCTACTGATTCTTTATACAGTCTGGATTTGAAAATTATATTGAGGCAAATCATGGACTTGATTCTATAATGACTAAAAACTCCAAACAGTAAGTTTATCAAAGTGAGATCTAGCAGCACTAGCAGCACTTTTTCTTTACAAGAAATTGTGCCACTTGGAGAGGAGGGGAGGGAGGGATAGAGAAGGAGGAAAGGAACCAAAGGCAGAGAGAGAGAGAGAGAGAGAGAGAGAGAGAGAGAGAGAGAGAGAGAGGAGAGAGAGAGAGAGAGAGAGAGACAGAGAGAGAGAGAGAGAGAGAGAGAGAGAGAGAGAGAGAGAGAGGATGTATAACATTTATTATGTTTATTTATAGCATTTATAGGATGAGACCTTTTCTGTAGCTTAGTCGACAAGATTACTATTGCCTCTTTGAAGAAAAGAAAATAATATTTTCCCATTGAGAAAGCATTTCAAAGCTGCACATAAATCTAAATGACACAGAATGTAATGTCTCCATGAAATTACATAGACCATGCCTTTTAAGGTTAGGCTATATAGATCATTGAAATATATCCTACATTTTGCTTCCTGGGAATATAGCCCATGAGTCAATGCTAACATAAACAAAATAGCAATAAAAGAGAAATTTGAGGCCCTGTGTGATATGATCTATCATACTTTTGTGTGTGTGTGTGTATATGTGAGTGCACGTATATGTATAATAAAAATAGAAAATGTAAGCACATTTATTCCACTTAGAAGTAGTGTAATCTTTCAACTACAAATAAAACCTTTTCCCTTCCTTTTTCCCCCCCTTAAACACAGAAGGTGTATTGTCACAGTTACAATTCAGGGCTAGTTTTCTCCAACATTATAATTTAGGATTTCTGCACATTATGTTTAATACCTAGCAATCAATCAACTCAAGTGCATTTATTAAGTGCTTATTATGTGCACTGAGTGCTAGCAGGCACTGGGCTAGGCAAAATAAAGACAAAAAACAAAAGCAAACAAACTCAACAAACACAAATCATACTCTCTGTTCTCAAGGATCCACAGACTAATGAGAGGTGGATGTATAAACTACATGTAGAACAATATACAGAATAAATACAAGTAGTTAAAGGGGGGCACTAGCAGCTGCTGGGGAGACCAGTAAAGACTTCATGAAGAAGGAGGTATTTAAGCTGCCTCTTCAAAGACAGGAGAAATTCTATTAAGAGAAAATGAAAAGTAATTGCATTCTAGGAAAATATTTTTTTTAAATTTCAAAAGAACTTTTGAGATTGCATCTAGTCTGTAACATTTAGTAATAGAATAACCAAGTTTAATAAACTGTCTTGGTATTCAAAGAAACAATCACTTTATAAAGCAGCAGGCTCTTCTGCCTGGAGGAAACAATAAGAGAAGGGACAAACACAATCAAGTAAAAGGCCTAATGAAAAATGCAATATATTATTCTTTTCTTCTCAAGTTCCTTTAAGCTGTTTCTTTGGGAATAGATGTATGTACAATTTTCTCTCATAGAAATATTTCAGGAGAAAAAGAAATGAAGGTAGAGTTGGCTAGGAGGAGGCCTTCATGTCAATAAATTAGAAGGACTGAAAAAATGTAAATTTCATGGGAGCAAGCAAAAATTGTAAGATGGTATAATAATTCAAGTACATAAGTGTGCAGTATAGATATATATACACACACACACACACACACACACACACACACACACACACACACACAATTTGTTTAATAAAAGATGAAAATCTTATTTTTACCAGTTTCCTAAATTTAGCAAAATGGCACTAAAATATACTTTAAAATACTTGCTATGATATGCTTAAAATATTTTAAAATTATTAAACTAACATTTTTCACATTTTATGCTAATTAGCACTGATATTGAAGAAGCTATTTAATACATTTGAAGCTTAGGCTCTTTTTCTATAAAATGAGGGAGTTAGACTACATGTTCTATAAAGTACATGCCTTCTAGTTTTAAAGTTCAAATATTATAGCATTTTCAAATATACATAGGAATACACAAGCCTATATATACAGAAATATATGCATACATTTGCATAGATTTGTAGAGAGAATGAGAGGAGAAGGAAAGAACAGAAGTCTTCATGAACTCCTAGAAGAATGCTTTTTTTTTTCTTCACCCCAATCACACATTCAAGACATTTATTTTAGAACAAATGTTTATACATTGTATGTACATGTGTGAGAGACAGATAGAGAGAGACAGAGACAGAAAGATAGAGAAAGATAGAGAGAAAGAGAAAAACAGAGAAAGAGATAGAGAGAAAGAAAAACAAAGAGATGAAGAAAGAGAAATCAGAGGGGGGGGGCGAAGAGAGAGAGAGAAAGGGAAAGGACAGAGAGATGGAAAGAGGCAAGGAGGGAGAGAGAGAATTCCAATCCCACTTTTTTCCAGTCCTGGTTTAGCTCGCTCTCTTCAGGGCTAAGCGAAAAAACAGGTAATCCAGCTCCAAGAGAGCTTTTGATTAGAGATCAGATATGTGTATTTGAGTGAAAGGTTCACTTTAATGGAAGCCATTACAGTATTATATAAACAAACCTCATAAGTAATTTTAAAATCTAGGTCAAGGAGGAGGAAGTTAGATTTCAAACATAGGAAGACACCTATTTAGCCAATATGCCATGTTATCTTTCAGCAGTTAATTTTAAAAACAGACATGGCTATTTCCATCTCTTTTTCCTCTCACCATCACGGAATACCTGAATGACTCCTATTTCATAGTACCTATACATGTAGAAATCATAATTTCTTGGAATTTAAGAAACTGTCCTTATAAGAAGATCCATTTCATCCTTAGTGAGAAAAAATTCACACTTTTGCCTATGTATTCTCGGAATTTTTTTTACCCCAACACTTGTCACTGAGAGGTTTGTAAGTTGAGGGTTAATAACTGCTAATTTCACTTTAAGGATATTTCTATGAGTCTACACTCCTAAAACTTTTGCCAATGAACTTTAATAACTCAAATCTACTGAATCTACTAATTCCCTCAATCTCTTTTCCTTCCTCTAGATGTTTTCAAAACCTGAGTACAGAATCTCTCATGAGCAGGTAACATTCTGGAGAACTCTATGTCCTTCCTCTTTTTTTTTTTTTTTTTTTTTTTTTTGCCTTGTGTACAGAATCTGTGCTGGATAGGTAGCTAATTTTGGTAACTTTGATGTGTTATATCATTCAGTCATCAAATTTCTTTATTTTTTAAAAATTAATTTTTTCCCTGAGGCAATTGGGGTTAAGTGACTTGCTCAGGGTCACACAGCTAAGCTGTGTTAAGTGCCTGAGGGCACATTTGAACTCAGGTCCTCCTCACTTAAGGACTATTGTTCTATCCACTGCATCACCTAGCTGCCCCTCAGCCATCAATTTTCAAAGGCTTTCTCCTTGATTCCATCATTGGCTTTCTTCTATGCTACCAAGAATTATTTTCCTTAAAGTTTATAACCAACTTGAATGCTACCAGTGTTTGTATGGAAAAGTATGACTATCTCTTCTATGTCATGAACTTCTCAATTTTCCAGAATGTTTGACTGATAGATGCAATGTCTCCAAAAAAGTCATTTTTTTTTTTAGTACTTTTGTGTAAGGAATTGAAGAACACATATTCATTTTAAAAATATATACCATTTTATCATTTTCCCCAATTACATGTAAAAACAATTTTTTAAATTTTGATTTCCAATTTCCCCTTGTCTTGCTACTGAAAAAGCAAACAATTTGACATAAATTATTCATGTGTGGTCATTCAAAGCATAATTATGATTTAGTTGTGTTGCAAAAGAAAACATTGACAAATAAGTCCAAGAAAAATGTAGTTAAAAAAAAAATATATATATATATATGTATATATATATATATATATATATATATATATATATATATATATATATATATATATATATATATATAAATCATGCTTTCCAAACAGACACAGAAACAGGAAAAAAAAAAAACAAAATAAAGCATCAGATAGCTTTCAAGGAAAAAAACCAATTCCACTTTCCCTATTCATAGCTCCAAATATTCAGTGGTCCTGCTTCTCATCCTTTTTTATATCATATTTTTAAAAACTTCAGATGCAGAAATCTATCTTTTCAGATCCCTTATCTCTTTTTTTTGTTTTCTTTTTGGAGTAATCTCTCTCTCTCTCTCTCTCTCTCTCTCTCTCTCTCTCTCTCTCTCTCTCTCTCTCTCTCTCTCAGTAATGAGTTTTTATTTTACCAAATACATGCAAAGATAGTTTCCAACATTCATTATTTCAAAACTTTGTGTTCCAAATGTTTTCCTTTTCTTTCCCAATCCCCTCCATAGACAGCAAGCAATTAAATATAGATTAAATATATTTCATTATTCAACATGTTGCACAAGAAAAAAATCAGATCAAAAGGTGAAAGAAAGATCAAAAACAGGAGAAAAAAAAGAAAACAAACAACAACAAAAAGGTAAAAACACTATGCTTTGATCCATATTCAGTCCCCATAGTTCTCTCTTTGGAGACAGATGGCTCTTTTCATCATAAGACTATTGGAACTGGTCTGAATCATTTAATTATTCAAAAGAATTAAATCCATCAGGATTTATCATCACATAATTTTGTTGTTACTGTATAACACTACTTTACTTAGCACCAGTTCATGCAAGTCTCCCTAGACCTTTCTGAAATCATCCTGCTGATTGTTTCTCATAGAGCAATATTATTCCACTTTCTTCATATATGGAATAATTTATTCAGCATTCCTAAGTGATGGGCATCTACTCAGTTTCTGGTTTGTTGCAACTACAAAACAAACATTTTGCACATGTAGGTCCCCTTTTTCCTCCTTCATGATCTTTTTGGGATACAGGCCTAGTAGAGACACTGTCAGATCAGGATATGCATTTTGATAGCCTTTTTCCAAATTGCTCTCCAAAATGGTTTTATCTCTTCCATTCTTTAAAAGAACACTTCTTTCCCTGAAAACCTGGGTAGTAAAGAAATATTCTACAATGTTCACCTTCATCTCTAGTATAAAGTACAGAGAGCTATTTGGTTGCAGATGCAATTTATATTTTGTCATACTTTTTTTCTTCCTATGCATAAATTACTTGGAATAAACATCACTAAAACTTAGAACTTGGAATAACAAAATTCTCTAACATCAGGTTGTTATTCTTTAAATTTTTGAGAGTGTTGAATGTTTTACACAAAGTATAATTCACAAAAATATGAGATGACTTACTTGTCCTCTTGGTTAATTACCTTTTTTAGACCAATGCCTTGGGATACAGAAAATTTTAAGATGCTAATTAGAGTTCCAGTATTGCCTTACCATGCACTTTAGATGGTTTTTTTTGAACAATGACTTAAGGCAGGTATAACAGACTAAAATTAAAAATATTTCTTTTTTAGTCAGGAATTTTAGTACATTGAATGATTTGAATCATAAGACTATGAGATATTCAGGATTTTTAAAATAATAGAAACATAAGGAAAAATACTGACTAAATTTGAGTTTCTTGGAAGGTATATGTAAAGCACTTATTTTTTCATATTAAGAAATTCAAAAATATTTTATCACTAATTTACATTCAAATATCATTCTAAGTAATTGGAAAACATGAGTCAGGATTCTATAATATGCATTTTGCTCATTGATTTAGAAATAAATAAAACATGGTCACTACATTTGAAAAGTTTGAGAAACGTCTTTGTTCTAGACAACTTTCAAATGAAGAAATTAAAACCATTTATAGTCATATGAAAAATGCTCTAAAACAAAATTTATCAGAGAAATGCAAATCAAGATAACTTTGTGGTACCACTATATACCTCTCAGGTTAACTAAAATGACAGGAAAATATAATGATGAATGTTGAAGGGGATATGGGAAAATTAATACATTATTGGTGGAGTTGTAAACTGCTTTGAACTATGTCCAAAAGCTATCAAACTGCATACTCTTTGAACTAACAGTGTCTCTACTGGGCCTGTATCCCAAAGAGATCTTAAAGGAGGGAAAGGAACCCACATGTACAAAATGTTTGTAGTAGCTCTTTTTGTAGTGACAAGAAACTGAAAATTGAGTGGATGTCCATCAATTGGAGAATGGCTGAATAAATTATGTTACATGAATATTATGGAATATTATTGTTCTGTAAGAAATGACCAACAGGATGATTTCAGAAAGGCCTGGAGAGACTTACATGAACTGATGCTAAGTGAAATGAGCAGAACCAGGAGATCATTACACATAACAACAAGAAGAGTATATGATGACCAATTATGATGGATGTGGCTCTGCTCAACAATGAGATGATTCAGGCCATTTCCAATGGACTTGTGACAGAGAAAGCCATCTACATCCAGAAGGAGTACTGTGGAGACTGAATATGGATCACAACATATTATTTTCACTGTTTTGTTGTTTGCTTGCTTTTTGTTTTCATTCTCATTTTTTCCCGCTTTTGATCTGTTTTTTTTCTTGTGCAGCATGATAATTGTTGAAATATGTATGGAAGAATTATATATATATATATATATATATATTTAACATATACTGGATTATTTGATATCTGGGGGGCTGGGGACAAGAGAGGGAAAATTTAAACCACAGGGTTTTGCAACGATGAATGTTGAATGTTTTGAAAATAGAAAGCATTATTAAATTATTGTAATAAAAAGTTCTTTGTTCTTTATTCCATATCTGGTTTAATGGCTCACTCAGAGACCATATTCTAATTCTTTCCGCACACATAAATAAATTCTTGAAGCAGTGTGTTACTTTCGCAAGAGAAAGCTTGAGTTCAGGAATTTTGATCTAGAGGAATGCAAAAATCAATCAATGTCTACACTTAGTCTGGCATCTGGCAACAGTATTGTTTGTCCCTAGGAGTAGGTCACTATAAACCTAAGAAGTACAAATCAGTATAATAAGAAAACTGGAACATTTAAAAATTTCTGAGTTAAAAAAGTAACGGCATCAAACTCTGAGTGATTGTTGCACTCCAGCCTGAGGAAGATAGAGAAATCCAGCAAAGTAAAAAAAGAGACAGAGAGACAGAGTGACAGAGTGAAGGGGGGAAGGTGAAGGTAATAAAGAATTTAGGAACTGACTGGACATATGGAATGAGTGAAATGAGAAGTTGAGGATGATACAATCATTGTAAGCTTGTGAAGAAAAAATAAATAGATGGCCAATTTTTTGGTGGGGATGGAAGAAGGAGATAATGAATTATGCTTTAGATATATTATGCTTTAGATGGCTAAAGGACAACCAGATAGATATATCCAAAAAGCTTTTAATTATATAGAAATGGAGCTCAGGAGAAAGTGTAGGGCTAGAGCTACAGATCTGAAGTCACATGCATAAAAGCATTAAGTGGAACCTTGAGATCTAATAATAGAGCAGAAAGCTACTACATGATGAATCAGGAGAAAATAATTAAATATAAAATGTTAGATTAAATTTAACATAAAATTGGATTTTATTAATTGTGAGGCATAATATATATGAACCAATCAATATTAATAAAATTTTTATTGTGGAAATAATTAAAAATATGGATCAAATATTTTCTTAAATCTCTCACATCCATTAAAAATTTCTAATATTATTAGTTGAAATGTAAAGATGTTATCATAATGACTTCTACATATAATAATTGTGTTGAGCATAAATAATAGTTCCAAAAAATCAAGTAAAAAAAAACAAAGAATTGACCCAACCCGTTTTATTTTGTATTGATTTTAAATAAATTGAAACAGTATTTTTTTTTACATCAAAGTTATATCTGGTAGAATCCCTCCCCCATTCCTCTTTCCCTTCCCCTTGCCTTGAATTATTCTTTAAAAGAAAGAAAACAAAGCAAAAACCCTAGTATAGTGACTTTAACTAGCAATGTAGATACTTCTGCCTTCCTGTGTGAGAAAAGTTTTTTTTTTAATTATCTCCTTAGCAAAATAAGTTCACTGTTTTATCAATTACTTATAGTTAGTTCAAATTCCTATCAGTAGTCCAAATTATGTCATTATATTAATTTTATATTGTTCATGTGCTCTTTTTATTCAATTGATACTAGTGTGTACACATCTTTCCACATTTCTCTAACTTCTTATTTTTATATTTCATTCCTTCCAAACTAATTTTCAGGATAATTTTATGCCATAATAAAATATATAGTACAGACAAAAACACACACACATTGTCCAATTGATGGGCAACTATATTCTTTCCAGCTTTCTGCTACCACAAAACTTATTATAATGAATATTTTGGTATACATTAAATGTTTATATGCTTAAGAGTAGGCTCCTGGGTCAAAAAATAAGGACAATTAAAGGTTTCTCTCTCATAACTCCAAATTAATATCCGGAGTTATTGAACAAATTCACAGCTCAACTAACAATGCATTCATATGTTGGCTTTCTTATCTGACCTCCAACATTTACTTTTCACATTTTTGAGGCAGCTAGATGGCACAATATATAGAGCAGTAGCCAGGAGCAGTAGCTAGAAAGACCTGAGTTCAAATCCAATCTCTGATAATTGATAGATTCTGTTTCCTGATCTATAAAATTAGAAAAGTAATGGTTTCTACCACTCTGGGTTCTTGTAAGGATCAATTGAGATAATATATTTAAAGCACTTTGCAAAACTTAAAGTGATATATATATATATATATATATATATATATATATATATATATACATATACATTCAATGCACATATCTATATGCTAAAATTATTGTCATTATTAATCATGCTTGACAATTTGCAAGACATGAACTAAAACTTCAAAGTTGTTTTCACTTTATTTCTCTTAATTTCAGTGATTTGAAGAAATTATTAAAATGATTATTTAAACTTTGCTATTCTTTTCTTACAATAGAACTTTTTCTCAGTATACAGGGGATGGAATCTATATTCTCCACTGTCACTAATTAAGCATTTCCCTTCCTTTCTCTTTCCACTAGAGGGCCATTCATTCTTTGAACTCATACATATATAACAGACTGGATTCAATCCTGGAATAGCATGGTAAGAAAGTTTATCGGATGTGTCCCCCTACATTTTTTGTTTTATGATAACCTTTATTTTGCCATCCTAAGAATGACAATTTTTTTCAGGATATCTAGGATATCTCCAAATGTAGGGGATAGAGTAACACTGAAAATAGAAAATGAAGCAAGTATAGGATTGACATGTATTTCCTATTCATAAAAGAATACTTTGGCATCAAATATATTGGTTATATTTGATGACATTTTATATTTACTACTCATTAGCAAAGCACTTATTAAGTACCTACTACATTCTATATTTTACATATTTGAGACATTTTTATTTGTATTGTAGTAAGTTTATTTTTAATATACCATACTTTATGAATCATGTTGGAGGAGAAAAATCAGAGCAAAATGGAAAAACCATGAGAGAAATGGAAAAACAAAAACAAAAACGGAAGAAGTGAACATAGCATTGTTGATTTACATTCAGTTTCCTTAGTTCTTTTTCTGGATGTAGATAGTATTTTCTAAGTCTATTGGCTCACTGAACCACAGAAGAATGGCTTACATAGTTATATTTTCTCACATTCTTGCTGTTATTGTATACAATGCTATCCTGGTTCTAGTTGTGTCCCTCAGCATTAGTTCATATAAATCTTTCTACTTCTTTTTATAATCAGCTTATTCATCATTTTTATACATTCATCATTCTAGGACCTTCATATACCACAATCTGTTCAGCAATTCCCCAGTTGATGGACATTTACTCATTTTCAGTTCTTTGCTACCACAAAAAAAGCTGCTACATTTTTGCACATGTGGGTCCTTTTCCCTCCTTTATAATTTCCTTGAAATATAGACTCAGTGAGGACACCGCTGGATCAAAGGATATGCACAATTTGATAGCCCTTTGGGCATAGTTCCAGATTTCTTCAAGAATAGTTGGATCATTTCACAGTTCCACCAACAATGTATCGGTGTCCTAGTTTTCCCTCATCCCTTCAACATTTGTCATTATCTTTTCCTATCATCTTAGCCAATATGAGAGATGTGAAGTGACACCTCAGAGTTATTTTAATTAGCATTTCTCTAATTAACAGCTTTTCTCTAATTAACAGCTTTTCACATTATTATAAATGACTTCAGTTTTAAACATGTTAAGTTTAAGATCCCCATGAGACATCCTGTTTGAGATGTCTAATAGATAGGTATAGATCTGGAGAAAAGTTAGATCTGAACAAATAGATCTGAGAATCAGCATAAAGTTGGTAATTAGCCCTCGTCATCAAACCTTGGACTGCACTTTGGAAATTGATGGAATGGAGGTAGAAAGCAAGACAGTCTAGAACTGATTCTTGGGATACACTCTTTGTGGGCAGTTGCAAACTGGATGAAGATGCAATAAAATGATTTAAAAGGAGTGATCTCACATGTAGAATATCAAGGTGAGTACTGTCAAAAAAACCTAGAGAAAAGAGAGTATTACATTAAAAAGAGTGATTGATAGAGTAAAAAGTTACAGAAAGGTCAAAAAGAATGAGGAGTGAGAAAAAAACCGATTACCTTTGGAAATTAAGAGTTGTTTATTTAATAACTTCAGATAGAGAGGTTTTAGTTTAATAATGAGTTCAGAAGAACTCTGCTGGAGAAGACTGGTTGAAATAGGATTACTTTTGTACATAAAAGGTTTTCTTCTGGCAGAGAAGAGTTATCTCTTCATGTGTCTTAGGGATGAAAGAGGATAATGGCAGAAAGCATTTGAATGATGTGAGATGAGGAGGAGGAGGTAAGAGAACCTTCTTGGAAAATGGCCTTATTTTTTTTTACTGAAATATATACAAGATTCTTAAATGAGAGTTTTGGAGGAGAGAAAGCCATAAGACCTTTGAGGAAGAATAAAAATTGTTTGAAAAATTCAACTGTAGTGATTGGGATAGTTTTTAGACTATTAACATTTACATTGATTGTCCAATAGCAACCCATTTGTTTTTGTGAAACATAAATATGTATGTTGTTTATCCAATCAGTATAATTTTACAATTTTATTTACCCCAGTATTATTCAACAGCATGTGAGTAGAAATAAGTGTAGTAGATGGTGGGAGTAATACAAGGCTGAGGCTTAGAAAGACAAATAAATAAAATGGGTTAGAACTGTAAGAAAAAAGTACAGTGCAGAGTTGAACTGTTTCACCAAGCAACCAAGATAAGGAAGGATAAGAGTAAAACTAGAGAATTGTAAGGGAAAAATAGTCTTTCTTTTAATTTTATTAGATTCTCTCATAGTCTCTCTATAGATACTCTTTTCAAATTCCATTGATTGTATGTGAATATGTACACAGGTGCAAAAAGTTTTACACATTTCATGTTATCAAAATTGTCACAGTTTTTAGAAATTTTATAGACTTCACTGGGCTAAAAATGTTTTACTAACCATAGCTATAATTTCCTACTTTTTTTCTTTCTTTTATTTATAATGTTAAGTTTTATATTCATATTAATGCCAATTTCTACTTCATTGTAGACATAGCTAGGCTGATTCATATTTAATTTATACCAAATTTTCTTTTCAGGATCACATAAGATTTCAACAAGTAGTACTTTTTCTCCAATTAATTTGTAGTCTTAGTTTTTTCAAAATTAGGCTATGATTTTATTTTTGATGATTACTTATTATTTCTCTCTGGTCAACATTTCTGCTTTTTGGCATGTGCAAAATAGATTAGATCATATTAGTATCATTTTATATCATACATTTTCTTAATACTCATCTCTGCCTTCTGTATACATATTCATAAATTATTTTCTTTCAACAAAAAAGCAAATGAAAACCAATAGGTAGAATACTCACGCTTAATGAATGGTTATGTTTGTGTTGTATACCACTTCTCTAAAAATAAACAGACAAGTAAATAAATAGATGGAGGGATAAATAAATATATTTATTTTTAATTCTTCTATAAAGCATGCAATGTTATTAAAATCATTCCATTATAGCATGCTTTCATATTTTATTTGGATTATTCTAGTCATTGGGCATATGATTCTTGTAATACTTCATACTCCTCTATTCATAAAAATAATTCAATTTTTTTTCAAAATCTTTATATTGGCAATTTCTTAAAAGTCTGATCTGTTATATGCGTCAGTTTGTCTGGCCATTATTCATTTAATGGGAACCCACTTTGTTTCAATTTTGATATAAATTTAATAAGAATTGTAAAGTCTCTTCATATTATTTCTATTTTTTATACATTTTCAAGTAGAGGAATAAAATATTGTTCTTTATAAGATGCAGAAATATACTGGCATTGACACATTTTTGAGAAACAGATTTTAGCTTTTCTGGATGTATGTTTTTCTGGATGGAATTAATGAACTAATTGGATGGGTATCAAGTTTTATATTATTCTTGTAGTTATAAGCAACATGAGTGATTCCCAAGCTAAGCAGTATAACACAAAATAATTCATGTGTGAGTCATCTCAGTTCAAATTTTTTTTTAAAGTTTTGCTTCAAAGTGAAAGACATAATCATTTATTTTAAAACAGTTTATCTCAATTGAAACATGAGATAAAAAAGTCAATGTATTATTATATATATCCATATATATGTTTACATATGTATATATATATATATATATGTATATATATATATATATATATATATATATATACTCAGAGATTAATTTTAAGGTTCTGAATTTTTATATATATATATATATATATGTATATATATATATATATATATATATATGTGTGTGTGTGTGTGTGTGTGTGTGTATGTATATATATATATATATATATATATATGCATATGTATATACATATGTGTGTAATTGATATCTTTTATTTTTCATAATCTAAATTTTACCCTGTATTCCTCCTTGTGAGCAATCCTTAATATATGATATATGTATGAATATATATATATAAATATATGTATAGATGTTTGTGTAACTAAATAGAAGGATAAATTAATTATTAAGTACTTACTATGCATAAAATATTGTGCTGAGTGCTAAAAATACAAACAGACCAGTAAGATATTTTCTGCTTCCAAGCAGGAAGGTAATTAGATGGAGTCAACATATATGGAAAGGTTTCAGCTGCAAATTAGATGGACAGGTAGGTCCCTTAGTTCTTAGACAGTTAGCAATGCCTCTTCTTTAATGATATTTATTAGTTTTTGATGATGAATCATTTGACAATGCAAAGGATTTGATAAGAATTCTTTTTTATCTTCAACAAGCATTACCATCAATGTCAAAGCTGCAAAGCCCTCAAGGAGACTAAGTACTGAAAAAAGATGATCAAATTTGGCAAGAGATCTTTGGTGATTTTAGAGATAGCAGTTCTAGTTGAATGATAAGACAGGAAACTGTATTGCAAGGGGTAGGAAGAGAGTGAGAAGAAAGTAAAGGCACATATGATCATCACTCTTTACAAAGAGATCAGACACAAAAGCCAGAAAAGATAGTGGATTAAAGTGGAAATAAAAGAGGGAAGTGATGTGTTTTTATGTTTGAAGAAGACATGGCCATCTTAGTATTCAGTAAAGAAAAAAAAAAGCCAATATATTGGTAAAGTGAAAATAAGTAAGAGAATCAGGATGACAGAGGAAAAAATTCACTGGGGGAGATGGGATATAATGGAATCACTTGATCTGACAGGTTATCCTTAGTTAAAAAAAAAAAAAAAAAAATTAGGTCATCTCCTCACCAGACAGAGGTAAAAGAAATATTAAAGCAGAAGGCATTTTAGTTGAAATGATAAAAACTAAAAAGAAGACAGTGTTAGTAAAATTGGTTCACCAGAGGTAAAAATGAAGGGGAGATGATGCTGCAGCCAAGATAGCAGTGTAAAGATGCTCAAGCTCTCCAAGTTTTCCCTAAAAACCCAAATGAAACCAAAGCTCTCAACAGAATTTGACAGAATGAAATCAGTTTTCAGTTCGAGGTAGATTGGGAAAATTGCAAGAAAGTGAAAAAAGTGTGCAGTGTAGCTCAGAAAGAATTTGGGAAAGCCAGTGAGAGGGTCTTACTCACAGAAAATCAGTCCTGGCTCAGTTGAAGAGCAGACCAGTGGAGCAGCCTCCAGTCCCATCTCAGAAAGCAAATTCTGAAAAGAAGACTGGCTATTTCCTAGAGAGGAGATAAAGCTACCCTTACAAACACAAAATTCCTGGGTGCTCAAAATCAAGGCTTAGAGCTGCATAAGAAGCTTGGGAGAGCACCCCTTTACCCCAAGAACAGAGCTCAATCCATAAAAGATTTTTGGCTTTTTTAGAAAAATTTTATTACTTTTATAATTATAATTTTTTGACAATACACATGCATGAGTAATTTTTTTTATAACATTATCCCTTGTATTCATTTTTCTAAATTTTCCCCTCCCTCCCTCTACTCTGTCCCCTGGAAGACAGGCAATCCCATACATATTAAATGTGTTACAGTATGACCTAGATAAAATAAATGTGTGTAAAACCAATTTTCTTATTGTACGGTAAGAATTGGATTACAAAGGTATAAGTAACCTGGGTAGAAAGACAATAGTGCAAATACTTTGCAGTTTGCATTCAATTCCCAGTGTTCCTTCTCGGGGTGTAGCTGTTTTTGTTCATCACTGATCAACTGGAAGTGAATTAGATCTTCTTTATTTTGAAGATATCCAATTCAATAAGAATATATCTTCATAAGTATCGTTTTTGAAGTGTATAGTGATCTCCTGGTTCTGCTCATTTCACTCAGCATCAGTTCATGTAAGAGACTCTACAAACCTCTCTGTATTCATCCTCCTGGTCATTTCTTATAGAGAAATAATATTCCATAACATTCATATACCACAATTTACCCAACCATTTTACAATTGATGGGCATCCATTCATTTTCCAGTTTCTAGCCACTACAAAAAGAGCTACAAACATTATGGCACACAAAGGACCTTTTCCCCTCTTTAGTATTTCTTTGGGATATAAACCCAGTAGTAATGGTACTGCTGGATCAGAGTATGCACAATTTCATAACTTTTTGAGCACAGTTCCAAATTGCTTTCCAGAATGGCTGGATTCTTTCACAACTCCACCAACAATGCATCAGTGTCCCAGTTTTCCCATATCCCCTCCAACATTCATCATTATCTTTTCCTGTCATCTTAGCCAATTTGACAGGTGTGTAGTGATATCTCAGAGTTGTCTTAATTTGCATTTCTCTGATCAGTAGTGATTTGGAACTATCTTTCATATGAGTGGATATAGTTTTAATTTCATCATCTGAAAATTGTCTGTTCATATCTTTGACCATTTATCAATTGGAGAATGGTTTGATTTCTTAAAAATTAGAGTCAGTTCTCTATATATATTGGAAAGGAGGCCTTTATCAGAACTTTTAACTGTAAAAATATTTTCCCAATTTATTACTTTCCTTCTAATCTTGTTTGCATTAGTTTTGCTTGTACAAAAGCTTTTTAATTTGATGTAATCAAAATCTATTTTGTGATCAATAATGATCTCTAGTTCTCCTTTGGTCATAAATTTCTTCCTCCTCCACAGGTCTGAGAAGTAGACTATTCTCTGTTCTTCTAATCTATTTATGATCTCATTCTTTATGGCTAAATCATGGACCCATTTTGATTTTACCTTGGTATATGGTGTTAAGTGTGGGTCCATATCTAATTTCTGCCATATTAATTTCCAGTTTTCCCAAGAGTTTTTTATCAAATAATGAATTCTTATCCCAAGAGTTGGTATCTTTGGGTTTGTCAAATAATAGATTGCTATAGTTGTACCCAATTTTGTCCTATGTACCTAATCTATTCCACTGATTGACTAGTCAATTTCTTAGCCAATACCAAATGGTTTTGGTGACTGCTGCTTTATATATAGCTTTAGATCAAGTATAGCTAGACCACCTTCATCAGACTTTTTTTTCATTAATTCTCTTGCAATTCTCTACCTTTTTTTTCTTCCATATGAATTTTGTTGTTATTTTTTCTAGGTCATTAAAATAGTTTCTTGGGAGTCTGATTGGTATAGCACTAAATAAATAGATTAGTTTGGGGAGTATTGTCATCTTGATTATATTCACTCGGTCTATCCAAGAGCACCTAATGTCTTTCCAATTATTTAAATCTGACTTTATTTTTGTGGCAAGTGTTTTGTAATTTTGCTCATATAATTCCTGACTTTTCTTTGGTAGATGGATTCCCAAATATTTTATACTCTCGACAGTTGTTTTGAATGGAATTTCTCTTTGTATCTCTTGCTGTTGCATTTTGTTGGTGATGTATAAAAATGCTGAGGATTTATGTGGATTTATTTTTTATCCAGCAATTTTGCTAAAGGTGTGAATTATTTCTGATAATTTTTTATTAGAATCTCTGGGGTTCTCTAAGTATACTATCATATCATCATCTCATTGCCTACTCTTATTCCTTTAATCTCTTTCTCGACTCTTATTTCAGAGGCTAGTATTTCTAATACAATATTGAATAGTAATGGTGATAGTGGGCAACCTTGTTTCACTCCTGATCTTACTGGGAAAGGTTCCAGTTTATCTCCATTACATATTATGCTTACTGACTTAAATATATGCTCCTAACTATTTTAAGGAATAGTCCATTTATTCCTATACTCTCAAGTATTTTTAGTAGGAATGGATATTGTATTTTATCAAATGTTTTGTCTGCATCTATTGAGATGATCATATTTCTAAAAATTTGATTATTAATGTGGTCAATTTTAGTAATATTTTTCCTAATATTAAACCAGCCCTGCATTCCTGGTATAAATCCTACTTGATCATAGTGTATTATCCTGGGGATGATTTTCTGAAGTCATTTTGCTAATATCTTATTTAAGATTTTAGCATCAAGATTCATTAAGGAGATTGGTCTGTAGTTTTCTTTCTCAGTTTTCAAACTACCTGGTTTAGGTATCAGTACCATATCTGTGTCACAAAAGGAGTTTGGTAAGACTCCTTCATCCCCTATTTTTTCAAATAGTTTATATAACATTGGGCTTAATTGTTATTTAAATATTTGGTAGAATTCACATGTAAATCCATCTTGTCCTGGGGATTTTTTCCTGGGGAGTTCATTAATAGCTTGTTCTATTTCTTTTTCTGAAATGGGACTATTTAAGCAATTTATCTCCTCCTCTGCTAATCTAGGAAGCCTATATTTTTGGAGGTAGTCATCCATTTCATTTAAGTTATCAAATTTCTTGGCATAATGTTGGGCAAAGTAACTCCTTATTATTTCTCTAATTTCCTCTTTATTGGTGGAAAGATCCCCCTTTTCATTTTTAAGATTAACAATTTGATTTTCCTCTTTCCTTTTTCTGATCAGATTTATGGAAATTTTATCTGTTTTATTGACTTTTTAATAAAACCAACTCTTAGTTTTATTTATTAATTCATTATTTTTTTTTTTACTTTCAATTTTATTGATTTCTCCTTTTAATTTTAGAATTTCAAGTTTAGTTTTTGGTTGGGGGTTTTTAATTTGGTCTTTTGCTAGTTTTTTTAAGTTGCAAGCCCAATTCATTGATCTTCTCTTTCTCTATTTTATTCAAATAAGCTTCTAAAGATATAAAATTTCCCCTTAATATCGATTTAGCTGCATCCCACAATTTTTAGTATGATGTCTCATTGTTGTCATTATCTTGGGTGAAATTATTAATTGTTTCTATAATTTGCTATTTCACCCAGTCATTCTTTAAGATAAGATTATTTAGTTTCCAATTATTTTTTGTTCTATTTACCCCTAACTTCTTGTTAAATGTAGTTTTCATTGCATTGTGATCTGAGAAGAAAGCATTTACTATTTCTGCCTTCCTGCATTTAATTTCGAGATCTTTATGTCCCAATATATGGTCAATTTTTGTATAGGTTCCTTGAACTGCTGAGAAGAAAGTATACTCCTTTCTATCACCATTCAGTTTTCTCCAAATATCTATCATGCCTAGTTTTTCTAATGTTCTATTTACCTCTTTAGTTTCTTTCTTATTTGTTTTGTAGTTTGATTTATCTAATTCTGAGAGTGCAAGGTTGAGATCTCCCACTATTATAGGTTTGCTGTCTATTTCTTCTTGCAACTCTCTTAACTTCTCCTTTAGGAAGTTAGATGCTATACCACTTGGTGCATATATATTTAGTATTGATATGGCTTCATTGCCTATGCTACCTTTTAGCAGGATATAGTTTCCTTCTTTAACCCTTTTAATTAGATCAATTTCTGCCTTTGCTTGATCTAGCATAAGAATGGCTACCCCTGATTTTTTGGCTTCACCTGAAACATAATAGATTCTGCTCCAGCCTTTTACCTTTACTCTGTATGTATCTCCCTGCCTTAAATGTGTTTCCTGTAAACAACATATTGTAGGATTCTGACTTTTGATACAGTCTGCTATCTGCCTCCATTTAATGGGAGAGTTCATCTCATTGACATTTACAATTAAAATTACTAATTCTGTATTTCCTGCCATCATATTATCCCCTGATTATGCTTTTTCCCCCTTTTCCCCTTTGAAGCCTTTCCCCAGAATTGGATTTATGGACCCCACTTGTGACGTTCAGCCTTCCCTTTTTAGTATCCCTCCCCCCTCCTTTTAAGTCCTTTCCCCTTTCTTGTACACTTCCTTTATTACTCTTTTACTTTTCCCTTTTCCTCTCCCCCCTTATAATGAAGTGAGAGACAATTCTCTGAAAAATAAATATATGAATTATTTACTCTTTGAGCCTACTCTGATGAGAGTAAGATTCACACAATGTTTCTCCCCCTCTCTAAATTCTCTGAGATGTGGTAGATTTTCTTTTCCTCTTCCTGGGATGTAGTTTCCCTCTTTTTATCTCTCCTTTCCTGTTTTCTGATACTATCCCCTTCCCTTTACTACTTCCCTTTTTTTATATTATATCAGTAAAATCAAATTATCCATGTGGACTTGCTGTATATCCACACAGAAATACAGTTCTCAAGAGTTCTTTTTACCTTTTTCTGCTTCTCTGGAGTCTTGTGGATGTAGATCAAATTTTTTGTTTAAGTCTGTTTTTTTTTTCTTTTTTTTTTTTTTTTTTCTAAGAAACAAATGGAATTCCTCTGTTTCATTAAATGTTCATCTTCTTCCATGGAAGAAAATGCTAAACTTAGCTGGGTAGTTTATTCTTGGTTGCATTCCAAATTATTTTGCCTTTTGGAATATCAGTTTCCAGGCCCTTAGATTCTTTAATGTGGAGGCAGCCAGATCTTAAGTGACCCTTATTGTGGCACCTTAATATTTGAATTGTTCTTACCTAGCTGCTTGCAATATTTTTTCCTTAGTTTGGTAGTTCTGCAGCTTAGCCACAATGTTCCATGGAGTTCTTTTTTTGGGTCTTTTTAGGAAAGTGTTTGATGAATTCTTTCAACGTCTATTTTCCCTTCTGTTTCTTTTATCTCTGGGCAGTTCTCTTTGATGATTTCCTGTAAAATAGAATCTAGGCTCTTTTTTTTTATCATAATTTTTGGGAAGTCCAATCATCTTCAGATTATCTCTCCTAGATCTATTTTCCAGGTCTATAGATTTTCCCAGTAAATATTTGACATTATTCTCCAGCTTTTCATATTTTTTTTTTCCTTTTGTTTGACTGATTCTTGGTTTCTCAATGAATCATTCCTTTCTATTTGTTGAATTCTGATTTTTAATGAGTTATTTTCTTCATTCACATTTTTTAGTTCTTTTTATATGTCCAATTGAGTTTTTAAATAAATTATTTTGCTCTATGGAATTTTTTTTCCATTTCACTATTTTTTTAGTGACTTATTTTCTTTTTCCAATTCACAAATCCTAAGTTCTTGGGAATTTTTTATCTTTTCCAATTCAGAAATCCTACTTTCCTGTGATTTTTTAACCTTTTCTAATTCACAAATTTTATTTCCCTGCATCTCCTGTGAATTCTTTATTTTTTCCAACTCAAATTTCAGAATGTTATTCTCTATCATAGCTTCTCTTTCCTTTCCCCATTTATCTTCAAACTCTCTTAACTTTTTAATAGTCTGTTCTAGGAGAGAGTTATGTGATGGGGGGCAGGTATCATTCCCCTTTAGGTTGTTATCTGGAGACTCTGCTGTTAGCCTCTTCGGAGTTGGATACCCACTCTTTCTCTGCAGAGAAGGTGTTCAGTTTCTTACTCATTGTTAACACTCTGTGGGGGGGGGGGGGGGGTGTCTGCCCTTGTCTAGGAAATTTACCAGCTTCCTCCCAGACCAGGAATAGGATGTAGCAATCCTGTGACTGGGCTAAGAGAGAGCTCTGGGAGAAAGTTCCCCTCTCTCCCCCCATCCCGGAAATGACTCAGAGGTGGTTAGCATGGCTGCATTGGGAGGAGTACCCAGTGAAGGACCCCTGTTGTGTGGCCTAGAGACTGCCCTGAGGCTAGAGGGTGAATGGTAAAAGCATCACAAACCCCTGCCAAAGCCTCCCATGGGGCCATGGATATTACAGTGAAAAGCCCCTGTGCTCAAACTGGAAGTCTCTGCCTAGGAAGCACAGTAGCTACTTCAGGGTTCCACTGCTGTGGGAGTTCCACTGCTGCTGGAGTTTTGCTACTGTGAGAATTCCACTGCCTCAGGCTGAGCCTGCACTATGTGGATTAGAGGCTGCCCCAGGCTGTGTCCCCAGCTGTTCAGATTCTTAACTGCCCCAAGGAAAAGCCCCAGACAGCAGAAGGTACCTGCACAGCCGTGCCAGATAGGTGTTGGGTCACTTCCAGTTTGGGTTGATTATATTTTCTGGCTTTTTATTTTAAAGTGGCTTTGATTGCTCTTCTGATTTGCTGTTTTACAAGCAGAGTAGAGGTATCAGCCTATGCCAGATTCTTCTATGTCAGTGGCTTCTCTGATCCCAGAGCTTTCCCCAGCTCATTTGGCACAATGTGCTAGCCCCTAGTCCAACTCTATCTGTGCCAGTCTTTTTTTTTTTTCCCTCTTCTTGGAACCGACCTTTTCTGTTGAAATTCCAGATTCTCTTTGGCTGATAAGTTGTGCTTCTAATCCTTGTAGTTTTTATCAGCCCAGTGTTATTTTTGAGGCTGATTTAACTAGTTGGTATTGAGGAAAGAAGGAAGCTTAGAAATTTGCGTGTATCTTCTCCACTATCTTGGCTCTGCCCCCACAATCCATAAAAATGAAAAAAGAACATGAAGAAAAACCAGAAAAGAACTTTGATTATGAAAAAGTACAAGGTGACAGGGAAAATCAAAACACCAAACATTTAAAAAACTACTAATCCCAATGCTATGTAAACTATTTGGAAAAATAGGTAAAGAAGGAGTCCTGCCATTTTCCTCCTAAGACACAAATATAGTGATGGTACTTAAACCAGAAAGAGCCAAACAGAGAAAGAAAATTATAGACTAATCTCCCTAATGAATATTAATGCAAAAAAAATAAATAAAATTTTTATACACTACAGCCAAGTGGGGTTTATAACAGGAATACAAGGCTAGTTCAATATCAGGAAAACTAAAGTTATAATCAACCATATCAATAACAAAACAAACAGAAATCATAGAATAATCTCAGTAGATGCAGAAAGAGCTTTTGACAAAATACAGCACCCATTTCTGTTAAAAACACTAAAATCTATAGGAATAAAGACAGTTTTCCTTAAAATAATAAACAGTATTTAACGAAAACCAACAGCAAGCATTGTTTGTAAAGCAAAGAAGCTAAAACCCAACAAGATCAGGGGTGAAACAAGGATGCTCTTTATAATCACTGTTATTTAATGTTGTACTAGAAATGTTGGCTTTAGAAATAAGAAAGTAAAAGAAATTAAAGGGATTAGAATAGGAAATGAGGAGATAAAATTATCACTCTGAAGATATGATAACATACTTAGAGAATTCTATAAAATCATCCAAAACCTACTCAAAACAATTCACAGCTTTAGCAAAGTTTCAGGACAAAACATCAACATTTCTATATATTAGTGACAAAGCCCATTAGCAAGAGATAGAGAAATTCCATTTAAAATAAATATTAGACAAAATAAAATATTTACAAGAGGAACCTAAGAACCTATGACCACAATTACAAAATGCTTTTCACATAAATAAAGTCCAATCTAAACAAATGGAATAAATAATAATTGCTCATGGGTATGCCAACCTAATATTTTAAAAATGACAATCATGCCTAAATTGGTCTACTTGTTCAGTGCCATACTAATCAAAGTGACAAAAAAATTATTTCAGAGAACTAGAAAAAATAACAGCAAAATTCATCTGGAAGAACAAAACATCAAGAATATCAAAGGAATTAATGGAAAAAAAAATTCAACGAAATTTCTAAGAAATAAGAGAACTGGATTAATGGAAAAGATTAGATATACATGCTACAATAATCAAGGCCTAAGAGGAATCTAATATTTGATAAACCACCAACTTCAGATTCTGGGATAAGAACTCACTATTTCACCAAAAAAGTGCTGGGAATAGAGGAAAATAATGTCAGAAAATCAGTATAGACCTGCATCTCACACCTCATATGAAAATAAGGTCAAAATGGGTACAAGATTTAGACATAAAGGGTAATATCATAAGCAAATTAGGACAGCAAAAGATAATTTACCTATCAGATTTTGGGGAAAGAAGGAATTTATGACAAAAGTAGAACTATGGAATATTATGAAAGTGGGCAACTTTTATTACATTAAATTAAAAAGTTTTGTGCAAACAAAAGCAACAGAAAAATATTAAAAGGGAAGTACAAAGCTGGGAAATATCTTTACAGCTATTTCTGTTGAATGTCTCATTTATACAATATATAAAGTACTGTATCAAATTTATAAGAGTACAAGTCACTGCCCACTTGATAAAGGGTCAAAGGATATGAACAGACAATTTTCAGATGACAAATTTAAAGCCATCTTTAGCCATATGAAAAAGTGATCCAAATCACTCTTTATTAGAGAAATGCAAATTAAAACAACTCTTAGGTAACACCTCACATCTCTCAGATTGGCTAATATGACAGAAAAATATAATGATACATTTGGAGGGGATGTGGGAAAATTGGTAAACTAATCCATTGTTGGTTGAGTTGCGAAATGATCTAACCATTCTGAAGAGGAATTTGGAACTATGGTCAAAAGTCTGTAAAACTGTGCATATCCTTTAATCCAGTAGTATACTTGCTTTGTATCCCAAGGAAATCATAAAGGAGTTGAAAGGACCAATGTGTGCAAAAATGTTTGCAGCATCTTTTTTTTGTGGTAGCAAAGAATATCCATCAATTGAATAATGGATGAATAAGTTGTAGTATATGAAGGTAATGGAATGTTTTTGTTCTGATAAGAGCAAGAAAGTGTGAGGATCAACTATGAAAGGCTTGGTTCTTCTCAATGGTGCAGTGATCCAAGGTAATCCTAATAGACTTTGGATAGAAAATGTCATCTGCATCCAGAAAAAGAACTATAGAGATGGAATGGAAATCAACACATGCTATGTTCACTTCTTTTTTCTGTGTTTTTTTTTTTTTTTCTATCTCCCAAGGTCTGTCCCTTTTATTCTGATTTTTCTTTCACAAAATAATTTATAAATCAATGTGTATTAAAGATAGAAAAATTGAAAAATGAAGTGGGGAAAAGAGAGAGAGATGTTAAAACAGGGGAGATACCATGTGAAAAAGTTGAGGAGTCAAAGAATTTTATATCACATATGGGCAATGTAATACAGCTAGTGTGTCTGAACTCAGGTATTGATTCCAGACTTAGTATTATCTCTTCTATACCACTTAACTGCTCAAAGCAACCATGTCATTTAAAGTGGGGATAGTATCAATGGGCATCAGGTTACTGATTGGTCTGAGGCAATGTGGAATAGGTACTTAAAGCAAAAGGCAGGGCTAGGTTGGAAGATGTTTACTCTTTGTTTATTAATTATAACATCTCAATGGGGATATATAATTCCTAACCATTGGCCAAATATTGAGAAAAACAAGAAACAAAAACATTTAAGAGAACTCAAGCTTCCCTGCATACTGTTTAGCTCCAAGTTCCATGAACCTGGGTGTGTGGGTAACTGTACCTCATTTACCACATCTCAAGCCTCCTGCAACTATCCTGGGGGGGCAACAACAATTTGTTTTCCTGTTTCCTGACCTTAATAATGAACCGAGGCTTTTCTGGGGCCCATAATGGCACCTGATTTGGGGTCTCTATAACTCTAGTTTATTTTCATTATAAGGTCATATTTTTAACATAATTTTTCTATCTTAAGTGTTATCCTTCATTCTGAGTTTATTCAAAATTATAACAAACATAAATGCATATATACATATATGCATATATATAATGTATATTGTGTGCTACTATATGTGCATATGTGTATAAACACACACATGTACATACAAACTTGTGCTCACATGTAGGTTTTCATAGCTTCATATAACATGTGTTTATATTATGTATTTATATTGTGCAATGCATGTGTACATATATGCATTCCGATGTATATATTTCCTATCTCACACAAAATATAACAAACATTAATGTATTTATTTATGTATGCATATCTATTTGTACTCATGCATGTATACATGCATGTACACGTCCATATCTCCACATAGCCAGATATTTAGTGCAGGAATTCAGGGAGTAGCAGCAATCTCACCAATCTGAGCCTAACTTTCACTTCACTGCCATTATTGGGGAAATCTGGTTCTTTGGAGAAGAGGCTAGGTATGTCTATTAGCTGCTGTCTGCCTTAGTTTCCATAAATATACAATGAGCATAAAAATAATAATGATAAAACCTTTTTAAAGTGCTTAGCACAGTGCCTGACCCATGGTAGGTGTATATAAATGCTAGCTATTTTTAAATTATCATTATCATCACCATTAGTATTAACTGTGCTGGAACTTGCATATTTAGAGTTGTCTGAGAGATTGAGATTTTAAGTGACTTTTCATTTATAACATCCCTAGTATATTTCCAGAAAAGAATACTATCTAGGTACTACATCAAATTGCCTCTTTGTTGTTATTGGCTTCAGTGATGAAGTGACTCTTCATGACCTCATTTGGGGTTTTCTTTCCAAAGGCACTGGAATGGTTTATCATTTCTTTCTCCAGCTTATTTTACAGAGGAAACAGAGGCAAACAAAGTTAATACTTTTCCCAGGAATCACACAGCTACTAAGTGAGTCTAGATTTGAGCTCAGGAAAAAGAGTGTTCCTGACTTCAGACCTTACCCTGTATTCAACTGTACTGGCTGCTTAAACTACCTACAGTCAAATGCAAAAACTATGAAATGCAAAAAGTGAAATGCTAATTGAATTCTAGGAAAGAAGTCTTTAATGAGGGGAAGGCATTGTTCAAGTAAAGCTTCTTGGAAAAGAAAGTTTTTAACTGTGTTTTAAATTTGAATATGAGTTCACCAAGAAATGAAAGACATTACTGACAAAGAAAGATTAAGAAGGTCATTCAGAAACAAAGAAAACATTGAAACAAAAAAGTATGTGGGAATAATCAGAAGTCTATTTACCTGCATTTCATCTTATATTTCTGCTATAATTTTTATAAGCAGTTAAATTTGGAGAATAAAATCCCAAACAATTTTAAAAACGCATATAGAATCCCATGCTGTATGTACATGGTAAAACATTACATTTCCATGGCAATGGAAAAGCTTGTCCTTTGTTTCCATAGTGAGGGAAGCTTAGCCAGTTGAAACAAAAACAACTTGAGTGCAGTTAATAAGGACTGTGTATGTGTGTGTATACACACATATGTACATTCACATATGTCTATTTATATGTATTAGTTTATGTATGTATATATACATATACCTTGTTGACTTATATAGATATGTAGTACTCAACTTCCCCATTCAACCTCCTAGTATCTGTTTGCATCCATCATCTTTTCAAAGCAACTGACCCCAAATTCCCATTTTCCTGTATAATCTCTTAGCACAAAACAGAATTCAACATATGAATACCAGACAGAATTCAATATGTGAGATAAAGTAAAAGGCTATTTGTTGTAAACATATTTTATAGGATGTAATTAGGAATATAAATAATAAATGATTAAGTAATGCTAGGGAAACTGAGCAAGATAGAGATTAGAGAGTATTTAATAATTTATTTAAAAGGGAGTAATTTATTGGGACCAAATGGATCCATGGTTTGGTCCCAGGACTGAATGAGACTGTTCTCTCCAAGAATCCAACAAACAATGTGAGTTCTCAATGACCTATATACACAGGGCTCAGAGCAAGGGAGGGGTGGATTCAGGGTGCTGAAAGCAGGAAAGGGACTCTGAAAGAATGGAGTGAGCCTCTGGAGAAGGATGATCTATTAGGGGGGTTTACTCCCCGGAGATGGGGAGAAGCATCTTGATAAGATGGTATCTGACATTCCCATAGCTTGGGATGGTGAGAGGCATTCTAATATTCTGAAACATAAGATATTTTATCCTCATCAAATGTTCTGATAAAGAAGGAGGGGAGGTTTTGCAGGACTGAGCTTTGAGCTGATTATTATAAACTGAAGCAGAACAAGGAAGGACTAGGTCAGGATAATTAGGGAAACTGAGTCAGGACAATAAAAGAGAACTGTGGCATAATAGTTGCTCAATTACCCATTTCTTAAAAGTAAATATTTTTATGATTTCAGTCATAGGAGATATGAATATGCATCAATGCATTGCTGCTTTATAAGGAGTGGCAAAATATGTTTGACTTATCTAGATGACTCTAAAGCTGAAATTACTTAGGAGTTCATTGTCTCTCACCAGAGGCATAAGGAAGTCATTATTTATTTCTAACAAAGAAGTGATTATACCTCAATGTCAAAAAATATTGACTTTGTTATAAGGAAAAGTGAGTGGGAAGCAAATTACTAGCACCACCAAAAATAAGATTTAGCCAAGGGAAATACCTGTGTATTTACTTTTATTTACTCTTCCTCTTTCCACATTTTTGTCTCCACTCTTCGTTTCTGTCTCTGTCTCTCTTTCTCTCTCTCTGTCTGTCTCTATCTCTATTTGTCTCTTTTTGTCTCTATGTGTATGTGGTCGTCTTTCTCCCATTTCCATTCCTGTTCCCAAATAAACCCATATATGCTTCATAACTGAAACAATTCCCAAATGAAGATTCAGACATTGCAGATCTGTTCCAGATACATCTACATCTGGAGGGAATGATTCCTGCTGTGCTTTATTACACATTATTGACAGTTTCAGTTCAGATCTGAGATCATTTAATATTTTTTGTCAATAACCCTACATGATGGGGACTCTGGAAAATATCTGAAATTCATGTTGAACACAAACTAGAACTTGGGAGTGTGGAGAGAGAAGAGAGAGAATCAATTTGATTTCATCATTACTGTGACAATGTGAAGAATTTGATGGATGCAATAATACAGCTTAAAGCTTGTGGTTTTGACTTATACTTAACAGCACATGGTAACATTCATTCCACTGCTATTTGTGACAGCTGCTGTTACCTAGATGCAGACAAAATTGCTAAATTTCTTGCTTGAGCAGTTGTTTTCTCTGAGCCTACACCACCTCTGTTTTCTGCACTTTAACCCAATAAGCAGAAAATGGGGAAACTCTGATAGCAATTAACTGTGACTTTGGATTCAAGTGTTGAAGAACACTTTTCTTCTCATAAACTTGGAATAAAAACTGACCTTACTCTGGTAGAAGCTGTGATAACCCACAAAGCCAAGTTAAATATACCCCAATATTCAATACTTATAATATGGTTTTACTAATGAAGCTTTGAGTAGCTTCAGAAATGTGAATAGTGATGAGACTAATTTTATATTTTAAAATCATTTAAATTAAGTGATAACATTTTAGGAAATTATAAGAATTAAACAAGGAATATGCTTAACAATTTTATCTTGGACTTAGGTACTAAATTGTGATTAAACTATTCTTACTTGGGGGAAAAAAAGAAAGTGGTTTTTGTTTTTTAAACATGTGAATGAGCTTGTTTTCTGAAATTCCTCTTCACACCTGTTTCTGTCTTTATGCTGCCTATTCCAACAAGTTCCTAAGTAGCAACCCACATGCACAAGATGCTGAGAAAGTGCTAGATAGTGGCCATCCAGGCTCAGAATTGTCAAGTGAGGAATTTGCCTAGAAATTTGGACTGTTTTCTTGGGCAGTCCAATGATGTATAATATTGTTCCCTTAAAAAGGAAAACAGAGCAGAATAAACGTTAAGATCTTACTAAACAATTTGCCAACATTTTATTTATTTATAATACTATTCTAGGAGATTACTTCCATGTTTGCTTAAAAAATATATTCAGATAATGAATCTAATATCTGCTTCTGAAAAGTTTTTTTTTTTTAAATTTAATGGTTTAGTTTAAGAAAATAAGTTGTTAGATTTAATGCAATGTTGTATATCTTCCATAAAATACATTGAGTAATCCATTTTACATTAGGTCAGTCTCTCTATTTTTAAATCTTATTTTAGTGTGGCTACATTAGTAAATTAGTTGAGTTTCACAGAGGTTAAGACCTGGCATTTTGCTGTGCTGATTTCTCCTGATAGCTGACTGGGTTCATGACACCACCTATTATAGAAAGTCATTTATTCTAGTGTAACTTCCATGAAATGGTAAAATAGTGGAAATTAAATATCTTTAGTCAACTGCAGAATGAAGAAGAAAGATGTGTTAGTAGATGGTAAAAAAATTAATTAACATTTTAAACTAGAACTAGAAAGAAAATTGAAGCTGTCATTGTTTTAAGTGTGAAGGTTTTGTTTGTGTGTTGTGTGTGTTTTCCCTTTTTGAAAGGTTTTGCTAGACTGATGCTAAATATCCAGAGTGGCCATGAGAAGCTTATTTTAGTTTATTGTTTTATCTCTGATGCTTACTTAACAGGGTGCTATGGAAGATTAAGACAAAGTAGAGGTAATAGGAAATGTCAGTGTGCTTATATTGGAGGAGTTTCTATTTGTGAGTTTCTTCTGTTCCACTGGCTTTGTCTCCATAAAGAGAGGCAATAGAGTATTCTCAAAACCAAAAAACAGAACTGGTTGAAGAAACCATTAAGAAGCAGAAACACGTGCTCACAACTGTTCATAGATGAGCTAGAAAAGAATGGAAGGCAAAAGAAAGAAAAGTGAGAACACATTAAAGATGCAGTGGTGAAGTAATAAGGACAAAGAATGTGAGAAATCTTACCAAGCTTCAGAGAATTAAAGCTTGCAAAAGATCTGAACTGCCATCTAGTCTAGCTACCCCCTTCTCCATTATAAATTCAGTGACTTACCCAGTCAAAAGGGGGAGAATTAGTCGTGCTCAGAATTTGAACCCAAGTTCTCTGACTCTAAAGCTAATATCCTTTTTCTTGCATTATATTGCTTTTTTTCATCCTTTGCTTATATAATGTATTCCTTTGCACCTGACAATGGTAACTTCACCACATGAAAAAAGGCATGAGCTAGAACCAATTGCTCATAGAGGAAATGTACATACCCTTTACTTTGCCCACAGATGCTTGGAAGGAAATGAAGGGAATAATATAAATTCTGTTTATAGTCTGAAGTTGTAGTGAAATAAGTAGAATGCGTTTTCATATAGATAGGTCTTCAAGTGCTGGCTCTAAATCTACTTTAGAGTTCTCTCTCTCTGTTTCTTTTTCTATGTCTGTGTGTCTCTCTCTCTATGTCTATCTATCTCTCCCTTTCTTTCTCTCTCTCAGTCTTCCTACCTCTGTCCTTGTCTCTCCGTCTTCATCTCTCTCTCTATGTCTGAATCTGTCTTTGTCTCTCTATCTGTCTCTCTCTGTCTCTCTTTATCTCTGTCTCTATCTCTATCTATCTCTCTCTCTTACTATCTGTCTGTCTGTCTGTCTCTCTGTCTAAGGGACCTTTTCAAGACCTTTTGAGTTTGACAAAAGTATTCATTAGAACACCTTTTTAAGGTCTATCTATAAAATATAATATATTTGCATTTCCCTTATACATATGCATGAGTGGATTCAATTTAATTTCTGTCATCTTAGCCAATCTAATAGGCATGAAGTGTTACCTCAACTGTCTAAAACTGTTAAATGATCTTTGCAAAATAACTTGTTTTCCATGTAATTTTAAAACATACTATACTCTTTACATTTTTTTTTTATGTTTCTTTTTTTGATTTTTTTTTAAACATTCCTTATTAAATCAGGGAATTATTTTCTGTTTGATCCACTATAATTTTCAGGAAGTTTAGTTCTTCTATCACATATAAAATTGTTAAGCTATTGTCTTTGATATTCTTTTCCTTTTAGATATTTAAATTTTTCCTTCCTTTTTCACTTCTTCTGGGAACTTTTGCAATTCTTGGGATCAGCTAAAGCTCGTTTTGGTTTTTTTGTAGAGTAATTCTCTTCTTAAGGGTTTATCCTTTGTAAAGTCCAAAGTAAAGTTTTCACTTTAAATCTAATTTTTTTGTTTGTTTGTTTCCTCATATGTCTACCCTCACTTGATATTCTTATACCCTGGGATAATGTGGGTATCTCCTAATTGGTCTTTTATGCATTGACTAAGAATAGCATTCATCTTCTATAAGAATTTTTTGGTCTTCTTAGTAGCTTGTGGTTCTAACTAAATCTTCCTAAAAGTTCGATTTGACCTGATGCTTCTCTGATGCTGAATTTAATTTAGGGCTACTGATAACTTACATTGAGTTAATGGTATTTAGTATGCTGGGCATGTCATAGAATATCTAACCATTACTCTCTGCCTTTTTCCTAGTGCTACTAGGGCATCATGACTGCCCTGTGCACCACTCAAGGTCTATTTTTCATTGGACTCACACTGTTTCTGGCTCTGTCCCTTCCTCTGTGACTGGACTATTTTAAAATTTTATCTTGTAGCTATCTTGAAGTGTCTCTGTTCAGGAGATCTGAAGGAATCCTCCAGGGTTTTCCTCCCACTACTGGATTGGATGAAGGGGTTTATAGAATGATTCCCTATAGTTTTCTTTGTCATTATTCCTTTTGGTGAATTTTAAGAATTTCATTTGGAAGCTTATAGGGGATCTCAGAAAATCTAAGTTATAAAAATGCTACTATCTTTCTACAATTCCAAGTATGTATGTGGCTTTGCAAAACTTTTTTAAAAAATACTTAGTATTTGAGATTCATTAATCAACCATGCAAAATGTGTTACTTTTTTTTTTTTTAAACTGATTTGGAGCTTTGCTCTTTAACTAATCTAATTATAATTCCATTGTGCTTCCCCCCACACCTTTTTTTTCTATAACTAGCTATACAGGAAATAATAGATATGGTATAAACTGCCCACAAGCCTCATAAAACTTGCATTCTTAGCAAACAATATAACACTGAGACATTTGAAAGGCTTTTTATAATAAGATAGTTTATGCTATTCATTTTGAGTAGGATACATACATAAATAGCATTGTTCATCGAATGCATCATTTAATTCACAGTAGCTCATGGTAAACTATCCCCCTCCTTTCAAAGTAGTAATTGAAATAGATACAGAGTAAGTGGAGAAGGAATTGTATTTAATTCATTGTATTTGTGAGCCAGTAAAAATGTATAGGCCAAAAGGAACATGCTCTTCTTTTCTGATACTAGTTTATACTGTCATTTAGTTGAATTTGGTGTCAAGTTGTATTAATAATATTGTAATACTCATATATTTGTACTAAAAAAAAATTCCCTAACAATGGTCAGTCTTTAGAAATAACTGACAACATAATAAACCTTTTACTACACTACTTTTCAGGAAGTCAAGTTGCATCAATAATTATGTCATTTCTTGGAGTTGCTCTGGAATTTCTATGGAAGACTATAAATAAGGAGGTAGTTTATCACATCTGATGATAGGAAAAGAAAATGCTATTGAAGGAATAATGTAAAATGTATTGTTTCTTGGAAGGGTAAATTTAGTAACCAGCTTCTTCAGTCTTATTGCTGACTCTGGGAAATGGAAATCAGGCTATTTGCCTATATGACCTTTAAGGTCCCTTTCAGTTACACTGTTATATAATCCAGGAATTCTATAAAAGTAAGAAGAGTAGCAACAAGCGTTTGCTTCATGGTTTCCACCTTCCATCCTTCCTGCTTATATTCATCTCTCCCACTGAAGACTGAAGAAGGGGTAGAGAATCACCAATTTTACTAGCATCTTAAATATTTTACTCAGATTTTGATGGTTAATTCAGATGGTCATGTTGTTCTAGTATTTACTATTATGAAAGATCTAATTTAATTTTTAGCAATATAAAAGAAAAGTTCTTCTGACTTGAAAGTAATTTTTTTTTATACTTTTTCTAAATTATTGTTATGTTGGCACTTGTAGGATAGAACTAAGTCATAAAAATGTAGAGAGATAACTTTTTTATGAAGAGAGGTGACATGAAATAAGGAAAAAGGTGGTGTTTCTCCCTAAGAAAAAGATAGCCCAAAGATCACTATTGTTGGCTCTTCTAAAATAATTCTAATTTTTCAGTCCTATTAGAATTGTTGGTAACAAAAGTTATGGCCTATTTTGACAAATCTAGCATATTTTAATTGAATATATCTATATTTTTAAAGTATCATATATATTTCCATATTTGTCATGCTGCACAAGAAAAAATATATCCAAAGGAAGAAAACACAAGAAAAGGAAAAAAAAAAAAAAAAAAAAAAAAAAAAAAAACACTCAAATAAAAAACAACAGCAACAAAAGGCAAAAATATTGTTTTGATCCACATTTAGTCTCCATAGTTCTTTTATTGGATGCAAGTAGCACTTGTCATCCCAATTCTATAGGAATTATTTTGAATGATCTCAATGTTGAAGAGCCAAGTACATTCAGATGATTATCACAAAATCTTGTTACTGTGTACAATGTTCTCTTGGTTCTGCTCACTTTGATACAAATTGTGCCCTGAAACTGTGTCCCCTTTAATCAGTAAAAGAAGGGTGGTTCAGGGCCTCAAGCTCTCCCATGGGAAAATCATACCTTTCCCAGACAACACCCAGTTAATCTCAATTGGAGATCCTGGCTTGATTGTCCTATGGAGTAGCTCAAACTCCCAAAATTAAGTAATCTCTTTACAATTGGAGATCTAGGCCCAAGGTATTGTCAACAATTGAGTGAATCTCATTCAATTTTGAATTGAAGCCCTTGCCTTAGAAGGCTAATAAAAGATAATTCTGAACCCCAAATCTTTGTGGAAGTCCTAAACAGGATTATGCTTGCTAAGGAAGCTTTATTCTTGGCAAGCTTCCCTGCCAGGACTTTTGCCCACTGGCAAAACTATTCTCTTATCAGTGATAATTTTCATTGTCCTTCCTAATAGGACCTTTTTAACATATTAAGAAGTCTGTCTTTCTAGCAGGCTGGCTTCTCAATGGCAAAAAATTCCTTTTTACCACACAGATTTCAGATTTGAGATTTTTTTTTTTTTTTTTTTTTTTTTTGCATAGGGCCTGTGCCTCTGACCAGAGGGGATTTCCCACCCCAATTCTCACACCTGTTCACAAGGACTAATCCCATTATTTGCAACTCATTAGCTTCACTTAGAATCAATTCTTATAATCCTTTCAGGCTTTCATGAAATCAGCCTGCTCATCATTTCTTAGAAAACAATAATGTTACATTAATTTCATATACTACAACTTTAACTATGCCTGAACTGAGACATTAACTCAATTTCTAGTTCTTTGGTGCTATAAAAAGGGCTGCTACAAAGATTTTTTGCACATGTGGGTCCTTTTCCCTCTTTTATAGTCTCTTGGGATACAAATCCAATGGAGATACTGCTGGATCAAAGGGTAGGTATAGCTTGATAGTCCTTTGGGCATAGCTCCAAACTGCTCTGCAGAATGCTTATATTATTTCATGATTCCACTCACAATGCATTAATGTCCCACTTTTCCCACATCCCCTCCAACATTTATCATTATCTTTTTCTGCCATTTAAGCCAATCTGAGAAGTATAAAGTGGTGTCTCTGAGTTGTCCCAATTGCAACTTTTTGTGATAACAAAAATTTGGAAATTGAGGGGATGCTCATCAATTAAGGAATTGGTGAACATATTGTAACTTATGATTGTGTTAGAATACTATTCCATTATAAAAATGAAAAACAGAATGATTTCAGGGAAATAAGGGAAATTTCATTCGCTTATATATAACATATCAAATATATTATATTAATAATAAATATTCATTACTAATTTACTAATATCAAAATTAAATATTGATATTAATTAAAATTTTAAAATAATTTATCTATTATTAATAATTAATAATATGTTACACCTTTATAATTTGGCTTATAAGTGGTAACAGAAAAAGGATAGCAATGAAATGGAAGAAAAAAGATAAATTTGACAAGCTCTTTCTCCCTCCCTCCATTCCTTCTCCTTCTCCTCTCCTCCTCATCCTCCTCTTCCTCTTCTCTTCTCTTCCTCCTTCTCTTTCTCTTCCTCCTCCTCTTCCTTCTTCTCTTTCTTCATCTTTTCCTTCCCCCTTCCTACCTTCCCCCTTCTTCCATCTCCCCTCTTCCCATCCCCCCTCTTCTCTTCCCCCTCCCTTCCTTCCTTCCTCCCTCCCTGCCTCTCTCCCTTCCTTCCTTCCTTCCTTCCTTCCTTCCTTCCTTCCTTCCTTCCTTCCTTCCTTCCTTCCTTCCTTCCTTCCTTCCTTCCTTCCTTCCTTCCTTCCTTCCTTCCTTCTCTTTCTTTCTTTCTTTCTTTCTTTCTTTCTTTCTTTCTTTCTTTCTTTCTTTCATTCTCTCTCAGATATATACACACACACATACAAACACACACATATACTCACACAAATGAGATAGAGAAAGTGGCAGCTCAGTACTAATTGTAGGGTAAATTTTGCATTCTTCTTCATGGAGGAAAAGAAATAAAAATATGAGCGAAACTTCAATTCTTGGACCCAGTTTCCTAGACAGAAAAGAAATAAATCATTGGTGTTAGAACTGAATGTATAGCATGGAAGTAAGCTATGAAGAGGAAGAAAAAATATGGATTTCATCTACCACTATTATTTGTAAATTATGTAGAATAGATGGTTCTAATACCCTGGAATGACTTTATACTTCAAGAATCTTATAAAATGCTTGTGGAAAAAGCTAGAGAGATAAAGACTAAATGATAATTCAGGTAAACAGATTCACAACATGTTGAATGACCAGATTCATGGAGTAATCATTCATGGTTCAATGTCACTTTGGCCAGAGGTCTTCAGTAGAATGGCCCAATATTTTCATCTGTGAGTTAAATAAAGGAATGACATGCTTATCAAATTTGTAGATGACAATAAATTACAAGGCATAATTAACACACTAAATAACAGAGTAAGAATACAAAGAAAGAATCTGACAGAGTATTGAGCTGAATGTAATTAGATAAAAATACAACAGAGATAAAAATAAAGTTCTAAAAAAATCAACATCACAAGTGCACCAGGAATTTAGACTTGGCATAAAAGCAGTCCTATGAAAAAAGATCGTAAGGTTTTATTGGAAATGAAGTTTTAGTATATTAAATGAGTAGCATATGCCAAGAAAAATGAGATTTTAAAAGTAATAGTATTAAGAATGTGATCATCACACTTTTATCCTGTCTTGATCAGACCACATTTTTAAATGTTATTGTCAGTTCTGGATCCCAAAGTTTAGCAAATTTGTTGGTAAGGTAGAAAATGCCAGAAGAAGCCAACCAGAATGGTGATGGACTTTACGTGTAGGTAAAGCAATTGGAGATATTTAATCTGGTTTAGAAAAAACTCAGGAGGAAGATATTAGCTCTCTTTTTTAGTATTTAAAGGCCTGTCATGTGTTAAAAGATTAGATTTTTATGTTTTGGTGGGAGGAAAGTATGGGCTATTCCTTAGGTGATTCTGTATTCCCTGTAATTGGACCAAAAGTTGTTATTGTTGAATCTTTCCTAACTCTTCCTCAGCAAATATACTGGAGTGATTTGCCATTTCTTTTTCTACCTTCTTTATAGGGAAAAACTGAGGTAAACAGGATCAAAGAACTTGCCCTGGGTCACACAATTAGTGTGTGAGGCTAGGGTTTGGACTCAAGAAAATGAGTCTTTTTGACTCTAACCCAGACATTTTGTCCACTGTTCCACCTACCTGACGAATTACTGAGTGTATTATAGATATCCCTTCTCAGTCAGAATAGAACTGAATGGCAATCAATTTCCCTTCCAAATGTGAAATTGCTAGATTTTATTAAAATATAAATCAAGATTACGTTTCAAAAAAAAAAAAAAAAAAAAGTCTAGTTTTTACTCAGTATTATAACCAAGTGGTAGTAGGGGAAGAAGAAAGATAAAATAGAATAAATTGTGGAATTGGGTATGATTCAAATACAAGCTCTACCAATTACTGTATTATGTTGGGCAAGCCACTTCTCTATTTCAAGTCTCTGTTTCCTCACCAGAAAAAAATGAATATTTTTGTACTACATGAATTCTAAGTTCATTGCCAGCTATGATCCTGTGGTGATATCTTAGAAAGTTATTATTTATGAGGTGCTGAATCATGAACATCAGACCTTCACAAATGACCTTGAAAGCCAAAAACCTAACTACTGCATAGTGAAAACACTATTGAATTTGTGTTGAGAATTTTAAAAAAAGGTAATCCTAGTTTAGTATGTATGAACATTTTATCAGGTTTAAGATTTATGGCAACATAGCTCTATCTATGTGACCATAAACCAGTCAAGTCACTCCATAGTAAGTGCCATAACCATTTTCTAAGATATTTAAATAGGAATATTCAACAAGGACATATTTTCCCTGGGGAAAAACAATAAGTAAGAACAAAATATTTGGAGGGAGAATGGGCAAAAGCTATTTAGTCTGTCAAAAATTCATTTTTATTCCTGTATTTCATCTTTTATTGTTCCATCTAATGATTATTTCTTAAGCTGTCTGGTGGTGGTTTTCCTTGAACAACCTTGTCTAATAAGCTCTTTTGCATGTTTATTATATTCAAGAGACTCCTTTCTCTGTTGTTTTCATAAAATGGATTTGCTACTAATTTTACTTTAATACTTATCCAATAATTAGTACTGTTCTAAAATAATATTATTTTAATAGTAGCACATATATTATGCTTAAAGACCAAGAATTGCCCTGTGCTACCCCCAGAAGTAAAGACCAAACTTATTGCGCTTGGTATTTTCAACTTTGGATTTTACTTTCAACTTTGCTATAAACTGACCATGTAACCTTCAGTATAACAATTAGCTTCCATAGTCCTCAAAATATAAATAATATCATTAAAGTATTTTCTCACCTTTATGTAATGAAAATTTTCCTGATGTGTAAAATTAAGGAGTTAAAAGAGATGACCTCCATAATTCTTCCTTGTGCAAATTATTTTATACTAAATCAGAAATATAGATGATCAATTATCAATCTCATAAGCTGGAATCCTTACAATATGTTGTTTATGTATTAGTTTTAAAAAACTTTGCCTAAGTAAGAAACATGGAAATAGATAAAATAACTTTCTAAGAAGATAGTCCTGAGAATAGTATTTCTATTCCTAGACCATGACTGTTAAATAAAAGAGTATAATACTTTCCAGGAACAGTTAGGGTTCACAGGAGTATAAATCCAAGAAGACAGCTAGTAGTAGAAGTCATATTTCAAAAATCGATATGCAAATGCTTAAAATGTCAATGAGCAAGATAAATTAAGATTCTTTTCACAGGGAGACAAATATGGTCTCACAGGTATCACTGACTCGACATATGGCTTGACATATATGTATCTTTTAGAAGAGTAGCAGAATGCTATCGAGTAGGGACTGAGGTTACTATTTATTATACAATGTATTAAGATGATATATGTATAAAATCCAGAGAGAGGTTTGGGGGAGTAAGGATGATGCAGATATTTGGATGCAGATCAGTGGAAAAAAGCTAAAATTATTTTACAATTGTAGTATATACTACAGGCCTTCCTTCCAGACAGAAAGAAGAAATATATTAAAAGTTTGGGAAACATATGGAAATATCACATAGTATATCTAGTCAGAAAATAAGCTCCTAGAGAGCAAAGATATCTTCAATTTTTGTTTCTATCCACAACCCAGCATAATACCAGATACTACATAAGGATTTAATGCTAGACATGGGGGATAATCCAAGAAAATGCCTAGAGATTGCCAACATAGAGGCCAATATCAGAGTATCAAAAATAAAACTATTTTATAATTACAATAATATATTTTCCACTTCCTTAGAATTGTGTGATACTCTTGCTCTCTAATTATTCCATTTTTTCAATACACTTCCTAAAATGTGGTGCTTGGAACTGGCTATAACTCAAGATAATGTTTGTCTACTTATCTATCTTTCTATTTACCAATTCATCCAGCCATCTATATTTCCTTATAAACATATCTGAAATAGCCCAAATGGATGAATTTCTGTTGACATGGATATTGTAAAGTAAAATACATCACATAAATATTTAATTTGCATTATTTCAACTTCAAAGAATAGCAATTACATGAGCATAGTTGCTGACATTCACTATCATAACCCCATTATAGTCTTTGAGACTTTGAGAATTTTGCAGCCATAAAAGTATAGCTCTCTAGCCAATCAAATGATGATTCACAGAGCTTAGAAACATTGGTCCTCAAATGCCCAGCCATACTCAGCACACCACTGAAACCATATAAGCATTCCAGTGTGGCAAGACCTTCCCAAGATAACATTCAACTGGAACAACAGTCAAATCCCAAGAGAATCACAGCTATCTCATGATAACACTAAAAATAGCATACTCAGAGTATTCAATATTAGGGTTTTTAAAAACCTGAATTATCAGGATTATTCCGGGAATTTTTTGGAAAGACATTAGATGTCATTGAGTTAGATTTCTAATTCAAAGTGGGAATAGTTTCTATCATATCCCTGATAGATAAACATTTAGCTTTTGCTTAAACACTTTCACTGATTGGAAGCATCCCCCTCCCCCCTCCCTTTTTTTTTTTTTTTTTTTTTTTTTTTGTCGGCAGAGCCTTTTCCATAAGATGCTTCTAATTCTCTTTATTTTGAGCAAGAATTATGTTCACATCATTTAAAGTCTGCTTTGGTTCTGTTTCTTTTCTTTGCACCATAATGTAAAAATTTTATTTCCTTTCCCATATGACCGTCCTTAAAATATTATATTTCCATTCCAAAAGTAGGACAAAACATCTCAAGGTCTTTTAATTGCTTGATATATCTCTTTAGGTCCTAATCCTAACAATATGCTCATGTTTCTCTGGATATATGATAGCTATAAGATTCCTGGACATTTTCAGTTTGGGGATAATAGATAATAATGATAATGATATGATTATCATTTACAAAGCACATTACAAACATCTTATCAATAATAATAACTTACCTTTTATAAATCATTTTAAAGTTACAAAATACTTGAAAACATTATTTTTATTTGATTTTCACAATAACCCTGAAGGGTTAGATGACATTATTATCCCGACTTCATAGATGAGGAAACTGAGACAGACAGGTTAAATGATTTGTTCAAGGTTCACATCTAGTAAATGTGTGAGATAATATTTGAACTAAGGTCTTCCTGACCCCTAGTCCAACACTTAATTCATAATATAATACCATCTGACTGCCTTTCAGGAAGGAATTGGCAGATTATATTTTTAATTTCTTTCTTGTTCTAATAGAACTAAAGAATTTTAGCATTTTTAAATATAGCATACAGGTTTTGTTTATGTGTTTCATCATAATTTTTTAGGGAATGCAATAATTCTTAAGTTGTTTTACCTGTACTTATTTTCTAGACTCATGGTTTTTGCATAATATATACCATATTTGTTCCTATCATTGTACCTTTTTAAAGCTGTTCTAAAATACTATTTCTTTCTTAATTTATTTGGTTCGCTCCATTCTAATTTTTCAAAATAAGATTTTTCCACTTTCTGTTCCTATTCATTCAACTTCAATTTGTTTTCCCTTAAAACCTGTGATTTCAATGAAACCAAACTTCTGAGTAGAATCTAATGGAATGAAATCATTCTTCAGCTCAAGATACACTGAAAAAAAATTTTCAAGAAAGGTCAATCTCAGCCCAGCTCAGATAGATTCTGGAAAAGCCTATGAGAGAGTCTTAATCACAGCAAATCAACAGAAATACTTCAATTTCATTTTTTAAAAAAATGCTTAATTTCTTCCAAACAATCTTGGAATTCTTTTGGTCAATCTATTCTTTTTCTAAGCCTCTACTTCTACTTGATACTGTCTTTTTCTAGGGTTACCTTCTTGAACTTTTCAATACATAATATTTATTTATAATGTTTGGAGCGTTTTATTTTTTAATTTTTTTCTTGTTTACTCATAGTTGTAGGATCAAAATGGGCTTTTGTGTCAGTACCAAGCTTACTTGGTCACCAAAATGGGTCTAGCAGGTTTATTTTGACCCTAATCTTCTCTGTTGCTTGTTTACCATGAACATTGTAGTTCTTCTTGGACTGGTTGAAATCATTCCTAACTCTCTGATGCAATCATTGACTCCAGCTTCTCTGACTCTATGGCTGTAGATGATTGTTGACCTTGACTTAAATGTCCTTCTATAACATCCTTTTGGTAACTGGATCCTTCTTCTGTTGTAGCTCTGGCATATTTCAGTTTTAGATCCCAAGTTCCACTGGTTTCAAGCCTCTTTTCAGTTTCCTTTGATAGGAAAATACTATTTAGATCCTTTTGTCGCATTTAGTGATTTTGAATGCTTCTAGGAATATAATGCCTGGCTGTGTCTCCCATTATTACAGACATGATTCAACCCCATGTTCTATTGTGTCCTACAGGTTTGGGTCAAATTCTCCCTGCCTTCACTTTCAGAATTTAGCTATAGAAGGTCATGTTGTCATGCCCCTTTGTACATATTTTATTAGAATTCCTAGGATTTTAAGCTCCATTTAATGAAAGTCAGGCTGGCTTCTGACTGCCCAAATTATCACCATGTTCAGATTTCAAGCTTTTGGTTCTATTTACTCGGGACTGTGCTGATTTGAACATCCTCATATATTTGAAGACTGTTGAGTGCTTATATGCTTTAGTGTCAGAGTCTGAACTAGTTTTAGTTTCTCAGAGTGTGGCCCTAAGATCCACAGGTTTCTAGATACTTTTTTGTGTTGCCCTAGATTGGAAAATGGAACATATTGCTCTTTATTTTTGATCTTCAAGACAGTTGTTTCTTCAGGATTCCTTCTAGATATTAAGCTCTTTAACAAGGACTGGGTTTCCATAATTCAAGAATGTGTTTCACTGGATGGTCTCTGGGACCAGCTCAAACCCTGAAATTATGTGAATCTGGGAATGGTATCCAATAGCATAATAAATTCTTTATATCCCATTAGAAGGAGAATGAATGAGAAGTGCTATGAACATACAATCACATATATGTAACACATATATGCGTTCATCTATGCACAAATACACATAAATGTATATGTGTATACATATATATACCCAAATATATCACCTGTTGCTTTTAGTGATCTGTGCTTTTTTTCAAATATTAATGATTTTGAACATTTATTTCCCTTAATACAACAAATTAGAATTTATTTAGACAAAGAGATTTAGTTAAAAAACATTTTGGAAATGAGCATAGTTTCAAATTTACACAGGCTCTTACACAACTAATTTTGTCATGTCACATAACTTCTATGACAGAATGTCAAGTTGTCTTCATACTATCTAGTTTCCTAACACAGCTCCTGCCTTTTCCCTACTTTCCTTGCTTGATATATAGCTCAAAGTAATCTGATATGTTCCATGTTGAAATGATAGTTATTAACAAGTGTCTACTATCCTTTGTAATGAAAAGTAACTTTTTTATTTTTATTTTTATTCTTTCCAAATCTGTTATTAGCTGTCAGGTCTCTCAACACAAATGCTTTTTTGGTAACAAATTAAATGTCACCACTTTAAAAAATATGACAAAAATGACCTTGTGGATATTGCTGTTTTAGTTACTATCATTCTTGATCTCTTAAGGTGTTTCAGCTAGGGAAAATCATCAAAGTATCTGATGAAGTGAATTACAAGGAAGGAATTTATTCATTTGACATATAGTTCAGAGAATCATAAATTTAGGAACAGTGTATTTCGTGCCAGAGGACTTGAATTTTAACCCCAATTTACTTCTGTATAAAGCTTTGGGTTTTTTTCCCTAGGATAAATCAATGAAACCAGTCAGAACTGCTTGATAGCAAAGGAACTCCATGCATGTATTTCTCTAGTTTGGATGCTACAATGAGTTTGTAACTTTTTATTGTTTATTTTTTCATTCAGTTTACTAAGAAACAGTATATTATTGGATGAATAAATAGATGTTCTGTCTTATATAAAGTTACTATGCTCATTTCCAAAATATTTTTTAACTAAATCGAACACTGAAAAAAGGAGAAGCAACAGACACCAGGTTTATGATATTGATGTTATTCAGTGTCTATACTCTTATAGAATCTAGAAGAAAAAATTTGATAGGTGTTTTTCAAATGATTTATTTTATGCAATAGTGATTTATAATTCTTTGAATTAAAAAGGAAAGCTTGACCTTTTAAAGAAGTTTTTGGCAAGAAGTGACACATGGTGAGCAGGATACACATTACAAAATGGAAATTACTCATCAATCAGTAGAGAAGAGAAATAAAATAAGTCGGGAAAATACTTCTGAAGCACCCTTCTAAATAGACATATACCCTAAGGAATATATTGGCATATAAAGAATACAGAACTACATATAGGAATATTTATTTT
This sequence comes from Sminthopsis crassicaudata, assembly GCF_048593235.1. Classification (NCBI taxonomy): domain Eukaryota; kingdom Metazoa; phylum Chordata; class Mammalia; order Dasyuromorphia; family Dasyuridae; genus Sminthopsis; species Sminthopsis crassicaudata. Next base: position 113,183,955 of record NC_133619.1, read on the forward strand.
TCAATTAAATCTTTTCTTTTAATTTTCAAAATATTTACAAGGATAATTTTCAATTCACTTTTACAAAATCTTGTGTCCCTCCCTTTTTCTTACCACCTCTCCTAGACAGCAAGTAAGCCAATATATGTTAAACATGTACAATTTTTCTATATGTATTTGCACAAATATGCTGCACAAGAAAAATCACATCAAAAAGGAAAAAAAGAGAGAAATAAAACATAAAGCAAGTAATCAACAACAAAAAGGGTAAAAATGTATCCATACTCGGTTCCTATAATCCTCTCTCTGGGTGCAGATGACAAGACCATTGAAACTGCCCTGAATCTCCTCATTGTTGAAAAGAACCACATCTATCAGAAACCATCATATAATCTGGCTGTTTCCATATATAATCATCTCCTGGTTCTGCTCATTTCACTGAGCATCAATTCATGTAAGTGTCTTCAGGTCTCTCTGAAATCATCCTGATGATAATTTCTTATAAAAAAAAATATTCCATAACATTCATATATCATAATTCATTCAGACATTCTTCAACTCATGGGCATCCTCAGTTTAGGAATACTTCTAAGAGATGGCAGATATATGGCAGAGCTTATGGAAGAATAAGGATAATAATAAGAATAATAACAAGATAATAAGTATGGGCAGGGTTATGACCCTATACTGTGGAGATAATAGCACATCAGTGAGATCCTAAATCTATTTAAGTATTGCAGTTAGTGAGATTTTTCAATTGCTTTATTTCAATTACAGAGAATATTCAAAGTAAAATAAATAAATCAAAAACAAATAAAATATACAATAAATTAACTAATTATATAAAAATAAAATTTAAAACTTGGACAAACATAAAAGAAACTTTTTCTGAGTTCAGAATTCTGATGGCAAAGTATAACAATGCAATACCATGCACATAATACTTGAAGAATAAACTTAAAAGTCTTAATTCAAGAAGTTTAATTCTGAAGGAATCAACATGAAGCATAACCACAATGAAATCTATACTTTATTTTGTTCTAATATTGTACATTCCCAGTTACATGGAAAACATTTTTTACATTTGTTTTTAAAACTTGAATTTCAGATTTTCTTCTTTCTTCCTACCATCTCCTTATTGATAAGGTACATGTTAATGTATGCAAAATATATCCATACAAGTCATGTGCAATGTCCTTTAGAAATATCACTGATACATATGATGAATAACAACTATGAGACTGAAATTAGATATCTACATTGATGTTCTCTCAAGCTCTCTACCTCCTAGTTCTTCAGCCTATTTAATTCCATGCTCTACATTTTTTTGTACTTTGTTAGCCACACATACACACAAGTGTTCTACTTCCTTAATGAGAAACTGACATTTCTCTCTATACTCATAATTTCCTATCATACCAGACTTACCCTTCCTAAATCTATTCTTCACCCTCATTGAGATTTCCAATTCCGCAGTCTCTTAGAACTTTCTCAAGCTATTAATTAAGGCTGTTCTGATTTCATTTCTTTCCTTTTCAGTCTTGACTATAGAGTTAACCTATTTCAAATCTGCCCTCTCCTCTACTCTCATTACTTTTTTCTATTCTTCTCTTACAATTCATCACTCACTTAACCTTAGCCATGATCTATTTCTTCTTTCTCCTCTCTTTCCTATCATAGACTGCTGAATAAACTGGAGGAACTCAACCAATCTATATTATTCGGTATTTTATAAATTTATGTTATTTAATTTCATCTGGCTCACTGCAAGGCAATTCTTTTATTCTTTCATAATTGATTCCCTATATCACTGCTCACTTTTGCTATTATAAATATTGTCTTATTTTCTTAAACTTTTCATACCGCCTTTTTTTTCCTCTCTCTTTTTTTTTTTTTTTTTTTTTTTTTTTCTGAGCTAAGGTCTTCACAGCTTACTTTACTAGAAATTTCAATTATGAATTTCTTCATGACAATGCTTTTGACATAGTGTCCTATTCTTTCCTCTGTACTGTTCTTCTTGCCAAGAACTTCACTTCCTTTACGTAGTCCCTTGGAGTCATACCCTGCTATCTTCTCCATTAGATTGCTACTTCAATGATCAAGCATTCAACTGAAACTACTCTCACCAAAGTTATTAATGATCTCTTGATAACCTAATCATTCTCTAATTATTCTCAGCTAATAATACTAATTTTCAATTTCTCTGATGTATTTAACAGTACTTCTTACTTTTATCCTATATCTCTGATGTCTAAGTTTTCATGATAATTCTCTTCCTTGGTTCTTCTATTAGTTTGGCTGTTCTTCTCCATTGTCTTTGCCAACTCATTATCTATGCTATGCCTTCCAATTATAGATGTTCTCCAAGGTTCTGTTCAAGATTCTCTTCTTTCTCTACACTCTCACTGTCTTTAAGGAAATCATTTAACTTCTTTCAACATAAATTTGCTCATTTTGAAATTAAGGAAGAGTCCCTTTTCTTGTCCGTATCTTTTCTCTTAATCATATCAATGTGACAACCATGTCCCTGGGTTTCACTCAAACATAATACAGTTCTAAAATAATATAAACCCTGAGTAGACTTTATGTAACAACTAATTATTTACCACCTCTCCAATTTTGCCAAGTAGTGAATTTTATTCACAAAAGTATTGCCTCATTGCAATGTTCTTTTTTGTTTTTTGCCATTTTATGTTTTTAGTTCATTAGGCTCCCTTACCAGTTGCTTCCAATCTCAGTCTGGATTTTATAATCAACAATGTCATCCTAGCTAAAACCCTTGAATATTTCTCAACATTTGAAGAAACAAAATTTTATGAAGTACACATTGTATCAGGGATTGTTCTAGTCATTTGAGATATAAGAAACAGTTCTTAATCTCAGAAATCCTGTATTCTCTTTAGGAGAATAAAATGTAAACAAATTAGTAAGCACATTCATTGAGTAGCACAAAAATCAGATGTTCAGAAATTAAGGTGATCTAAAACAAAAGGCATTGGTAGTATTAAATAAAAGATGATACATTATAAAATTCTACTCAATAAAAAATAACAAAAAGAGAAATACCTTTGGGGTTCAGATAACCCTCAACTCAGTAACAGTTAACAATAAGATGTAGTACCCTCAATTAATTAGCACAATGTTTGATTCCATTAATAAAAACAATAATGTAATGCTCAGATAATAGAAAAGATTAAGACTACAGTATTTTGCACTGCTCAGACCATGTTTAAATTAATGTGTTTGGTTCCAGGTAGCATAATTTGAAATTGATTGAACAGAATGGTAAGGGAATTGAAAGAGTTATATTGTTCTTGTCCTTGATTCTCAAAGAGAACCAAAAAGAAATTACTCTGTTGGAGTCAAGGTGCAGTATGTCCATTTGTGGCTGATCAGACCAATATGAACTCAGAAGATTTTACCACAGGTTCAATACAAATAGTCCATATTTACATTTGGAGTAGAGATGTTTCTCATTTCTTCTGAGCTAGTACAATTTTGTTTCACACAGAACAGAGCCTTCTTTTGCTGCAAGCATGTCCTGCTGTATGGTCCTTTATCAGTATTTACCATGACAAGTTCTTCAGAGAGACCTTGAGATATATTAGTTGTATTACTTCTTCTGACCATGATGGAAGCACCTACCCTGCATGATTTGTCTGTAAAATAGATTTTTATGAAAACATGTTAGGCATTCAAAAATGAGAAATAATTAAAGGAATTGAATTGAAATTTAGAAGTGGAAATATGACAGATTTATAAAGTATTGCCATGCAAAGATAGTTATACATTTATTCTAAAAAGCACAAAATTAGAAACAATGGAACAAATAAATGGAAGCTATTGTACAAGGAGAGAGATTTTACTTCACATAGAAAGAATTTTCCAATAATTAGAAGTATTTGATGGAAAAGTCTGCCTGAAAAAGAGAAAAAAATTACTAAGTATAAATGTTTAAAAAGGGAATAAATATTAAGGATTTACCAACAAGCATATATTCAAAAAAATGCTAGCATTCTGTAAAATATTTGGGACACAATGAAGAAAAAAGGACTTCCTTTTCTTAATAAACATAGTACATTAGCAGAAGTGTCATTTATATGAATATATATGTATATACATAAATAAATGTGTATATATTTTATATATGTATATATATATGTATATATATATATATATATATATATTTATGTATGTTGAGAGAGAAAAGACATATACCCCAAATAATGATAAATTGTTAGTGTTTTCATAGGTTCAAAGATGTAGTTTTATTCTTATGATAACGCCTTTAGAGGCAATGGGAGTGACATGATCAGACATATGTCTTAGGCATATTATTGAAAATGCTTCAATCCATGGAAACTGAATCCACTGTCAAAGGACATATGGAAAGAAGAGGGCCCAAACCAAAGATTTGGGGGACAGCTATGGTTATGAAGTAGAACTTATATGATGATACAATAATGGAGATTAAGAACAAACAGGATCTGAAAGCTAAGAGAATCAGCATAAAAACAAGGTCAGAAAAGTTAAGAGTTTCTATGTGGAGGAGGTGATCACCAGTTTTAAAAACTGGTGAAAAGTCAGGAAGAATAATGGCTGCCATTATTCCAAGCCTTTTAATAAAATCCCTAAACCTAAGGGATTTTTATTTTCAATTCATACTTCTGATCTGTTGAACAATGTCAAAGAAAACACCAAAAATGCATACTGGATCTTCTTAAATTTACTTGGGACCTCAGGGATTTTAAACAAATAGTTCATTCATATGATAACTTTCTCTTATATTTCCCATAATTATTTTCCTAGTCAAAAGTTTCTGCACTACTCAATACATACATAAAAGCAGTTCAAACTATCTCATAAGATGGTTATATTTCCAATGTGAGCACTTACATATCAGAAATCAGTAAATGCTACAAATAAGCATTTGATATGTTTTGTTCTTGATTATCTACACTTAAAGTAATGGAGAAAATTTTAATAATTCTTATTAATCTTAAAAACATGCAATATACATATTTTTTCAAGTCAGTTGTTAAACATTTGCACTATTGGTCATATTTTACCTCAACTGTTGCCTCTAAAGAGATAACTTTCTTACATCTAAGGAAAAGTCTGTGGTCATACAATATGAGATCCTTTAATTTTTCTCCTCTCCATATTAAAATTCCTCTCAATAGTCACACATTCTTTTTTTCTTCTTCTTCTTATAAAGGGGAAAAATGATATACCATCTTTCCAAAACTAAACTTTTGATCACATTCACTCTCATATTCTCATAAGTTATTGTTCTACTAATATTCTGTTCTTCAGTCATTTTTTTTCAGTTTTGCCAATTCTTCATGATCCCATTTGGGCTTGTTCTCTTGTCAATAATATTGGAATGGCTGGTCATTTCCTTTTCTAATTCTTTTTACAGATGCAGAAACTGAGGCAAACAAGATTAAATGACTAGTCTAAGGTCACATTTAAAGCCAGATTTGAACTTAGAAAGATGAGCCTTCCTATCTCCAGGTCCAACATTCTAATCAATGTGTCATCTAGCAGCCTACCAATATTGAACCTTTCTTTTTATATTCAATCCCTCTTCTCAATAAAAAAAAAAAAAATAGTCTTAATAACTATAGACATTCTATGTTTTCAACCATCATAAGGAGGAAATAAAAACAAAAAGTACAATATTACTAGATATCACTAACCTCTCAGACTTTCTTCTCATCATTTTCCTTTCTATTAAAAACTTTCTATAAAATCTACACTTATTGCTTCAATCATGACTTGGTATTTTTTATGCATAAGGAATTCTCAGTGAGAAGCTGTCTGTACTGAGACAGCTCTCTCCCTACTTCTCTGTGATGTGTCATCTTCATGTTGTGAGGCATTGAGAAGTTGTGTCCCCCAAGATCACCCAACCAGTATGCGTAAGATATGAGATGCTTAAAGACCCTTCAAAATGATATCTGTCCTACCCTAATCTCGGGGCTGAAACTACCTATTTCAAAGTCTTCATTATTTTCCCACTTCACAGTTTCTATGACCTGTTTCTTTGGATTTCATCCTCTGATCAAATTATTTTCTTTTTTATTATTATTAGAGCTTTTTATTTATAAACTATATCCATGGATTATTTTCAACACATCCTTCTGAAATCATTTTGTTCCAAATATTTTCCCTCCCTTCCTCCTATCCTCTCCCCTAGATAGCAAGTAATCCATTATATGTTAAACATGTACAGTTCTTCCATATATATTTAAACAAATAGCATGCTGCACAAGAAAAATCTTATCAAAAAGGGAAAAAATGAGAAAGCAAACAAACAACAAAAAGATATTGTGATCCACAGTCAGTTCCCACAGTCCTCTCTCTGGGTACAGATAGCTCTCTTCATCACATGGCCATTAGAACTGGCCTGAATTATCTCATTGTTGAAGAGAGCCATGTCCATCAGAATTGATCCTCGTATAATCTTGTGGTACCTTGAATAATGACTTCCTGATTCTGCTCTTTTCACTCAGCATCAATTCATATAAGTCTCTCTAGGCTTCTTTGAAATCATCCTGCTGATCATTTCTCATAGAACAACAATATTCCATAACATTCATATACCCTAACTTATTCAGTCATTCTCCAGCTGACAGGCATCCACTGAGTTTCCAGTTTCCAGGGCTGCCACAAACATTTTTGCACTTGTGTATCCTTTTCCAGCATTTATGATGTCTTTAGGGTACAAGCCCAGGAGAAACATTGTTGAATCAAAGGGTACACATTTTGATAGCCTGTTGGGATTGATTCCAAATTGCTTTCCAGAATGGTTGAATCAGTTTACAATTCCACCAATGATGTATTAGTATCCTAGTTTTCTCACATGCCCTCCAACATTCACCATTATTTTTTTCCTGTCATCTTAGCCAATTTGAGAGATGCATTGTGGTACCTCAGAATTATCTTATTTAGATTTCTCTGATCAATAGTGATTTAGAGAACCTTTTCATATGACTAGAAATGATTTTAATTATTCATCTGAATACTCTCCATCATATCATTTTTTCAATGAAAAATAACTTGAATTCTTATAAATTTTAGTCAATTATATATTTTAGATATGAGGCCTTTATCAGAACTCTTGAATGAAAAAAAAAAAGAAAAAAGGAAAAAATCCCCAGTTTATTGCTTTCCTTCTAACCTTCCCTATATTAGTTTTCTTTGTACAAAACATTTTTAACTTAATAAAATCAAAATCTGTTTTGTATTCAATAATATAATCCATTTCTTCTTCTGCCACAAAGTCCTTCATTCAACAAAGATCTGAGAAATAAACTATTCTTTGTTCTTCTAATTTGTTTATAATAACATTTATTACATATAGGTCATGAACCTATTTTGACCTTATCTTGGTATGCAGTATTAGATATGGGTCAATGCCTAGTATCTGCCATACTAATTTCCAATTTTCCCAGCAGTTTCTGTCAAATAGTGAGTTCTTATATAAAATGTTGGTGGTCTTTGTGTTTGCCAAACAAACATTTTGTCTTGTGAACCTAATCTTTCCCATTGATATACTCTATTTCTTAGCTAGGACCAAATTGTATTAATGATCGCGCTTTATAGTATTATTTTAAGTCTGGTACTTTTAGGTAAGCCATCTTTATTTGCATTTTTTCAATAAATTCCTTTGATATTCTTGATCTTTTGTTCTTCCAGATGAAATCTGGCTTTATTTGTGTGGAAAATGTTTTGTAATTTTTCTCTTATAGTTCCTAATTTTGTCTGGGCAGATAGATTCCAAAACATTTTACTTATGGGCAGTTATTTTAAATGGAATTTCTCTTTGTATCTCCTGCTGCTGAACTTTGTTGATAATACATAAAAATGCTGATGATTTATGTGGATCCTGCAACTTTGCCAAATTGTCAATTGTTTCTAGTAGTTTTTTTTTTTTTTTTTAAGTTGATTTTCTAGGATTCTAAAGTATACCATCAAATCATCTGCAAAAAGTTATGATTTGGTTTTTTTCCTTACCTACTCTAATTCCTTTAATATAGTTTTCCTCTTTTATTGCCAAAGCTAACATTTCTAATATAATATTGAATAATAATGGTTATAGTGGGCAATCTTGTTTCTTTCACCCTAATCTTATTGGGAATAGTTCTAGTTTATTCTCATTACATTTGATGCTTGCTGATAACTTTAAATAAACACTATTGATTATTTTAAGGAAATCTCCATTTATTTCTACACTCTAGGGTTTTTAATAGGAATGGGTGTTCAATTTTGTCAAATAATCTTTCTGCATCTATTGAGATAATAATATGATTTTTGTTAGTTCGGTTATCAATGTAGTCAATTATGCTAATAATTTTCTTAATATTGAACCTTTCTGTAATCTCTTTGCTAACATTTTATTTAAAATTTTTGCATTAATATTCATTAGGGATATTGGTCTATATTTTGCTTTTTCTGTTTTTACCCTACCTGGTTTTTGTACAAGCACCATAGCTATATCATAAAAGAAATTTGGTAGGACTTCTTCTTTCACTATTTTCCCAAATAGTTTGCATGGTATTAGAATTAATTTTCTTTAAATGTTTAATAGAATTCACATGTAAATCCATCTAGCCCTGGAGAATTTTTCTTAGGGAGTTGATTACTAGTTTGTTTAATTTCTTTTTCTGAAATGGGAAGTTTTATTTCATATATTTCCTCTTCTGTTAATCTAGGAAATCTCCGTTTGAAAGTATTTCTCCATTTCACTTAGATTATCAAATTTATTGAGATGTAGTTGGGCAAAAATTCCTATTATTGTTCTAATTTCCTCTTCATTTGGTGGAAAGTTTTACCTTTTCATTTTTGATACTAACAATTTGACTTTTTTTTAGTTCCTTTTTTTAATCTGATTAACTAAAGGTTTATCTATTTTTTTTCATAAAACTAACTCTTACTTTTCTTTATTAATCCAGTAGTTTTCTTGCTTTCAATTTTATTTACTCTCCTCTTTTATTTTCAGAATTTGAAATTTTGTTTTTATTTGGGGGTTTTTAGGTTGTTCTTTTTCAAGCTTTTTTATTGATCTCTTCTTCCACTATTTTATGCAAATAAACATTTAGAGATATAAAAGTCCCCATAAGAGCTGCTTTTGTTTTCTCTCTACATCTGATTTTTCTTGTGCAGCAAGATAACTATAAATATGTATACATATACTGGATTTAACATATATTTTAACATATTTAACATGTATTGGACTACCTGCCATTTAGGGGAGAGTGTCGGGAGAAGAATTTGGAAAATTTTGCAAGGGTCAGTGTTGAAAAATTATCCATGTGGATTTTTTATAGATAAAAAAGCTTTAATAAATAAAAAAAGGAAAAAAAATGCTGCTTTCCCTGCATCCCATAAATTTGGTATGTTGTGTCATTATTTTCATTCTTGTGGATGCAATTATCGATTGTGTCTATGATTTGCTGTTTCACCCACTCATTTTTTAAGATTATTTAATTTAAAATTAATTTTGGTTTATTTTCCCCTAGTGTTCCCCTAGCATATTTTATGTAATTTTATTCATGTTATTTTTATTATATCATATCTGAAAAAATACATTGAATATTTCTGCCTTTCTGCATTTGATTTTGAAGTTTTTTGTGTTCTAATACATGGTCAATTTTTGTACAGGTTTCATGAACTGCTGAGAAAAAATATACATTCTTTTCTGTCTCCAAATCTCTCATACTTAACTTTCCTTGAATTCTATTTACCTCCTTAACTTCTTTTTTTATTTATTTTGTGCTTGAATTTACCTAGTTCTGAGAGAGCAAGGTTGAGATCCCCTCACTAGTATAGTTTTGCTGTCTAATTCTTCTTGCAGCTCCCTTAACTTCTCTAGGGATTTCGATGCTGTACCACTTAAAGCATATATGATTAATATTGATGTTACTTCATTAGCTATGGTGTTTTTGAGCAAGATGTAGTTTCCCTCCTTATTTTTTAATTAGATCTAGTTTTGTTTTTGCTTGATCTGAGATCAGGATCTACTGTTTTTGTTTATTTGTTTTTGTTTTTTACTTCAGCTGAACCATAATAGATTCTGCTCCAGCTTTTATTTTATTCTGTATGTAGCACTCTGATTTAAATATGTTTCTTGTTTTCTTTCTTTTTTTAATGGCTTTTTATTTACCAGATATATGCATGGGTAATTTTACAGCATTGACAATTGTCAATTTTTTTTCCAATTTTTTCCTTCCTTCCTCCCACCCCTTCCCTCAGATGGCAGGTTGACCAATACATGTTAAATATGTTAAAGTGTAAATTAAATATAATATATGTTAAATGTTTCTTGTAAACAACATATTGTAATCCAGTCTGACATTCATTTCCATTTTAGTTAAAATTACTAGACATTCATAGTTTAAATTACTCTGCATTTCTCTCTATCTTGTTTTCTCCAAATTATACTTTTCTTTTTCCTTTCCCCTTTTCCCTCCTCCCCAGTATTTTTCTTCTCACTATTACCTCCCTCAAACAGCTTCCCCTTCTACAGCCCTTCCCCCTTTCTTATACTTCTCCCCTATTACTTCTGTTCTCTGTTTTCTTAGCCTCCCCCTTTCCTTTCCTTTGCTATACTACTTCCCTTTAGGGTGAGACAAGTTTATTTGTGAAGGTAAATATATTCTCTTTTTGATGCAAATCTGATCAGAGCAAGATTCACACAATATCATCCCCCTTTTCTTTTCTTCAATTACAATATGTCTTCTTTGGTTTTCCAGGAAAGGTAATTTGCCCCAATTTAACTCCATTTTACTCTTCTTCTAGTAGAATCATCTTTTCTCTTCTAGTTTCTTTTTTTTTATAATTACATTTAAATCAAATTATACTTACATCCTTTAAGTATACCCATAATAGAGATACAGATCTCAAGAGTTAAACATATCATCTTCCCCTATACAGAAATAAGCTTTTCAGGTTTTAAAAGAAAGGCATTTTTTTTTTCTTTTCTTATTACATGTTTATGCTTTTCTTAAGTCCTGTATTTGCAGATAAAATATTCTGTTTGGCTCTGGTCTTTTTATCAAAAATGAAAGAAATTCACATATTTTATTGGATGTCCTTCTTTTTCCCTGAAAGATAATGCTTGATTTTGTTGGATAGTTGATTCTTGGCTGCAATCCAAACTCCTTTGTCCTACAGAATATCATATACTAGGCCATTTAATCCTTTACATTGGAAGTTGCATGTTCCTGGATTATCCTGACTGTTACTCCTTGATAATTGAATTGTGTCTTTCTGGCTATTTGCAATATTTTCTCCTTGTTCTGATAATTGGGAAATTTAGACATGATATTCCTTGGGGTTTTAATTTTGGGTTCTCTTTCAGGAGGTGATCAGTGAATTCTTTCAATAGCTATTTTACCTCTCATTCTAGGACATCCAGGTAGTTTTCCTTGATGATATCCTGAAAGATGATGTCTAGTCTTTTTTTTTTTTTTTCAATCATAGTTTTCAAGTCCAACAATTCTTGAATTTTCTCTCCTAGATCTATTTTCTGGGTAAGTTGCTTTTCCAAAGAGGTGTTTTGCATCTATTTTTCATACTTTTTAAAAATTTTATCTGACTGATTCTTGAAGTCCCATTGAGTTATTTATTGCCATTTATTAAATTCTAATTCTAATAATGTAAGTTTGCATTCTTTTGAGTTATATAAAGTTGAGATAATGAAATATTCTTGATGAAATAGGGAGATGAGACAATGATAAATTTAAGAAATCTTATATAAGAATTTTTTTTCCACTTTAGATTGACTTGAAATGGAATCCAGATAATTCCAAGAAGCCTAGGACTGAATAGGGATCCAGGCAGGAATTCTACATCTATGAAAGAGATGAGTCGGCTTGACCTTTCCATGTCTATCATCTTTCTACCTTCAGTACCCATATTAAGGGCAGGTGCAACTCTGCAAATGCAAAGTATTTTTGCCTATTTCCCTTACATACACTTGGATTGAAGATTTCCTTGATGGATAGGAGAAAAATGAATAGACTTTCATAAACAATTTTGATATCCCTATAGTCATATAATATAGAATAAAAGCATAAAGAATACAATACATCACAATATTTAATACTGTGTTAATGAAAGAATTGACATTTTAAAAATATATATCTTTTAGAATTTTTGCCATGAAATAAGATGAAATATGCCAACTTCAATTGAGAAGACTCCATCCTCTTCCTATTTTTTTGAAGATTAGGCTAATATTTGTCTGATTTCAGTCTTGCACTACCTCTTTTGGTATCAACAATTTTTCAAAGACTGCTGACAGCAGCTCAGTAATCATATCTGACAGTTCTTTCAGTTAACTGCAGTGTAGTTTGTCCAGTTCTGGTGACTTGAAATCACAAAGAATAGCTGGGAATTCTCTTACCAATTCTTGTTTATAGTCCATGTTAACCTTTTTTTTTTTTTTTTTTTTTTTCTTAGTTCAAAGTCTGAAAAAAAAAGCCAGCAATGTGTAATTCTGTCTCTTCTTTACCTTCCACTGTCATCATTATACAAAACTGTCAGGAACCTTCCCCAACCTTTCCCCTTGCTCTTCTCCCCTCTTGAACAAACCCAGGTCACCACGGCCCTGAGGCTGATGATTTCTGAGGAATGTCAAGACCACAGTTCCCAGAACTGATATGGAATAGACAAAACTACGTTGTTCCACCCCGTCCTTGGGCCCCTAACCGTCTCATAATCTGCACCTGGTAAATGTTACAAAAATATTTGACTCATCTATCATGCTACCCAATCCTTATGCATACATGGCATTGCGGTTTTCTGCCTATAAATTCTGTAACTGTAAGCCAATAAACGAGACATGCTTGACCATTGCTTTGAGTAGTCTCCCCTCTCTCTCTCTCTAGATCCTGTTCCCGGGCTGTCTTAGCCCCCGCAGGCTTTTGCCTTAATTTCGGTCTATGTCCTTCCTTTTTTGACCCACGTTGAAGACCTGCTGGACAGGTCACAAAACTGCAGTCTTTCATTTTTTATTTTCTCTTTTCTTTTGCAAAAAGGTTTTTAAATCTTTTCTGTTGTTCTTTATATTAAACAGTAGATACATTTTATTCTGAAATTTAGTGTTTTTGTCACTATTTTCTAGAACTTGCATTTTTACTTGCTACCACATGACTACTTTTCTTTATTATATAGTTTTAAAACTCTAAGTCTGTTCCGGTATTAATATATCAACAATTTTAGATTTCTCTCTGTTATAATGTAATTATCATTATTTGTTTCTGAATTTCATTAGAGTTCTTCAGCAGACTGTCCTCTTCTTGAGCCATGTTTATTCTTTATAATTTTGTGACATTAGTTTTTGATTTCTTTTTGTGGGTGTGTTTTTTTTTTCTATTTGTATCATAGTTATTCTGTATATAATTTTTTATTCTACTCATTTCACTCTGTAATAGTTCTTTTAAATATTTCCAGTGTTATTTGTATTTGTTATTTCTTTCCTACACATTAGATTCATGGTACATTTATGCACCACAATGCCCACAGTTAATGGGCATCTAGACAGCTCATTGATATTTCATTGCATTCATATATCACAATTTGTTTAGCAAGCTCACAATCTACTCCATTTCCAACTCTTTGCTATCACAAAAAAGTGTGTATAGGGACTATATTCTCATCCATGCCCTCTTCAGAGGATAAAGGGTATTGATATTTTAGTCACTTTATTTGCATAATTAGAAAATTGCTTTGCAGAATTGCTTACTAATTCATACTTTCATGAAAAATACAGTAGTATGCCTTTTCCCTTAACCTCTCTCAGACAGACTATTCCCATATTTTGTCAGCTTTTCCAAATTACAGGATGTGAGATTACAATTTTAATGTCCATTTCTTTTATTTTTATTGATTTATAACATTCTTTCATGACAATTAATAGTTTGCAAATCTTTTGAAAAGACTCCATGTATTTTCACTAGATATCTCCTGGATATGAAATTGTCCCTCTACCTCAGAAACCTCCTGGCTTCCTTGACACACAGGTCAAATTCCTCTTTCTTCAAGAGATCTTTCCTATTGTCCTCCTTTTTAACTCTGCCAGTGCTCTTCCCCTGAAATTGCCTCTTATACTTTCTCTGTATAATTTAAGGATACATAGGTGCTTGCATATTGTCTTCCTTATTCAAATGTGAACTCCCTGAGGAAAGACATCATGTTTTTGTCTTTCTTTGTATTTTGATACAATAGTTCCCCAATTGTATGTGCTTTATAAATGCTTGTTGACCTTTCTTCCTGTTCACAAGCTACTTATTGTAAGCAAATCCCTGCTTTCCCATTCTGAAATCACAAACTAGGTAAATTTATAATTGTTATGGGAATAGATCATACTATTATTCTCTTATGGTTCCTTTCAGCATATGTGTAACTTTCCATAACAAAATAATACTTCTTGGACACAACAGCACTATTTGGGTTGTCTTTCCTATAATAAGGAAAGTTCTTTGAGGAGAGAGAGTATCCAAAATCATATACTGATATCCTCAGCACTTAGCACAATGTTAGTAATGTTAGTGCCTAGTAAGTAGCTTATAATTTATTTTGTTCATTCATTCATTCATACAGTGCAAATTAAATGATTTGTACAATGTTATACTAGTCAGCAACAGAGCTAGATTTTTAGACAACACCATTTACTCCAAAGCTATCATACTTATATTATAAAGGCTTTGTTTTCTTAGTCATAATTCATGGCTACCAGGATTTAATAGTTGTACAGTTTGTTGAATTCAAAATGACTTTATGAAGGGAATGTATCAGTTTCTACAGTCCCACATGATTTTTAGTGTCATTTCTAATTTTGCTCTCTTTCTCTGTCATTCAGTTATCATTCCTTTTCTCAGTTTCATACTATTAATCTCTACTACGGAACCCAAAATTTAGTAATTTCTGTCTATAGACCTTTAAATAATATTTCCTTACTTCCTCAGTGACTATAATACATAGCTCACAATTTTTATTTTCTCCTCCTCCTCAATTCTTGCTCTTATACTTAGGAATTTATATATATATATATATAAATATATATATATATATATATATATATATTTATATATATATATATATATATATATTTATATATATATATATATATATATATATGTGTGTGTGTGTGTGTGTGTGTGTGTGTGTGTGTGTGATCAGACAGACAGAAAAACAGAATCTCCTCAAATACTCTATTCACTCAGGTCATCGAACTATTTACTTCCCATGATTATTCCTTCATCCTACCTCAGTAATACAAAAAATATTCTGAATTCAAGAATTCTGAAATTTAACATGCATTCTACTGAATAAAGGGAACAAAAATCGTGTAATCATTCTGATTGCAAAATTTTTTAAAATTACAAATTTATGACACAATCTCAACTCCCCCTCACTAGGCAATTCTGTTATACCTTCCTAATCAATTCACTATACCACTTTATATGATAGCTCTTTTAAAATGGTTAATGTCTTCTCAAACCTTTTATGGCACTCAAGTTCCCACATTTCACTGAGAAGCTTGCTTTGTAATTTACAGGAAAAAAATGAATCCATATGCCACAAGCTTCTTCTTTTCCTCTATCCCCCATATCAAACCACTCAGAAGCCTCCAGTTACTATTTCCTCCTTCACTTAGTAAGGGAAGTGAATTCTTATCAAGTCTGATCCCATTATAAATCAGTGATTTCATTTAATCCCATCTCTTCCAACAGATTATCCCTTCACTTATCCTTCCTCTGTCACTTAATGTCAATTTATCCATAATTACTAGCTTCTTCCATGAAGCTTCCAAATATGCTCACATCTTCCTTTTCCCATATAGACTTCACATGGCTCTTCTATTTCTGCCAACTTTTGTTCTCTATATATTCATAGCTATATTTATGGATAGATAGATGTAGATATAGATATCCACTACAAACAAAAGTTTTGAAAAGGTAGCCTATAATATTTGTCTCCATTTTCTATGCTTTTAGTCACTTCTTATTGCCTTACAATCTGGCATCTAACTTCATCATTCCACTGAAACTGTTCTCTTTAAAATTACCCATGCTCTATTAATTGTCCTATTCAGGGACCTTTATTAAATTTTCATTTTCCTAGACTGCTCTGTGGCCTTTAAGACTATGGATTACTTGGTTCTCCTTGATAATCTCTTCAAATTAGGTTTTTGGAACATCACTTTTTCCTGACTCTCCTATTTGACAACTCCTTATCTCCTTTGTAGCATCCTGATCTAGGTAATGGGGCAATTAGCTAGATGTCATGATAGATAGAGCACTGGGCTTTAAGTCTTGAAGGCTCGTCTTGTTGAGTTCAAATCTGGCCTAGGAAACTAGCTGTGAGACAATTTAGTTTTCCTTAGTTTCTTTTTCTTTAAAATGACCTGGATTAGGAAATGGCTAGCCATTCCTGTATCTCTGTCAGGAAAACCCCAAATGGTGGCATGAAGAGTCAAATATGATAGAAAACTACTGCATAAGAACAATAATATCTGAGTCATCTACTCTAATCATAGGTAGATTACAATGTTCTCTCCTAGACCCAATTCTTTTTTCTATACATTCTAATTCACTTGGTAAACTCAACACTTCCCATGGACTGAATAATCATTTCTAAATTCTCAAATCTTCTGACTCCTTTTAAAACTCTTTGTGGATCTCCAATATTATACCTGCAACTACCTTTCAGATTTCTCAAATTAAATGTCCAGTAGACATTGTAAATTGAGTATGAGGCACAGAGCCAAGATGTCAGAGAGTAAACAGGTTTTATCTGATCTCTTCTTGGCATCCCTCAGATCAACTCCAGATCAAGCCTCAGAACTGGTTTTGAAATGACAGAAAACACAAATATTTGGAGTGCAGCAAATTTCCAGCAGAAGAAAAAGAACTTCAGAAAACATCTATTTCAATGGGAAGGAGGGTTCATAAATCTGTAGATCAGCAGATTAGCAGATTAGCTGTGAGACATCTACAAAAAACAAATAGTGAGCCCCTGAAACCCAGAATAATGAAAGTCTTGGCCACACCCACTCAGCAGGAGAAGAAATTCAACAACAATGGCCCCAGGTCAGGGTGAAGCTCTATCACCTGTAGAAGAAGCTTGGAACAACCTCCCTTTTGGCCTAAGAGCAAATCTCAACCTTTAAAAATAAGCAAAATAAGAAATAGAAAGAGCTGTGTAGATAGCTTTTATGGAGACAGGAAAGAGCAACCTGACACCCTGAGGACACTAAAGGAAAAATATCTCCAAATGAAGCTCCAAAGGATGATATGAATTGGTCCCTAGCGCACAAATTCTCTTGGAAGAATTGAAAAAGGATCTTAAAAGAGAGTTAGAGGGGGACTTCCAGCGCGGATTAATTGACTATATCGATAACCGAACTAACAAAAATCATATTATTATCTCAATAGATGCAGAAAGATTATTTGACAAAATTGAACACCCATTCCTATTAAAAACCCTAGAGTGTAGAAATAAATGGAGATTTCCTTAAAATAATACTCCCTAAACTAATCAATTTATTTAGTGCTATACCAACCAGACTCTCAAGAAACTATTTTAGTAACCTAGAAAAAATAACAACAGAATTGATGAGGAACAACAAAAGGTCAAGAATTTCCAGGGAAGTAATGAAAAAAAAAAAATTAAATTAAGGTGGTCTAGCTGTACCTGATCTAGAACTATATTCACCAAAACCATTTGGTATTGGCTAAGAAATAGACTAGTTAATCAGTGAAATATGTTAAATTCACAGGGCAAGATAGTGAATAAAAATAGCAATCTAGCGTTTGACAAACCCAAAGATCCCAACTTTTGGGATAAGAATTCATTATTTCACAAAAACTGCTGGGAAAACTGGAAATTAGTGTGGCAGAAACTAGACATGGACCCACATTTAACACCACATACTAAGATAAGATCAAAATGGGTCCAAGATTTGGGCATAAAGAATGAAATCATAAATAAATTGGAGGAACATGGGGTGGTTTACCTCTCAGACTTGTGGAGGAGGAAGGAGTTTGAGTCCAAGGGAGAACTAGAGACCATTATTGATCACAAAATAGAAAATTTTGATTACACCAAATTAAAAATTTTCTGCACAAACAAAACTAATGCAAACAAGATTAGAAAGGAAGTAACAAATTGGGAAAACATTTTTACAGTTAAAGGTTCTGATAAAGGCCTCATTTTCAAAATATACAGAGAATTGACTTTAATTTATAATAAATCAAGCCATTCTCCAATTGATAAATGGTCAAATGATATGAACAGACAATTTTCAGATGATGAAATTAAAACTATTTCCACTAATATGAAAGAGTGTTCCAAATCACTATTGATCAGAGAAATGCAAATTAAGACAACTCTGAGATATCATTACACACCTGTAGGATTGGCTAAGATAACAGGAATAAATAAAGAACAATGTTGGAGGGGCTGTGGGAAAATTGGGACACTGATGCATTGTTGGTGGAGTTGTGAAAGAATCCAACCATTCTGGAGAGCAATCTGGAATTATGCCCAAAAAGTTATCAAAATGTACATACCCTTTGACCCAGCTGTACTATTACTGGGCTTATATCCCAAGGAAATACTAAAGAAGGGAAAGGGACCTATATGTGCCAAAATGTTTGTGGCAGCCCTTTTCATAGTGGCTAGAAACTGGAAAATGAATGGATGTCCATCAATTGGAGAATGGTTGAGTAAATTATGGTATATGAAGGTTATGGAATATTATTGTTCTGTAAGAAATGACCAGCAGGAGGAATACAGAGAGGCTTTGAGAAATTTATATCAACTGATGCTGAGTGAAACAAGCAGAACTAGGGGATCATTATACACTTCAACAATGATACTGTATGAGGATGTATTCTGATGGAAGTGGATATCTTCAACATAGAGAAGAGCTAATCCAATTCCAATTGATCAATGATGGACAGAATCAGCTACACCCAGAAAAGGAACACTGGGAAATGAGTGTAAACTGTGAGCATTGCTTTGTTTTGTTTTGTTTTGTTTTGTTTCTCTTCCCAGATTATTTTTACCTTCCGAATACAATCCTTCCTTTGCAACAGCAACAACAACAAAATTCGGTTCTGCACATATATATTGTACCTAGGATATACTATAAGATATTTAATATGTATGGGAATGCCTGCCATCTGGGGGAGGGGGTGGAGAGGAGGGGAAAAACTCGAAACAGAAGGGAGTATAAGGGATAATGTTGTAAAAAAAGAAATTACCTATGCATGTGTACTGTCAAAGAAAATGTTATAATTATAAAAATTAATAATAATAAAAAAGAGAGTTAGAAGAATAATAAGAAAAGGAAATAAGAACTTTGCAAGAGAGGCTAGAAAAAGAAACCCAGAAATTATCTGTAGGAAATTCCTTGAAAATAGATTTAAAGAAATGGGAAAAGCACATAACTCCTTACAAAATAGATTTGACAGAATGGAAAAAAAGAAATCAACATATGGATAAACAAAATTTGTAAAATGGGAAAAAAAAACCTAATGAACAAAACAACTCACTTAAAAGTTCAATTGACCAAATAAAAAAGAGATAAAAAAGCTATTTTAAGACAATAATTCACTAAAAAATAGAATTCAACAAATGGAAGTGAATGACTTAATGGAACATCAAGAATATGTCAAACAAACAAACAAAAAAAGAAGAAGAAGAAGAAGAAGAAGAAGAAGAAGAAGAAGAAGAAGAAGAAGAAGAAGAAGAAGAAGAAGAAGAAGAAGAAGAAGAAGAAAATACAAAATGCCTCATTGAAAAACAACTGACCTAGAAAATACATCCAAGAGAGGAAATTTAAGAATTATTGGACTTCCTGAAAACCATGATGAAAAAAAGCCTAGAAACATCTTTCAGAAAATCATCAAGGAAAATTGCCTTTATATATTCTAGAACTAGAGGATAAAATAGTCTTTGAAAGAACTCACCAATAATGTCCAGAAAGAGACTGCAAAATGAAAACTCCGAGGATTATTGTAGCTACATTTCACAATTATCAGATCAAGAATGATATATTGCAAACAGCCAGAAAGACATAATTCAAATATCAAGGAGCCAAAATCAGGATTACCAGGACCTACCATCTTTCACTTTAAAGGACTGAATGATCAGGTATATGATGTTCTGGAGGACAAAAGAGCTTAGATTGCAGACAAGAATCAACTATCCAGCAAAATTAATCATTATCTTTCAGGGAAAAAAATGTGGATATTTAATGAAACATATGAATTTCATTTATTTCTGATAAAAAGAGCAGAGCAGAAAATTAGATTTCAAATATAGAATTTAAGTTCACAAAGTTAAGAAAGAAAAGAAAAAAAAATAATCCTTTCTTTTAAAATTTAAAAGTTTACATCCTTATATAGGAAGATGATAGATTTAAATCTTGATAACTGGATCCCTCATCCAAAGCAATGGCAATAGACTTTGGATAGAAAAGGCCTTCAGCATCCAGAAAAAGAACTAGACTAAATGTAAATCATCACATGCTATGTGCACTTCTTTTTTCTATTTTTTTTAATTTCTCCCATGGTTTTTCCCTTTAGTCTGATTTTTCTCTCCCAATATGATTCATAAAATGATGTGAATTAAAAATAAATAAATTTACTAGGAAAAAAGTAACCTAATAGTGATATTGCTAGATCAAAGTATAGGCATTGCTTTATATCAATATTGTTTTAAAATGCATATTAAAATTATAAATACTATAGAGAAAGTCTATTAAAATAATCAGTTGCCTGTTGAACAAAAAGCAAACACTACTAATAAAAATTGGAAGCAGAGCAATTCTGAGATTCTACATGAAATCTATCAAATTTGACCAAAACTAGTGACAAACATTAGGTAGACTATTTTAAAAAGCACATTGATACATGGTTGGAGCTAGAAATTAGTTTGTCCATTTGAGAAAGCGCTTTAGAAGAATTCCTCTCAAATTATTAAACTTCCCTTATCCTTTGATCAAGAAATGCCACTACTTGCTCTCTATCCTGAATAGATGAAAGGAAGAAGCAAAAGTAATTTTATATGTACAAATACTTTAAAAAGTTTTTTTTTTTTTTTTTTTTTTTTGTAGTTGCAAAGAATGAATAGATACCTAGGATGACTATAAATTTGGGATGTGTTGAACAAATTATAGAAAAAAATTTATATATATATATATATATATATGTATATATATATATATATATATATAAGAAATGATAAAACTGATGATTTCAGAGAGTTAAACTGATTCAAAGGGAAATGGAGAAAATTAGAAAAATAATTTTTACCAAACAAATTTGTAAAAATTATTTTAAAAGACTTTAAAAGTTTAATCCATAAAATTATTAACCATGATTTCAAATGATCAGTGATGACCACTATATAAACTCTATTAATAAGCAGAATAAGAACATTAAAAAAAAAAAACAAATATAACTGTTTTTTTCAAATCTATTTGTTGTAAGAGTTTTTGTAGGGGAGAGATGAAGAAAGGTGCAATGACTAGACACTTAAAAAGGAGAGGAAAAACTGTACATCTGTAATGGGTATATTTAGAAGTATAAAAGACACCAGAAATGGAAAGGGGATTGTACTGGAAAAAGAGAAAAATGGAAATAAAATAGGGCAAAATACATCTCATAAAGAAGCAAAAAAAAAAAAAAAAAAAAAAAAAAGACCTATTAAAACTGAGGAAAAGAAGGGAGAGGAATGAGCATAGTGTTAACCTTGCTGTTATCAGATTTGACCAAAGAGAGAAGATCAGACATATTTACCTATATTTACCTTATAAGGAAGTAGTAGAGGAAAGGAAAGGAAAGGAAAAGGAAGCTAAGGGAAGGGAGAACAGAAGTAAAAGCAGAAAGGTATAAGAAAGAGTGAAGGGATATAAAAGGGGAGGTAGTGGTCAGAAACGAAAGGGAAAAAGGAAAGAGAAAAGTATAATTTGGAGAAAATAAGATGGCAGAAATATAGAGTTAGGAATTTTACATGTGAATATGAATGTGAATGGGATGAATTGTCCCATAAAACGGAAGTGGATAGCAGACAGAATTAAAAGTCAGAATTCTACAATTTGTGTTTTACAAGAAACATTATTAAATAGAGAGATGTTTACCTTAGAGTAAAGGTAAAAGGCTAAAACAGTATCTATTATGCATTAGCTGAAGTAAAAAAGGCAGGGGTAGCAATCCTGATCATAAGTGAAGCAAAAGCAAAAATAAATCTAATTAAAAGATAAGGAAAGAAACTACATTTTGCTAAAGAGTACCATTGATAATTAAGTAATTTCAATACCAAACATATGTACCAAGTGGAATAGCATTCAAATTCCTAGAGGAGAAGTTACAAAAGCTGCAAAAAGAATTAAAAAGCAAAACTATATTAGTGGGGGATCTCAACCTTGTTCTCTCAGAACCAGGTAAATCAAATAAGAAATAAGAAAGAATTTAAGGAGGGAAATAGAATTTTAGAAAAGCTAGTTATGATAGCCCTTGGGACAAAATTGAATAAAAACAGAAAGGCATACTTTTTTTTTTTTTTTTTTTCCTCAGCAGCACATGGAACATACACAAAAAATAATCAAATGCAGAATGACAAAAATGGTAAATGTATCTTTTTCAGATCTTGGTGCAATAAATGTATATGAAATAAAGGGCCAGGGAAAAATAAACTAAATATTCATTGGAAAGTAAATAATCTAATTCTAGATAATGAGAAGGCAAAACAAGAAATCATATATCGTAGTGATAATTTTGCCTGAGAGAATGATAATGTGACAACACAAAATTTTGTGGGATGCAGGAAAAGCGGTTTTTGGGGGAAGTTTACATATATATATATATATATATATATATATATATATATATATATATATATATATATATATATATATAAGTTTTACACATACATATTTATATTTACAAGTAAATATATATAAAACACATAGCGTGCGTTGATTTACATTCAGTCTCCTTAGTTCTTTTTTTGGATGCAGATTGCATCTTCTATACAAAGTCTATTGGGATTGCTTTTGATCATTGAACTACTGAAAAGAACAAAAGCGTTTATATTGATCATCACATATTCTTGCTGTTATTGTGTACAATGTAGTATTGGTTCTGTTTGTTTCTCTCAGCATTAGTTCATTTAAATCCTTCCAGGACTTTCCATTATCAGCCTGTTTATCATTTTTTTTACAGAACAATAATATTCCATTATCTCCATGTACCACAAGTTGATCAACCATTCCCCAGTTGCTGGGCATCCACATCTTTTCCAATTATTTGATCCCAAACACAAAAAAAGCTGCTACAAACATTTTTGCACATGGTGAGTTCTTTTTCCTTCTTTATTATAACCTTGTGCTACAGACTCAGAAATGGCACTGCAGGTCAAAGGGTATGAAATTTTATAGTTCTTTGGGTATAGTTCCAGATTGCTCTCCAGAATTGTTGGATCATTTCACAATTTTCACAAATTTCACCAATAATGCATTAGTGTGCCCACTTTTCCCCCATCCCCTCCAACATTTATCATTATCTTTTTCTGTCATCTTAACCAATCTGAGAGGTTTGAGGTGGTACCTCAGAGGTTTTTTTTGTTTGTTTGTTTTTAATTTGCATTTTTCTAATCAATACTGATTTTAGAACATTTTTTATATAAACTATATATGGCTTTAATTTATATAACTATAAATGGCTTTAATTTCATCATCTGAAAATTGTATGTTCATATTCTTTGACCATTTATCAATTGAGAAATGCCTTGTATCCTTATAAATTTGACAGAGTTCGTGATATATTTTAGAAATGAGTCCCAGTGTAGCAAAGTGGTGCAGTGGATAGAGCATCAACCCTAAAGTCAGGAGCTCCTGAGTTCAAATCTGGTCTCAGACATTTAACAAGTCCCAGCTGTGTGACGCTGTGCAAGTCATTTAACCCCAATTGCCTCAGCAACAAATAAATAAATAAACAAACAAATAAATAAATAATAATAATAACAATAATATTTACTATGACAAAAAATTTTTTTAAAAAAATGAAATGAGTCCTTTATCAGAAATAATGGCTGTAAAGATTTTTTTCCAGCTTTGCACTGCCCTTTTATTTATTTTTTTTTCTGTTTATCTTGTTTGTGCCTTTCATAAAGTTCTGGAGTTCTTCTTTGGTCATAAATTCCTTCCTTTTCCAATCGTCTGATAAGTAAATTATCCATTGTTCTCCTAATTTGTTTATGATAGCATCTTTTATGCCCAAATTATATATCTATTTTGACTTCATTTTCTATATGTGGTGAGATATAGGTATGTGTCAAGTTTCTGACGTTATTTTCCACTTTTCTCAGCAATTTTTGTCAAACAGTGAGTTCTCATTCCAGAAGTTGGAGTTTGGATTTTTATCTAATGATGGACTGCTAGAAGCCTTAATTATTGTGTCATGTATCTAGTCTATTCCATTGATCCACCAATTTATTTCTTAGCCAGTACCAAATGGTTTTGATGACCGCTGACTTATAATATAGTTTTAGATTTGGTACTGCTAAGCCACCATCCTTTGTATTTTTTTCAATTCCCTTGATATTCTTGACCTTGTGTTCTTCCAGATGAATTTTGTTATTATTTTTTCTAGTTTTTATTGATAGCAAGTGAAGTATTCTACATCCATTTATTCTCTTCCCCATCCAACTAATGTAAATAACTATTTTTTCCTTAACTCTTCTCTGGGTACACAATATTTTTCTAATTACAAGGCATTTAATTTCAAATTGTCATTGCTTTTCTTCACATTGTAGTCACTAAACGCTTTCCAGTTTCTACTTTTTTTGCTCTGTGAATTGTGCCATGATCATAAGATTTATGAAGTTTGAAGGTTTATTATTGAATTTTCAATCAGTAACAGAGGTAGCATTCTACCCTATCATGCCCCCCTGGTGATAGAGATACGGTACAATTCATAACTAAGATCCTTGGTTGAATATGTATCATAGCATCCAAATGTTATTCACTGTTGCTGAGGGAGCAGTCCAGGAAATAGCTTAATATGTATTCAAATTGGGATTTATTTACATAGAAGAGTCAGCAGATTGTCCAAGGTCTCAATGAATGTCTTAATTCTATATCATGTTAAATCATTGAATGTTAAGTGTATATAGTATTTTCTGTGTCATAAATCCACGTGCCTAAGAATGCCTAGTCATAGAATAATATAAAATGTATAATACAGAATAAACATTATGAATCATAAGAGCAAAACCCAATTCTGGAATAAATAATGCTAATCAAGGCATTACTGTTCAAAAGATGTAGTAATATACACAATCAAGGAACTGATCCAGATGAATAGTAGAGAAACTAAATTAAAGTTGTGAATAATTTCATGCGGAACTGGGTTTCAAGAGTCCTTACTAATAGCAGGATGAGAATTTCCAGAATAGGTAAATATAATTCAAAAAGATCAATTCTTGAAGCTCTGCAATGTGAGCATCTTTTAAATGAAACTATAAGTTGCCTTGATAAAGACAAAATATATTATTCACATTTTAAAAGTCATTTCCCAGTAGCCCAGAAAATGAAATTTTCAGACATCACTGTGCACCACAGTGATGAATTAATGAACTTGGTATTTTGATTTCTATTTTAGTTTTCATACCATGCACTCAGAATACCTTAAGGTTGTGCCTGAACATTTCTTAAGATTCTCAAACTGAATTCAAGAAGTTTCTATTCCTCATTTCTGTGGTTTTTATTATAAATCAGCTGCTGTGATCCAAATATATTTCTACCTTTTATGATAGATCTTCATTTTTCAGAGTATTCAGAAATTCAGGAGCATATACACAAGCTAATTAGCTTAGTACCCAAAATATCTTTATAAATAAAAACGTTAATATATTCAAGGATGTACAAAAATGTTATATTAGAAAGTGATCAAAGCATGACAAAAGATCATCAAAAATAGATTTCCACAAATGATGACTGAACAAAAAGTCTAATACAAAACTAATTGAATTCTACTGTACCAGCCCTGTTATGAGTTTTTCTAGAAAATAAAAAGAAAAAATATTGTTGCGAGCATAATATGTGGTTATGATTGTACTAGGGAAGAGAAATATAATAGTTCCTTTCATGAAGATAATATTCTAATTGGCATATTGGAGGCTTATAAATATGGATGTTTGGTGACTGGAGATGATGAAGCCAGAGGACAAATGGGAAGATGCCCTAGCTTAATGATAAAGAAGGAACTCATTGGGAGTGTAGGGCTCACCTTAATGAACTTTATTCTAGATCATAGAAACTTACTTCTTGACTTTTTTCAAGAAATCTAAATTCAGAAAACTATCATTCAATTAATTTATGATTCTAATAAGTAATTAATATCCAACATTATTTATATACAAATCAAGCAACCCATTTAAAGAAAACATTAATATAATAAATGGGTCTATCTAAGAGACCATAGGGTTATCTAGTTGAAATAAATGTTAATTATGTTTTACTCCAATTCTTTCATTTTCTGAAAGAAAAATCTAAAACCAAAATAGTTGAAGTTACCTAACAGTACCAATTTAAGAATATGATGTTAAAGATGACTCCTAAATAATTATCAGGATGAATTGGGATATGATTTTGTTTATAAAGAGAAGAAATGTTATTTACAGGAAAGTGTGAACATGAGGGTAAACCACATTGTAGAGAAAAAGCACTTAAGCATTTCTGAGGCAGAAGAAAAAGTAACTTCCTTACCAAGTACATTATTGTTGAGAAAACTTTGGAAATTTCACTAAAGATTATACAAACACACATATATAAGTTCATATGCACACACACATATAGCATTCATCTATATATCTATTTATTTATATATGCATCTATCTATCTATCTATCTATCTATCTATCTATCTATCTATCTATTTTCCAGTAGATGAATGGATAGAATACTGAGCAGGAAACTGAAAGACTGAATTCAAATCCAGCCTCAGAAACGTTCTATCTGTATGACTTTAAGTAAATTAACGCTGTTTGCCTCAATTTTCTCAAGTGTAAATAGCACCTACCTCATAGAATTATTTTGAGGATCAAGTGAGATATGTGAAATATGCCATTGGTACAATGTCTAACACATTACAGGTTCCGTATAAATGCTCACTCTTTCCCTTTCTTTGTTTTCCCTTCACAAAGAATAGAAGGCCCTGACAAAGTAGTTCCTTAATAATTGGTGTTGGGAGAGGAAATTTTGATGTAAAATGCTGGTTTCCAATTGCAAAAGGCCTTTCAGAAACTTATGGTCTTAGGAAGGAGAGCAAGGTAAATATAAGGAAACTACTTAATATAATCAACATTAAATGTCTTATTTTTTATTTGTCTTTCATCCCAGTTATTTTTCAGCATATTTTCTTAAAGGAAACAAACAATAAAACAAGGAACAATGGTTTTAAGAAAACACACACCCTATAAAAGAAATCACTTTTTTAGAGAACTTATTAAATTCATAGAATTTTCACAGAAAATGTATTTATATTATGCATAGATATGAACAAATTAAGATCTTTGTGGTGTTACCAATAGAATAAATGATATGGTGCCAATAGAATAAATATTTAAAGCCAAAATATATGTAGTTTTCTCAATTAATGTTAGCAGTCATGGACACAATATATATTCAAAAAAATCTATTTCCTTCCAAATTATCAAACTGGAATTTAGTACTTTAATTTTTAATGTTTCATATATAATGCTTCATTATAAAGTTCATTCATAATCAATAGAAACTTCATATTTTTGAGTAATCTATCTAATTCCCTGGGAAGCTGCCTTATTTAAATGATACATCTTATTTAAATGAATAACTCTTATAATGATAACCAATCTGATCACTTAGAAAGGATAGACTATAGAGATAATAATCGTTCTGTCTCTCAGATCCTTAGGAGAACATCTATGCCTGCTGGCCTTTCAAAAGCCTGAGTGTATAGATTGTCAGAATTTGGGTTTGACAGTCCAGAATATATTATAATATGAAATAGGACATTTCACAACAGGAGTTCTGATTTACATACTTTCACAATGTTTACTATAAATGGGCATTTATATTATTAAAATATATGTGGATTGAAAAATATTGAAGTAACCTAATAAACATTTTATATGAATGTGAAATGACAAAATAATAAAAATTTAACATAATATTTTATATTTAGTCATGGGGTTTATAACAATTTTAAGTTAAAACTTCCTGATTGAATATTGTCCCCATCTTGCAGACTGTAAAATTGAAGAACAGAAAATTGTTTATCTGTATATTATGGTTTGGTAGGTTGATTATTTTTCTTCATTCTCACAGATATCACATATTTACAATATGTCCAACCTTGGCTGATCAAACTAATATGAGTTTGAAAAGCTCTACCGCAGGTGGAGTATAAATACTCGAAAGGACCATTTGGAATGCAGATATCTCTAACTTTATACATCTTGTGTTTCTTTGGGGCTACTGCAATTCTGCTTCACTCACAGAACATAGAATTTTTTTTTTAATGTGGGTATAACATGCTGAGCAACCCATGTCTCCCATATCTCACAACTGATTCTAAAATTCTTTAGAGGTATCTTGAGAGTGCCCTTGAATCATTTCCTCTGACCTTCATGTGAGAGCTTGCCTTGTGTAAATTCTACATACAATGGTCTTTGAGGCAAATGTATATTTGGGATTCCAACAACATAGTCAGCCCATCAACATCATGCTCTCTGAATTAGGATTTGGCTCAAGAAAGTATTTAAGTGTTCAAAAACTTACCTGGCCAGGTGTCTTTGTAAGACAATTAAAATATATGTATATGGTGATATATAAATCTTAGTTATTATTATTAATTCTTCTTATTATTATTATTAATAGATATAAATCAACCATCAATCTACAAGAACTCATTAACACCTACTTTGTACCAGCCAAGAAAATAAAAGTATTTGTCATCAAGACATTTTCAATAAATCTACTATTATTAGATGAGCGGCCATCTGGCTTAATAGCCAGAGGACTGGCTTCAGAGTCAGAAGAACCTTAATTCAACTGTAGCCACTGAAATGTATTTTTTGTCTGAATCTGCCAAGTGTCTTAACCTCTAAGAGCCACAGGCAGTTCTCCAAAAGTACAAGTTAATGAGCAGTTGGAGATTTTACTCTGTAAAGGAGTTTTCAAACCCACAGAAAATCACATATTTGGACCAATAATAATAGCATAGCTGGGCAGTCTCTGAAGTAAATATTCATTAATATCCAAGTTTAATATAAATTGAGACAACTGCATGAACCTTTTGAACCCATTCATAAAAAATGCCTTCCAGGATTTGTATTCAATCAACAAGCCAGAGAAAAAATCATCTTGGGACCTCTGAGATTAGTCTCATTTTATACACAAATTAATTCCAGGAAACAAATGCTTTCTCAACATTTATCAAGCAATTCAGATTTTAAGCTCCTAATTCA
This sequence comes from Sminthopsis crassicaudata, assembly GCF_048593235.1. Taxonomy (NCBI): domain Eukaryota; kingdom Metazoa; phylum Chordata; class Mammalia; order Dasyuromorphia; family Dasyuridae; genus Sminthopsis; species Sminthopsis crassicaudata. The sequence continues at coordinate 113,213,468 of NC_133619.1, forward strand.
ACTAGGAATTAATAAACAATAATCTGTTACTAGGCACAAGGCACAAATCATATCAATGCTTTCTCAATTTATACAGTATTTTTCTGAAAATCCAGAAACTTTTAAATAAAGGAATGATTATTTCCATTTTATAAATAAGGGAAATTATCTATAATCCTAAAGCTAGTAAATGATAAAATCCAGGGCTTATGATTCCAAGACCAATGTTTTGTTTTGTTTTTGCCCCTAATGAAATTAGTCTATTTTTTCATGCCTCTCTCAGAGTCTTATGACTTTTCTAGCAGTTCTAGAAGAGGAAAAACAATCATGGCAACAAATTATTATCCATTTGCAGCAAATGTGTTGGGAATCTCTCTCCTGCCAAAATGCACATAGTTTTTTATTTGTTTTTGTTTTGTTTTGTTTTGTTTTGTTGTTGTTGTTTTGTTTTTTGTTTGTTTCTTTGAGCAGAGCTTCTTAAAAGTCACCAGTATGCTCCCCCTTTCCTAGGGTTCCTGGGATGTTTCAGGGCTTAAAGTATTGGACCTGGTATCAAGAAGATTCATTTCCCTGAGTTTAAATCTGATCTCTAACATCTTCTAGTTATGTGACTACAGGCAAGTCACTTAATTGTGCCTCACTTTGCTCACCTGTAAAATGATCTGGAGAAATAAATGACAAACCACTCCAGTATTTTTACCAGAAAAACCCCAAATGGGTCAAAATTAAGAAACAACAACCACCAGACCTCTTTTTCTAGAAAGCTCTTTCATTACGAGATCCATAGATTTTTTTTTTTTTAAAGACTAAAAGAAATATGACCTTTTCATAAAGATTCTCTCTGGTCTTAGGAAGGGGTGGTGGTGTATCTTTTCCACACTGAAATTCCCATAATAAAAACATTTTTTTTTTCCCCTTCTTGAACAACTGCCACTGGTCAAAGTTTAACAGAGACAGAACCAGAATTTATAGTTTGGGTGCTCATATTCACTCAATCCATCATGTCAGTCCCTATTCAATAAATATCAATGGCTCCCTAATGCCTTGAGATGAAACACAGAATTCTCTGTCTGGCATTCAGTGCCCTTCAGAGTCATGTTCCCTGTTATCATTCCAGTATTATTACACTTTAAGAACATACTCTTTGACCTTAGTAATGCATTAACAAGGCCTTCTATAACTTCACTCTGGATATTTTCTCTGGCTGTCTCTTATACCTGAAGCACTCTTCCTTCTCTGTTCTGACTAATGAACTCGCTGGTTTCCTTTTAGCCCCAACTAAAATTCTTTATCTTCCCTAATATCTGTTAATTCCAATGCTTTCTCTCTTTTAATTATTACCTAATGGTATAGTTTGCTTTGTACACATTTGTTTTCATGTTGTTTCATACATTTTATTGGATTTTTTATTTTTTATTTTTTGGTTCTTGAGAACAAGTATTAATTTTTGCCCTCTTTTTGTATTCCCAGAACTTAGCGCATTGCCTAGACCGTAGTAGGCGGTAAATATTGACTAATTGGTGATTTATTTATTATATTAGTGAGACCTGAAAGAGTTCTTGAGTAAGCTTTAATTGCCCTCACACTTCAGCTTTGATAATCATCTGGTCCTGGTAACATTCTATATTTTGACTTGAAACCATATCAAAATATGTGATTACTCTTCACTTCTAAGTGAAGGTAAAGAAAGGTATGTGTTGCTGTGGAGCCCACTCAATTATATAACAGAGTAAAAGTTTGGGCATCTAATCTTATGGACAGGAACTGAAAAAAAAAAAAAAAAAAAAAAAAACACTCAAATATGTATCCCTTGGTGGTTTAGTTGTAAAATATATAAATGATATATGATCATGCCCCCCAGGAGGGATAAGGAGATGTTCAATGTGACAGTCTTAAGAATCAAGATCTCTCTTGTGCTCAGGAAAGTTATTTGTCATTCTCATAGCTGTACATTCACTCTCCTGCCACAAACTAATGTACATAAGGAAATATACATGTAAAACAGATGTCTAGATCAACAACAAAAGCTTATGAGGAATAAAATTAAGCCAGCAAAATTTAACTTTTAGTAAAATAAATAAATGAATACATCCAGTTTAAGTAATGTAGATAAGGACATTTGTTTTCTCCATATTTCTTGGAGTATGGTATTCTTGCCACATTGGCCAAAAAGCCATAACTTGTGGGCAGCTAGGTGGCGCAGTGGATAGAGCACCAGCCTTGAATTCAGGAGGACCCGAGTTCAAATCTGATCTCAGACACTTAACACTTCCTAGCTGTGTGACCCTGGACAAGTCACTTAACCCAACCTCAGAAAAAAAAAAAAGAAAAAGCCATAATTTGGGTCTCCTGACACAAATAAACAAAAAAGCAATTGCAAGGTTCTTTTTCCTCTTTTAATTTTCAATTCACTCTATGGGGTTCAGTCATTGAAAGCTATTGTGATAAACTTGCTTTCACCTACTTTGTCGATGTGCTATTGCTGATATTATCATGGTAAGACAGTGGAATGAGAAGCTTACACATGGAAAGGAAGGTATAATAAGCAGAATAGGAGATAAGAATTGCCTTACTACAATGAGATTAACTGAGATTATCTAACATACATTTATAGTGGATGCATTCAGAATGATTTCACTTCCTTCAGTAGCAGATGGCTATGATCAAAGGAGGCAGGTGGGAGCAATAATCAAAGTTTTTTTTTTTTCTTTTTCTTTTCTTTTTTTCTTTTTTTTTTTTTTTTTTTTTTTTTTTTTTTTTTTTTTTTTGAGCCATGACAGAAAAAGAAATACATGTTTCTAGAATAGAGAATAGTGTTTAGTTCAACTAGCTAAAGTATGGAAGAAAGTGAGACTGGAAAATAAAGAACATGTTGCCAGAACCATATTGATCAGCATAGTAAGGAAGGATGACAGGATTTCAAAACAGAGTAAGAATGAAAAACAAACTTAGGAAGAAAAAGAAATAGAAAGGGAAAAAAGAGGATGAATAGGAAATTATGTCCTTGAAGTATGAAATGGAATGCTAATGACTGATGGCAAAATTAATCTTCCTAAACCTGCTACTTCATCCTCATGTACCTAATCTCATGGGTAACTGAAGTGCAGTTGGAAAAATAAGTCATGCATATTGAGAAGATTAAGGAACTGAGAATTCAAGGTAGCAGAGAAGAGAATCACTGCATATGTCGAACTCTTCCATATTGAAGAAGGGAGTTGGAGTAAGAAAGGAAGATTTGAGAGTCAGTGACTTAACTATTTGGGAAAATAAAAGGGGATATGTTACGGCTTATTAGACCATCCAAATTGTCTACTAAATCCATTTTGGAGGATAAAATTGAATTAAGTAAAGCAAAAGGGAGACATTGCTGAGAAAATATAGTAAAAGGAGAAATGGCAATGAGGAATAAAGGTAGACATGGAATTGAACGCATAACTAATGGTAGAAAGAAAGAGTATTCAGAAATGTAGTGTCACATGAGGGAGAATAAGGTCTGTTTTATTCCTTCATCGTTGCCTGTTAACATTGTTTTTCTCCTGGGAGAGTATTTATGTATGGTATATTCATATGCTACTTTAAAAGGCCTGCCATCAGAATCTAAGATATATATACAGAGTTCATGTTTGCCAAAGAAATTAATGTTGGCTGAGTTCAAGAGGACTTCTATGAAGAAAGATAACAAGGGCTTGGTCCTTGATAGAGAAAGGATTGCCTTCATTTTCTTGAATGCTGGCAGTAGTGAAAATACTCAAGGAGCCTTCTATTTGAAACCTTGCCCGGGGCCTGTTTTACATTGCCATATGATGAACTTTGTTTATGCCTTGGGCAGAAAATGCAATGGGAAGAAACTAAATGTATATATTTTTTAAAGTCTATCTTTAAAGAAATCACCTTTAAACATTATACATAATTAACTTCCTTTAAATTATGATATCTGTTCATTATCATTTCTATTTTCCCCTGTTGTCGTCCTACTTCTTGATTTTCTAGTCTATAAAAATATAAAATACATGTCAATATTTCCTCCAGTCCCTATAATTTTACAAGTAAAGTAGGCTTGTGCAGCCATAAATAAGCACTAACATCAAGTGAAGTTTTCAAATATTAATGAAGTGATATGAGGTCACTTCATTGGAAGTGTTTGCACGTTCAGCCAGATGCAGTCCTTCCATGAAGGTTTGAATTGTCTTTGCACAATATTGGTTCAGAGAGGAATTAACTCTTCCACTCTATATAAGAGAGTTTCATTTTATAAGTTCCAGTGGAGCAGTTTCAAATTTACAAGATGTCAAAGGCCATGGAGAAGTTTATGATCTTCTTCTGCTCCACCAGTAACCCCCAATTTGGTGACAAGGAGTATCCAGTAGAATACCCCAAGGATTTGTGTTTGTTCCTGTGTTTGCTAATATTTTTATTAATAATGGATAAAAGGCACAAGTGCCGTACTCATGGAATTTGCTGACAACCTCATGCTAGGAGAAATAGCAAATATACTGGATAACAGCTGGTTAGAGGCAGCTAGTGATGTAGTAGATAGAGCTCTGAGCCTGGAGTTAGAAAGCCCTGTCTGAATTCAAGTGGCCTCAGCCACTTAATAGCTGTGGGATTTTAGGATAGTGATATAACCTGTTTGCCTCGATTTCTCCAGCTGCAAAATGGAAATAATTACAGTATCTCTTTTCCAGGATTATTGTGAATGGTTACATAGTGGATGCTTAAAAAAATGTTTTCCTTTCATTTTTCTTTCCCCATTAAAATCCAAACCTATACCAGTAATTTTACTAAGTGGCAGTATCTCAGATATCAAAGTTGACTTCTTCACTCAAAGATGAGTGTTTTCCTCTCCACTCCACTCCAAACTTTTTATTTGTTTATTTGCTTGAGTTTTTGAAACTATGAAAAAATTTTGTGCTGGTTTTCATTTTTCTGAGATCCAACCCTATAGGAGTCTTTGAGAAAAATCCTGGAAAGTTGGAACAAAGGTGTTAAAACTGTCCCTTTGTTTAAGAAACCCTTGGGATCTGGATCCTTGAGGCAGTCTGATAACCAATTGATCTTTAAAAATGCCATTCAGGTCTATTAGTATTAATTCTAATAATTTCTATGATATCTAAGAAATTAAATTTTATATTTCTCCCATCATTTTAAATATACTTACTTGTCACTTTCCACAAGTGATATCAAATAGGGGACACTAAAATGTACAAAAAAGGATCCTTTTGGATCACAATATTACCTGTTTTATTGATTTATTTTGCTAAATATTTACCTAATTCATTTTAATGTAATATGGATTGTACTGTGGCTTATTGCAGGCTATAGGGCTACAAGTTTGATAACTCTGTTCTACCAGATGGAAAGATTGTTATAATCCAGGTGATTTCATTGGTTGTAAAATTAAATGTAAGTTGGATATAACCCCATCTTAGGTTTCATCAAGAGAAAAGACAGTGCCCTGAATGGGAAAAGTGATAGTTACATTTTATTGCTTAACAATCCACAACCACTATTATATACTCTTTGCAAGGCACTATATTAAGTCCAAGGGAAGCAAGGACAACAATGAAATATCCCCTTATCCTTCAAGAACTACCTTCTGCAGTAGAAAATATGTACATATATTAGGGTAAGTGGAGTCTGCTGCATAGGCAGGCCTGATCAAACTGATTGATACAACTTCCATGTGTGGAAGAACTGAGAACCTATTTGAATTGATAACTCCTTTGATATTTAAAAGCTATCATGTTGTATAATCAGAAGCTTTGGAAATTTCTCTCCATCAAGACCACATGGCCTTGAGAAACAGGCATTGGTCATTGTCATTTGAATTTTTACTTTTCTTTTTGTGTATGGAATTTGGAGCCTACAACTTTATGAGTTTGAAAGGTTAGTCACCTTTGTCTTAGTCAGACAATCAATGAACATTTTTAAACTTCTATTTATATGAGGTATAATCCTCTGGGTATTCTACTAGAAATTCCTTATCATCAAATAGGGGGTTAAAGATGGAAGCAGGAGAAGGGAAGGGAAGGGAAGGGAAGGGAAGGGAAGGGAAGGGAAGGGAAGGGAAGGGAAGGGAAGGGAAGGGAAGGGAAGGGAAGGGAAGGGAAGGGAAGGGAAGGAAGGGAAGGGAAGGGAAGGGAAGGGAAGGGAAGGGAAGGGAAGGGAAGGGAAGGGAAGGGAAGGGAAGGGAAGGGAAGGGAAGGGAAGGGAAGGGAAGGGAAGGGAAGGGAAGGGAAGGGAAGGGAAGGGAAGGGAAGGGAAGGAGAAGGGAAGGGAAGGGAAGGGAAGGGAAGGGAAGGGAAGGGAAGGGAAGGGAAGGGAAGGGAAGGGAAGGGAAGGGAAGGGAAGGGGGAAGGGAAGGGAAGGGGGAAGGGAAGGGAAGGGAAGGGGGAAGGGAAGGGAAAAGGGAAGGGAAAAGGAAGGAAGGGAAGGGAAGGGAAAGGGGAAGGGGAAGGGAAAGGGAAGGGAAGGGGGAAGGGAAGGGGGGGAAGAGAAGGGGGGAAGGGAAGGGAAAGGGGAAGGGGAAGGGAAAGGGGAAGGGAAAGGGAAAGGGAAAGGGAAAGGGAAAGGGAAAGGGAAAGGGAAAGGGAAGAGTGAAAGGTACCTTCCATGGCTATCTTGGAAAAATCAAAGAAATCTAAGCATATAGATGACAATTTAAAAAAAAGTCCAAAATGTAGTCTCTTTAAGATCTTGGTGTTCAAAGTTTGGGTTTGGAAATTAGTGCAACAACCACAATCTCAGAGGTGATGAATGACCTTTGATAGTTGTCATTCAAAATGTCATTTCAGCTGTAGTGGAGATTGACTTATTCCACTGTCAAGCTGTCTTTACATATGAACTTGTTAGAAAAAATATTATATAGGAATTGAACTAAAATTTAAGTTTAATACTACTCACAGACTAAAGTTGAAAGGGGGAGGTTATACTTCCTGAGATATTGGGAGAATATGCTTATTCTTTGTACTTGCCATATCATTGAAATATATATTCATTTGGAAAAAGTGGTTAAATGAAAGTGGGGCACTAAGTCAAAAGTGCTTAACAGATAGGCAGTACATTGCCTGTGGTGATTATAACTCTCTGGTAGTAAAGAAAGAGACAGCCCACTCCTAAGGGCTACCCTAGAATTCTAAGAAACAGGGGTAACCACCCTAATTGTGAGAAAATGACACAGAACATACTAACTACATTCAAAAATACAAAATCTACAACATATACAGCACATGTTATTTTTCATTTTGAGCTTATATTTTAAAATAATAATTGACAAACATGAGTGTGCCCAAACTAGAGTGATGATCAGGTTGGTGAAAGGACTTAAAAATTCTATCCTAAGAGTGATTGATTGAAGGGTCTTAGTTTGGGGAGGATTTAATCTAAAATAGATTTAGAGCTGGATGACAATTTATTTCAAACATAGCATTATGTAATGGTTGCAGTTTGGGAACACAAATCAAGAGAAACTTGGATTAAAATCTTGCCTCCAACATTTAAGTATTAACTATGTGAATGCATATAAGTCTCTTAATCTTGATGACAACTAATTAAATCATACCTAAATTGAGGATGACACTACTTATATTACTTGTGTCATTGGGATACTGTGAAGTTGTATGCCCAGAACTTATCAAAGAGTCTAGCACATAGTTGGCAGTGTTAAAAAAAAAAAACAAACAAACAAACAAACAAAACAAAACCCTTACCTGTTGATTGAGTGTTTGGACAAAATATCTGATAAATATTTTCTGAGTTCCTTCCCTACTTTATGTACTTACTCTAGTACATACTTATTGGCTAGAGGAGAACTTATGTTCTTAGTGACTATACCAAAGAAACATAGGCTTTTGTGAGCCACTGAAATTTTGAAAAAGAAAAAAGCATGTTCTATTATCATTTCCTAAGGGTGTTTAACAAATACTAATTAGTTATAACAAGAAGATAAGCAATAAAATTAAAACCACTTTTAACAAACAGTGCCATAAATATATGAAAACCAGAGGCAATCCTTCAGAATGTAAAAAAAAAATGTAACTTCTTATGGAAAAAAATTTTTGGGAGATTATGATATCACTTCATTAAAAAATAGAAATAGTGAAAGAGGAAAAAAAACTATAAAAATGTTGACAAGAGGCGCAACTAAGCATATCCCAGTGTGATACATGAAGAATTAGAAATAACAGTAAAGGAAAAAATGCAAAGAGAATAAAAATAGAATAGAAAAATATATACACAGGAACAAGAATATTACTGTCTAGGCAGTCAACAAGCATTTATTGAGTATCTACTCTGCGACATAAACTATGCAAATGATTGAAGTTAGATAAATAACAAAAATGAACATACAAAAGAAAAAATGTTTTCAAGGGATTCAGTCTAATGAGAAGAGAAAACATATGCTAATAACTATGTACAAACTATCTATCTATCTAATAGAAATAATGTCAGGATCAAGTGAAGATTTGGGGAGTAGAGAGGAGCATGTGGATAGGCAGTAGAAAAACAGTGGCAGGAAGAGATTGAAGATTAGTTACAGAGTAGATATGGTAGAGGGGACTATTTGAGAAGATAGGATGAAATGGGATCACTTGTTTATGTACATGTTCTGGTCAAGAAGAAAGGTTACTTCTTCATGTGAAATAGGATTCAAAGAGATTATTGGCAGATATCTGAGTGATATGAAATTTTGGAGTTAACCTGGTTTGTGATTTTCTTCTAAATTAACAACATATAATCAATGTATCTAATTTTCTACCTTTATATTTTTTAAATGAGAATAATCTATACATTCATCATTGGTAGCATTGATGAGGGCTTAAAAAGAACAGGAAGATATTCAAAAATTATATTTTTCAACAGACCACAATTGAATCAAAACAGTAAGTGATACTCTGTATTTTTATTGACCATAAATTTGATTTAATTTAAGGCTTAAAATATGTCAAAGCATGTGCCAAAATCACATATGATTGCTTGAAATATATAAAAATAGAAATGCTATCCCATAATTGTCTAATTACTAGTATTAAGCAGTAAAGAGTGACCCACTAATGTCCATATTATGATATATATTTATATAGACAGCCCTCAGACTGTTCTTAACCAGTGTGAGAGACACTACATGAGAACTGAAAAAGAGAAATAAAGATGAGTTGACTGTCTTTAGAAAAATTATAAATATTCCAATCCACTTCTCTGAAAGGCAAATTCATTTTTCTTCTGGCATGGATATTCATGTCTGAGCCATGGGATACCTGAAACATTGAAAGATTAAATTTGAGGATCACCCAAGGGAAAAAAAAATAGAGAGGCACTTGGGAGATGTGAGAAGGATGTAAAAGATTACCAATCAAGAGAGAAAAATAGCATTAACAATATCAGACAAATATCCAGAAAAAAAAAATATTAGGCCACCCACATAATTTGAGCTAGGAATATGGATGGATTATCACTCTAAAGTTTAGAGTAATGTCTTGAGCTCCTTATAAGAACCATGTATTTAGGATTTGTATAAAGAACTGCACAAGAAGGGACTTAGGATGAAATGGCAGGGATGGCTTCCAAAATTCAATGTTGGAAGGAGTTTACTCCTAGAAGAGATTAAAAAGTCAGTGCAGTTCTGAAATATTATTTTTTGACAAGGCAGATTTTATCATGCAGCGAGTATTAATATGAAAACAATTTTATCATCTAAAGCTCTAGTGGAACACATTAAGTACAGCAGAGACTCTGAAAAGTATATATCATTTATAAAATGAGTCAACAAGTATTTATTAAGTCTACACTATGTGCCAGCACCTCCCTAGGTTATAGGCATACAGTGGCCAAAACAAAACCATTCCTTGCTCTCAAGGACGCAAAACAGAAACTTACCTTGTAAAAATTTAGGAAGGTACTAAAACAGCTGAAATCTAATTTTGAAGAGAGCCTACTAGGAGCATGAGGAAAATTCCAGTATAGAAGGTTTTATTTGAATTGAATCTTGAAAGAAAACATCTATTCAGAAAGATGGAAGTAAGTATCTATGGAGATAGACAGAAAAACAAAAAGTGACATTTCCAACATTCAGCAGTGTCCCTGTCCTGCTGCTTATGCACTCACCAGGTGCTGGTTCCTTCTCATCCATGGCCCAGTCTCAGCAGCAAAGATGGGCCTGGTGTTTCAAATCAGACAAGGTTCACTCGGTCTTTCTGGACACAGACCCCAATTTCACAAATAGTCTACTAGGAGGCTGTGGGCACTGGCAGGAGGGGGAATCTCTATGTTTGAGGTCCCTAGTCAGAGTAGAGAGCTGAAGAGAAGTTTGAGGCAGCATCCCCCCAAACGATGATTAGAGGGGCTGATAGAAATTACTTTTTAAAAAATGAATAGGTTATACAAACAATACTAATGCAAACAAGATTAGAAGGGAAGTAACAAATTGGGAAAATATTTTTAAAGTTAAAGGTTCTGACAAAGGTCTCATTTCCAAAGTATATAGAGAACTGACCCTAATTTATAAGAAATCAAACCATTCTCCAATTGATAAATGGTCAAAGGATATGAACAGACAATTCTCAGATGATGAAATTGAAACTATATCCACTCATATGAAAGAGTGTTCCAAATCACTACTGATCAGAGAAATGCAAATTAAGACAACTCTGAGATACCACTATACACTTGTCAGATTGGCTAAGATGACAGGAACAAATAATGACAAATGTTGGAGGGGATGTGGGAAAACTGGGACACTGATGCATTGTTGGTGGAGTTGTGAAAGAATCCAGCCATTCTGGAGAGCAATTTGGAACTATGCCCCAAAAGTTGTCAAACTGTGCATACCCTTTGACCCAGCAGCGCTACTACTGGGATTATATCCCAAAGAAATACTAAAGAGTGGAAAGGGACCTGTATGTGCCAAAATGTTTGTGGCAGCTCTTTTTGTTGTTGCTAGAAACTGGAAGATGAATGGATGTCCATCAATTTGAGAATGGTTGGGTAAATTATGGTGTATGAAGGTTATGGAATATTATTGCTCTGTAAGAAATGACCAGCAGGAGGAATACAGAGAGGCTTGGAGAGACTTACATCAACTGATGCTGAGTAAAATGAATAGAACCAGAAGATCTCTGTACACTTCAATGCTGTATGAAGATGTATTCTGATGGAAGTGGATATCTTCAACATAAAGAAGATCCAACTCACTTCCAGTTGATCAATGATGGACAGAAATAACTACACCCAGAGAAGGAACACTGGGAAGTGAATGTAAATTATTAGCACTACTGTCTATCTACCCAGGTTACCTATACCTTCGGAAGCTAATACTTAACGTGCAACAGGAAAATTGGATTTACACACATATATTGTATCTAGGTTATATTGTAGCATATGTAAAATGTATGGGATTGCCTGTCATCGGGGGGAGGGAGTGGAAGGAGGAGGGAGGTAATTTGGAAAAATGAATACAAGGGATAATATTATAAAAAAAATTACTCATGCATATATACTGTGGAAAAAATTCTAAAAAAAAAAAAAAAAAAAAGAATAGACAAAGAAGAAAGAACTCCACCATTAAAATTACTATGGGAACAAGGAAGATGGGGTTCATCATCAGAAGAGGACACTTTAGTAAAAAATTTATTAAAAAAAAAAAAGGTTCTACTCCAAAGATTAATGTGAAATAGCTCCCTGCCCAGAGAAAATTTATAGAAAAACTCCAAAAATTTTTAAAAATCAATTGAGAAGCATTGAGGAAAAACTAAAAAGTAAATAAATAAAAAAATCAAAACCATACAAAACTAACAAGAAGCTTATGGGGAAAAGAGTTAGCCAAGTAGAAAAAGAAGTACAAATTCTCAAATATGAAAATAATTCTTTAAATATTAAAATTGATCAAGAGGAAGCCAGTGAAGTTATGAGAGACCAAGAAATAATAAAGCAGATTTATAAAGAATGAGAAAATAGAGCAGAATTTGAAACATCGTATTAAAAAAATGAAAACAAAAAGAGAACCTTGACAGAATAATGTAGGAAATCATTCAAGAAAATTGTTGTAGAGTGAAAGAACATGAGAGGAAAGGGAAATAGAAAAAAAACAAAAAATCCACCGATCTCTATCACAAAGAGATCTTTTGTGAAAAACACACAAGGATATTTTCGGCAAACTTTGAAAACCCTAGACCTAAGAGAAAATTTTCTACGAAGCAAGAAAAAAATTCAAATATTCTGGAGTTACAATTAGAATTTACAAGACTAATGAGCAGTTACAATAAAAGACTGCAGATCCCTGGAATGATAACTACTGACAATCAAAAGGACTAGATCTGTGGCTAAAAATATTACATTCAGCAAACTTATCTATAATTTTGAATTAAAAAAATATATATATTCAATGAGCTTGCAGATTTTCTGGACTTTTTGGAACCAAACCTGAACTTAACAGAAAATTTAACATATAGGAGTTAATATGAAAGATCAAGTTTAAGGAACTTAATGTTGGACAAAGTATTTAAACATGGAAAAATTATTTTGTACATAGGAAAATATATACTATATGTTTAAGATTCACATAAACAATAAGACAGCTCAAAAGGAAGACTGGGGCAAAGTCAAGGTAAAATTAGCAATCAAGTTTTATACAAATGAGGTACAGAGGAAGAATAGATAGTCATTAGCAGGAGAAGGAAGGCTCATAGTCCTGAAAACCTACTCACATCAGAAATGGATTAGATAGGCATCACTACATATATACCATGAAGGGTTTAGCAACCTCAAAAATCTATAAAGAAATAAGGAGGTAGGGATGGGCAAATGGAAAAGCAAAGGGTAAGGGAGGAACACAAGGCAGGGATCTCTTAGTGAGGGGAGGCTAAGTGATACCAAAGGAAGTTATAGAGCAGAATTAAAGCAGAGGGATAGGAAAGACATATATGTGAGTATGTGGGTGTGAGTGTGTATTTGTGTATGTATATATATATTTATGCATAAATATATCTTTTCTTAACTGTTGCTTGCTTGGAAGTTAGGGGGGAGGGAAGGGGAAAAAGAAATGAAATAGATAAAGTATAAAGCAGAGAACCAAAGATCATTAACAAGGAAGTAAAGAAAAAAAAATAGACATTCATGAATATAATTTCTTCTGAGAATATATACACTTTTTGATCTGGTATTTTGTTATGTATTTTAAATTCTTACTGACGTTCCGCTGAGTTCATAAAATGTTCTTTTTTGCTTTACTTTATTTTTGTTTTGTATTCTTTTCTGTTTATATTTTTTCTTACTGTTTTTCAAATAAAATATTTTTTAAATATTTAAAAAAGAAAGCTTATTCCTGAAGTTGCTGATTCCTACTCTTTTTTTTCTGTCATGACTTATACCTAATAGATGCTCAAAATATTTTCCAAATTCAAATTGAGGCCACCAACTAAAATAGAAACTGTTTTAGGCTTTGTCAAAGAAACTTGCCATTTTAGCTGTATAAACATAAATTTCTACAAAGAGTAAATAATGTAGATTTAGTTTAATATTGTTGTTTTTGTTAAAATTGACTTTTTAGTAATAGTGTTGGGGGAATTGAAAAAAAGAAATATGAAGTTTATCATTTGTTCTTAATTTACTTTGAAAATTAATTACAACCTGGGATAATCAGCTACTAAGTTCTTGCTGAATATTTTGGATTAAAAGAAAAGGGTTCTATAATGATGTACTACATTTTCTCATGGTAGAGAATTAATATGTGCCATTGAAGAAATAATGGATTGGACTGAGGATGAATGAGATGCTATGAATAGTTCAGTAGACAGATGGGATCTAGTCAGCTTAGCTCACCATTATTTGTTACATAGATTAGAACCATTACATGCTAACAGATTTGTTCCTGCCATTATGACAAATTAAAAGAGATCACTACACATGCAAAAGCATTAACTTCCTGGCCCTGGAGGTTTTGGTGCGTTTCGGTGCCTTGCCAGCATGGGTGAATACATTATTCTTTAACTTTTGTAAATGATTGTGCCAATTCTAACTCTGTCTCCTTCTAAGAAATTGTTGACATGAAAAAGAAAAATCAACTTCCACATCCCAAAAGTTAATGAGGCTGCAATGTCACGTGCTTCCATTTCCCACTGAAACAAATGGTACAAATCAATTTGGGGGGGAAAAATCCCCAATGAAATAAAAGTACCCAAAAGAGTATTAGTAATACTGACCATAAACTTGATTCTGGGCTTTTGTTCACTTTGTTAATAAGTAGTTAATTAATTATCCCATCTTTCAGAAATGATCAAAATCCTTATAAATATGAACTTACCTAACAAGTATTAGGAACAGGGAATTACTGTAGTGATTCAGAAAAAAAATCACCTTTTCTAAATTTCATAAAGGTTAGTCATACCTTATCAGGCACAAATTATATAAAAGAGAAAACAAAATGAATGGCCTTGTATAATTTTGTTCTTAATATTGAGTAATTTTTAATGCCATCATTTGGTTTTAAAAGATTATTTACTATAAGTTTTTGAATCAAATATGATGCTGTCATTTGGCATATCAGCTAATTAGTCTGAATTCAGTGGGATCTTGTCATAATTCTTTTTTTAAATATAGTAATAAAAAGCAGTTCCCTAAGGTTCAGATAAAAGAAGATAAATTGTTTCCCAGGTCAAAGATTTCATTGTGATAAGGTTTCCTTAGACAAAGTAAAGCAAAGAGCAGAGAAAAAAGTGTGTAGAAATGACTGACAGAGTTTTATGAACATCTTCTAGTCATAGCCAGATATCAGAAAAGATATAGGAATACTGAAAAAAATTATTTAAATTTTGAAGAAAACTATATAGGTGAAGAATGTGGGGCCACTTTAAGTAGGATGAACTTTTTTTTTTTTTTTTTAGTACAAGAAGAATTAGTCAGGGTCTTTTCATGCATGATACACCAGACACATTATACAGTGATTTTGCTAAATTCAAGTCAGCCATCAAGTTTGTAAGAGAAGATTTAAAACTTGCAAGTGTTATTATGATATTGGTTTAGAATAATCAATGAGAAAGCCCTTATTCAGCACAAAAACTCTAATTGGCATTTATACAACCCTTTAATGTTTGAAAAGCTCTTTACATATTCTCTATCATTTGATTTTCCAAATAGTTCTGTGAAGTATAGACTGCAAATATTACCTTATTTATTTGTTTTCAGGGTAATTGAGTTACTTGTTTGTGATAGGAATTAATCTTTCTTGACTGCTAGTTCAGTACCTTTCCCTGTATAGTACTTTTTTTCTAGGCATCATATAGGTGACCAAAAAACAAAACAAAACAAAACAAAACAAAACAAAACAAAACAAAACAAAAAACCCACAAACTATTGTTACTACACTCAAAGAACTAGTTTATATTCAACTTGAGGATGAAAAACTTAACATATTTTTTAAAAACATGAAATTATTAAACCCTAATTTATGTGCTATTAAGCAACTGTGTGACCCTCAGCAATCCATTTAATCTCTTTGTCTGTTTCCTCTTCTATAAAATGGGGATAATAATAGCAAATTTGGGTGTTGTGAGAATTAAATTATATAATAATTGTAAAGCATTTAGCACAATTCCTGGAACAAAGTGCTATAGAAGTGTTAAATATTATTATTATTAATAATAATAATAATTAACTATATATGTAATAGGAAATTAGAGAAAGTAGAGACAATAAAAGAAGTAATGCTTGAGCTGGCACTCAAATAATAATCAGAATTTGAATAAGAAGAGAGAAAGAAGGCAACAGAGTTTCCAAAAAGAAAGGAAAGGTTCTCTTCTAGGTTAACAGTAAGAAAAAAACAAAGTCAGTTTGCATTTCCTGAAGCAAAATTCATTAAGCAAAATACAATCTGTGTTTCTGAGCAGCTACTATAGTTGTGCTAGTAGTTTCAGGAAATCAAGATGAAAGTACAATCTTTGCCCTGAAATACTTTTTAGTGGGTAGATATAGTAGTGGGGAGAAAAAAAGTTAAGTCGGGTAGAGCTGGTTATGGAGGATCTGAAAAATCAAAATAGACATTTGCTATTTAGGTTTGATACCTCAAGCAATAGGGAATCATAGTAGATTCTTGACCAATGAAGTGACAAAATGAAAATACATACATGGACAATAGAATGATGAATATATGTACCTAATTATTACACATTCATGCAGCCTGTTATATGATATATATGAGTAATGTAAAGTACTGGTCTTGGAGATAGTGTGAAGGAAAAACAACTTTGTTATTAGCATATGCTGTTTGACTTACTCTTCATTTTCCTAAAGACTAAATATTGTACACTAAACTTTATTCAATGACTGAAACAGACCAGGTTTGGCCAATAGGCTATAGGTTACAAAACTTTGGTTTAGATCAACTTTTTTATTGAAACAAAATACATTCCACTGGTCCATTCAAATGCCTTAGAATGTGGACAATTGACTATTCTAAAGGGGGTTGGGAAAGTTGTAAAAAATAAGATTAATAAGATTTAACCAAGGAAACTGAAGTTGCTCCCAGAAAAAAAAAAAAAAAACTGTCTTCCTTAGTATGTTAATAAATTTATTTTCCTTTCAGTTTGACAGCTCAGTTTATTTGACCTTCAGTTTTTCAGATCTCTTAGTGAATGAGATTATCCCTGAATTCCAAAGGAAAATAAGCTAAGACATCTTCCAATCTCTGCAAAAATTTGAATTCAAATATTGCTTCTGTAACTAGGTTGTGACTTAGAACAAATCATTTACATTTTCAAAACCTCATTTTTCTTTATATATTGATTATAATAAACAGGGAAAGAGAGGGAGAAGACAGAGAGAGAGGCACAGAAAGAGACAGAAACACAGAGAGACAGATAAATATACAAAAGAAGGAGGAGGAGGAAGAGAGGAGAAATAGGAAAAGAAGGAAGAAGAGGAGAAGGAGGAAAAGAGGAAGAAGAAGGGGAAGAGGAGAGGAGAAAGAGGAGGAGAAGGGAGGAAAAAGAAGAAGGAGAAGAAGAAGAAGAAGAAGAAGAAGAAGAAGAAGAAGAAGAAGAAGAAGAAGAAGAAGAAGAAGAAGAAGAAGAAGAAAGAAGAAGAAGAAGAACAAGAACAAGAACAAGAACAAGAACAAGAACAAGAACAACAAGAACAAGAACAAGAAGAACAAGAACAAGAACAAGAACAAGAAGAAGAACAAGAACAAGAACAAGAGCAAGAAGAACAAGAACAAGAAGAACAAGAACAGGAACAAGAACAGGAACACGAACAAGAACAAGAACAAGAAAGAGAGGAGGAAGAAGAGGAGGATTAGGAATAGGAATAGGAGGAAGAGAAGAAAGGAAAAAATGAAAGGAGAAGAAGGGAGAAAAAACAGGAAAAAAAGAGAAAGGACAGGAGGCAAAGAAGGACAGTTTTATGTAAAATGTTTTCATATATAATGCTAAAAGTGATAGTTATGTGAGATCTTGCCTCTGCATTCCTTGTGTCTACCAATTCAATTCCACAAACACTTATAAACACTTATTAAATACCTATAGTGTGCAAGGATTTGTTTCCTATCATTTTAATTTTGCCAAAGGACTTTGTAAAAGTGCTTTAAATATAACTTTTAAGTTCCTCCTGTTTGACTTTGTGTGTGTCCCTTATTCTAATTCCAAAGCATGATCTGTCTGACTAATGGTGCAAAAAGACATATTTATGCTGATTTTAAGACCATTCTACCAGTACAGTAAAACTGCATATGTCACCTATATGTAGTAAAAGCTATTAAGGGAGACCATCTGTGGTTCACAGTGGTCTGAAACTACAGGTGTTTTGCTACATTCGTTTTCAAAGAGCAAAAAGGAAGATGTAATTTAACAGTGCATACTGCCTGTGATAGCGGGTCCTAGGTGCTCTACAAAATAAATAATACTCTGTTATGAAGGGCAACATATCCAGTTTTATTCATGAATTCTCTGATCTTTGCATGAGAGTCATATTTAAGTAGTGCCTTTTAGAGGCAAAGTGATAAGGCAGCACAGAAAGAGACCCTTGGAATCGGACAAGAAGAGTAGGGTTTAAGTCTTTTTTTTTTTTTTTTAAACCTTATTATCATTATGAACCTCAGCACGTAAATTAACCTCTCAGTGACCCAGACAACTCTCTAAGATCTGAACTTACATAGGAATTATAAATCTGCACTAATGGAGGTAAATAATTAGGTGCCACAAAAGATCTTCTAAACATATCTACCCTCATTTAATAGCTCTGTGAACTTGAGCAAATCATTTAACCTTGTTTATCTTGTCCCCTCATCTGTAAAAATGGGCTGGAGAAAGAATGACAAACCACTCCAGTATCTTTGCCAAGAAAACCCCAAATAGGGTCACCAAGAGTTGGGCACAGCTAAAACTAATGAATAGTTTATTCTAGGTGATTTTCGCCCCTAATATAAAAATTGCTATTCACAGCTCTGCTTTTTTTTTCTGTGTGAGCTGAGATAACATAAAGAAGAATACTAGTTTTAAAAAAGAATACTTTTTCTTTTATTTTTTTCCCTTTGGAACAACAGTGTAAAAGGCAGTAAGAGGATATTTGGCAAGACTCTGGAGGGAGTGAATATAGAGATACTCATGAAAAAGGAGAGCCAGAAAAGTGTATATTTAAGTTATTTCTATCCTTGGTTGTATGACCCCATCACAGTCAGACTGAAGAGTCAACCAGCATGAGTGTGTGAAGGAACAAA
Source organism: Sminthopsis crassicaudata (assembly GCF_048593235.1). NCBI lineage: Eukaryota > Metazoa > Chordata > Mammalia > Dasyuromorphia > Dasyuridae > Sminthopsis > Sminthopsis crassicaudata. The sequence goes on from NC_133619.1 coordinate 113,232,150, forward strand.
GGTTATTTGGGTCCCCCAGCACTCTGTCACAGTCTGGTGCCATCATTCAGCCAACAGACAAAGTCTGCAGTAGGAAATTCAATCTTATCTATGGAAAAAAAAATCAAGCATTCTTCTTTCCAGCATCCTAATATTATGTCTCTTGTTGACTGTAAGTAACTGTGATAGATATACTATTTGATTTCATTTCATTTCATTGGTATAAGATGCATGCTACAAGAGAAGATAAATATTGATTTTCATTGTGAGATTGCCTTCATTCATCCATTTTGTACCACACAAGTAATAAAAAAATCACATTTAATAGCAATCTAGATGATTTCTGGCACATCATCAAGTTTAATAGTGGTAGCATTACATAATATGGTTAGTAGTGTTCTGAAATATAAAGAATTTTTTTCCATAAATGTCAGTCTTCCCTTTCCCAACAAGAGACTGTGTGAACAAGGCCCACCACAACAAAACATCCCAAAGTAGGGTGACTGATCTGAATCTCCACTGAGTTTCTACTCAAGTCCATGGTATTCTGATGCATTGAAAACTGAGTTTGCAGGTTCAGCTGAAAATAAAACATTCCAAGAGGAACACTTGGTAATGTTGCCTCAAAGCAAGAACAATTTGAATCCTACATCTGTAAATCATTGTTTGCCTATTTTTTTCCTCCCCAAATCCCCAAATGACTTCATTATCAAATCACAGGTGCTACACGATTTGTTATAGACATACTATCTCTAAGTTAAAAGAAAATGCTTTGGCATTTGGGTACTTTGACATTTTATCATTGATATTAATAGTGCTCTACAATTGTCATTCAAGATGTCATTTACTCACAGTCATGGTTATTAATTACAAATGTTATGTAATCTGTTTAGGATGTAAAAGGTTATGTATTCTTTCTATTTCTCATTTTTTATTAAATCTAGATCATCTTGGGTGCAGCCCTATTGTAAACTAAAATGTGAACTTTAAATAGTATTTTAACCCCAAGGATTTGCATGTCAGAAAGAATCTGATGCCCCTGAAAGTGTAAAGCCTGAGATCTAGTCTCTGTAAGCAAGAGTTCTGTGTTGGCAAATTTCAGCTCTGCCTATATGGATTGCAGAAACAAATAAAGGTGAAAATGTTCGTTTACTGGCACAGGGAGTTTTTTCACTTGCATGTGTGATTTAATTAAATGCAAATAGAAAGAGCTCTCCTACAGGGCAAGAATATGAATATTTAAAGAGCCTCTTTTCAGTGGAGAATTATTTGACATGATGTATTTCAATGGAGACTGACAAACAGGCTCCTGCTGCAAAAATGATGCTATCTAAAAGTGGACACAACCACAATGTTGAAAATAACTGCTTTAGAGAACTTTATAGCATTATACAAATCCCAAAAGGTTTTTTTTTTTTTTTCTGAAGTCCACATGGCATACTTTCTTTAGTATTCTTTTCACCCTGCATGCATGAACCTCTTAGATATATTTCATATTCATTCATTTCTTCATATATTGAAAACCCATATTTATCTCAGACTGCTGGTCTTTACTATGTTGGCCTGATAAGTATTTCATTCTAATGTTGAAAAATACAGCAGCATCTCTTACAAACTATGGGAAAAGGCCTGTTTCCAGAGATAAGGGCAGGTATACATAAAGGATTCAAGTTTACTCAAGTTTTTAATGGGGTGTTTTTTTAGTTTAGTCCTTGCCCCAGAATAAGATGTATTTTCTGTAATGCTTAGATTTGTTCTCTTATCAGTGTGAATACTTCTGCCACCAATGTAGATTAGCCTTCCCTATCTTTTTAAAATCCAGTAAAATTAGTGATTTCACCAGTCACACAAATAAATATCCAAATTGGCATTTTAACCCATTCCCTCTAATTACAGGCTCATACCTCTTTTTTCCCCATTATATCACCATTTATCCAATGCCAGACCCAACACATTGCCAACCTTCAGTGCTTGAAGCATAGATACTTAGATCAGAAAGAGAAAGAGGTGAGAAGGAAATTGAGCTCTGTAGATATACACAAACAATATATATATTGTGTGTGTATGTGTGTATGTGTGTATGTGTGTGTGTGTGTGTGTGTGTGTGTATGAGTGTGTATGGGAAATATATGGATTCTATTGAGTTCAAATTATCTTTTATTACTTCTCTGTAGTCACTCTTCCTGGGTTTCAGTTACTCTTCTGTTTAGTAAGGTTATAAGATCAGATTGACCTCTGAGGTCCTTTGTAGCAGAAGCTTTATGGTCTATTAAACTTCATTGTCTAACTATATTTTGCAATATATGTAATGTATATTTTAAATACTCTTTCACTGGGAAACAAGCAGAACCAAATTCCAGATTTCAAAGATTTTATGGTGTCACATAGATCAATTCAATTAGCATAATAACTTAAAAGGAATCACCAATCTTAGAAATTTATATTTTTCAATTATAGTTTTAAAAATATATACTATATATATGTAACTAATTCTTGATATAAATTTCTTATAAGTATCAAATAATTTCTCTTTTTTAATGTTTTTTATTAATTTTTAATTATAATATTTTCTTTGACAGTACATATGCATAGGTAATTTTTTATTTTTTTACAACATTATCCCTTGTACTCCCTTCTGTTCCGAATTTTTCCCCTTCTTCCCTCCATCCCCTCCCCTAGATGGCAGGCATTCCCATACATATTAAATACCTTATAGTATATCCTAGGTACAATATATATGTGCAGAACCGAATTTTGTTGTTATTGTTGTTGCAAAGGAAGGATTGTATTCACAAGGTAAAAATAATCTTAGAAGAAAAACAAAATAAAACAAAACAAAACAAAACAAAACAAAACAAAACAAAAAAAAAATGCTCACAGTTCACACTCATTTCCCAGTGTTCCTTTTCTGGATGTAGCTGATTCTGTCCATCATTGATCAATTGGAATTGGATTAGCTCTTCTCTATGTTGAAGATATCCACTTCCATCAGAATACATCCTCATACAGTATCATTGTTAAAGTGTGTAATGATCCCCTAGTTCTGCTTGTTTCACTCAGCATCAGTTGATGTAAGTCTCTCCAAGCCTCTCTGTATTTCTCCTGTTGGTCATTTCTTATAGAACAATAATATTCCATAACATTCATATACCATAGTTTACCCAACCATTCTCCAATTGATGGACATCCATTCATTTTCCAGTTTCTAGCCACTACAAAAAGGGCTGCCACAAATATTTTGGCACATACAGGTCCCTTTCCCTTCTTTAGTATTTCTTTGGGGTATAAGCCCAGTAGTAGCACTTCTGGGTCAAAAGATTTGCACATTTTGATAACTTTTTTGGGCATAATTCCAGATTGCTCTCCAGAATGGTTGGATTCTTTCACAACTCCACCAACAATGCATCAGTGTCCCAGTTTTCCCACATCCCCTCCAACATTCATCATTATTTGTTCCTGTCATCTTAGCCAATCTGACAGGTGCGTGATCAATAGTGATTTGGAACACTCTTTCATATGAGTGGAAATAGTTTTAATTTCATCATCTGAAAATTGTCTGTTAATATCCTTTGACCATTTATCAATTGGAGAATGGCTTGATTTCTTATAAATTAGAGTCAATTCTCTGTATATTTTGGAGATGAGGCCTTTATCAGAACCTTTAACTGTAAAAAATGTTTTCCCAATTTGTTACTTCCCTTCTAATCTTGTTTGCATTAGTTTTGTTTGTACAGAAACTTTTTAATTTGGTGTAATCAAAATTTTCTATTTTGTGATAAATAATGGTCTCTAGTTCTCCCTTGGACACAAACTCCTTCCTCCTCCACAAGTCCGAGAGGTAAACCTTCTTTATGCCTAAATCTTGGACCCATTTTGATCTTATCTTAGTATATGGTGTTAAATGTGGGTCCATGCCTAGTTTCTGCCATCAAATAATTTCTCTGTGACACTAACAACAAGATATTTTAAAAATATGTTTTAGACATGAAATAAGTATTAAATTTATAGATAGTATTGAAATATTATTTTTAAAAATCTATATAAAGTTTATTTTTAAGCCTGCATAAAATGTTGTTTTTCACTTTTAACTTAGCATAGATGTCAGATTTTCAGGCCTTACTGGAAGTTATAGTTTGAGTCTAGGTTTTACTGAGGGTAAAATTGATCACTGAGATGTCTTAGCTCATGATTGATTGATTAGGCTTTGACAGATCTAGGTTGATTAAGTAGCTAGGCTATGGTGACTGAACTGTGCTGCCTAGTCTTGGATTGATCTGTTTATGATATGGAGAGTGAAGAAAACAGACAATATAATTTTCTGATAATATATTATCATTTTTGGTTTCTCTTTGAGCAGAAAAGTCTACATTAAGTTATATGGAAAATAGTAATAATAATAATTATAATTTCTCTTTTTGCTTCTTGCAGTATCTAGGGAAAAAATTTACTTTTCTCCTAACCAATTTAATTGTGTCCTGGATGATTCTGTCAAACTTCATGATTTCACCAAACCAATGGTATTATTACATGATGTCTTATTCTTGAGGATGTCTATTTGAAAATTTAATTACTGAATTATCACATATTTCAATGATTCCATTCATAAATTGGGTCTATTGTGAATCCTTTTACTTCTCTTCAATGACAGAAAGAAAAAAAAACTTATCACAACCACATGCTGCTTGAGTGATTTTTCTTCTTTGTTGGCACTGGAGGAGAGGGAATTGTCTAGATTGTCTGTCATTGTTTTCAAACACATTTGAAAACATTACTATTTGTCATTTGCAAAAAGACATTTGAAAAGCCATTTTCTAGTTTGATAGCTTTCAGCATGGAAAATTTTTATTTAAAAGGAAGGAATGAGGAAACTAACTTTATTGTAGTGTCTGTATCCCTAATGCTTTTCATTTCATATGTATGAGTGAAAATTCATAGAATATTGCTTTTTAAAGAACACTTAACATACTGTGATAAATTCATGGGATTGAAAATAGCAACAGAACCTTCTATTTCATTAGTGTAGAATACTGCTGGTGAGGAATTTCTAGTATCAATGCTGGTTGGCACCTTTTATGTAGTTTACTATTTAAAAACATTGAAAGATTAAGTGATTTGCAGGGTCATATAGCCAATATAAGTCAAAGACAACTTTATCAACTATAAAGTGTTAAGGAATAAAAAGGACTTTAAATTTCAATCTAACTTCCAAAATTTCTACCCTTTTAAAGATGTGAAAAACTGAGACCCAGAAGAAGAACTGGATTTGCCCAGGCTTATAGAAACTATAGTGATCAAGGTCAGAAAAATAAGTTCTTAGATGGAGGATTATGTTAATTATCTGCATAATTCAAAAGAAACATTAATATTCTAGGTTTTTTATTTGTTTCATTCAAAATAGTCATCATCTCTGCCAAACACTTATCTAGATAATTGCTTTACTTTCCTAACTCTGTTTTGTATACACAGGCACAAACAGATAGTTGCAGCATAGCAGGGGGAAATACTTAAAAATAGGGAAGTGATTTTTAACATGATCTCATCAGTAAATAACTGCTTAGCCATAATATGTCTTGCTTCAAGGTAAATAGCCTTGTAAAGAAATATTCTTCCTTTCCCTTACTGATGTCTCTATCAATGTATGTGAGACTATTAGCCTTTTCACCTTGGTTAGGGACACTGATGAGGCTTCTAAGCATTTAATTTATAGCATGTTCAGCTAGTACATGATATCATCTAATCTCATTTGATAAATTTAGTATTCTTGAAGCTTCTGAAGTTAGCCATTTAATGGAAAGTATATAACTTGAAATTGAACTGCAGAATGGAATTACAAGCTTCAATTTAATTTCTGGTCCATGTTGGGAGGCTCATCTTCTGGAAATTGCCAAAACTTAAGGGAAAAACATCAAGACTATATTGCTTCAAGTTGAACATCCATAGTTTCTGGTGCAAAAAGAAAGTATTTTACTTAATAAGGAAGATAGATATAGTTTATGGTAAAATCAAACTAACCAAATATACAAAAACAAATTCACATCTATTGGCTTGAAGTTATATGCCAAAATGCAATTGTTTCCCCTTCTTAAGAATCTTAGTTTGTCTCTATTGATAACTCAATATTTTGAATGATTCCAATTTTTCTTTATTACATATTTAAGCTAAAAAAAATAAAAAAATAGATAGTCCCAAGTAGTTTTTTGATACTTTACATTAAATCAAACAAGATATTTGAAAAGTCTTTACCACTGTACCTGATTTGTAACAGGTACTGCTTATTTTCTTCCCTTCTTATACCCCATCCTCAATTATTGCTAGAGGAAGTAAATAAAGAAATATTTAACACCTAGAATATTTAAATAACTTTGATCTTGTGAATTTGACAAATTTGGTCCCCAGATCTCCTCATCTACTTCCATAGTCCCCATGCAGGAGATACTAGCAACAGACCAAATCTATTTACAAATAAAGCTTTCTTACACAAATAAGATGGTAAAGGTTTGATGGAAAGAATATGACGTGTTAGAATTTGAAGGATTCTATCATAAATATTAAACTTCAATTAAAAATTTTATTAAATTTCTAATATGCAATTATACTATGTCAGATACTAGTAATAACAACAAAAAAAATGTTCTGCACTGAAAATACATACACTCTTTTTTGGGGGGAGGGGTGTTGGATAGGGGAAGCAGAATATAGTATCAGTATAATAGAAGGAGACAGATAGTAAAGCAGATAGAAACAGAAATGACTTTGAAAAAGCCCGGAGGGGAAGGTAGGTAGCATAGTGGATAGAGTACTAGACCTGAAATCAGGAGGACCTGAGTTCAAATTTGAACACTTCCTAGCTGTGTGACCCTGGGCAATTCACTTAACCCCAATTACCTCCGGGAAAAAAAAAAAAAGCCTAGAATCAGAAAGACTTGAATTCAAATATTAACTCAGATATTTAATAACTTAGGCCAATTATTTAATCACTGCTCAATTTCTTCATATTAAAATAAGGATAAAATAGTACCAATTTCCAGGACAATTATAGGGTTAAAATGAGATAATGCATGTAAATCACCTTTAAATCCATATTTTAATGCTAGTTTTTTTGTTGTTATAAATGAATTTTGAGTAATTAGAGGAAAGGAAAATCATCAGCAACTAATGGGATGAGGAAAAGTATATATGGCAATACATAAATTGAACATTTGAAGTAAGTATTTATGTTCTAGGATGTAGAGGGGATAACAGAGAGCTTGTACAGATACATGGAGTAAAACAAGATGTTATGCTGAATTCTACAACAAAACAAAACAAAAAAGGCAGTCAATTCTGCTAGACCATGGCCAGCAGAGCCATTGACCTACTTGTCCTTCCCCCTCCCCCTCAACAATGACTTTATGATGTCCAGTCTGGGACAAATGTTGTCATCTATCACCTACACTAGCACAACCTTGAAATGAATAAACTTCCCCTGGTGCACAAAGCTGCTATAAACTCTGCAAGGAGATGTGCTGGTGCAACCTGGGAAAAACCTCATGGGTGAGATCATCCTTGCTTGGGTGAGTGATGGGTGGAAGGAGTGAATGGAACCTCTACTGAAGTCCTGAGTAGCATGTATACTCAGTACCCATGTGGGCTATAATAGTTCGACAAACTTTCAATCAATAAATATTTACTAATTTCCTACTATATGCTAAGTAATATGCTAAATGCTGGTGATAGTTAAAGGGAGAAAAGTTAGCCTATATATATATATATATATATATATATATATATATATATATATATGCATATATATATGTATATATATATACATATATATATATATATGTATGTATGTAAAAAAAGGAGTTAATAATCTAATAGGGGAGAAAACATGTAACTAAAACTATACCAAGAAAGCCATATTCAGGATAAATTGGAAATAGTTAAAAAGAGGGAAGGCATCAGAATTAAGTAGATTTGGGCAAAGTTTCCTGTAAAATTTCAAGATTTTAGTTGGGACTATTCTTTATATGCATATTGGTATCTTGTTTTCACATCAATTCATTTTTATACTATATCTTTCACCCCACCAGTAGCCCAGAATGCCATATTTTATAACAAAGGCTTTTTGCCATCTATCCTTCCTAACATTTACGACTTCCACCTTCCAAATCCCCCAATCATGAGATATAAATAGATATACCTGAAAATAAACGAACTTTTTTTTTAAGAGTGGGAAAGATTATGGCGATGTTAGAAAGATTAAGTATAATTACATAATGAGTCAGAAGAAAGATTGTTTGGAATTGAAAAGTTGTGAGAAGTGAGGAAAGAGAGGCAAGGGTTACATTTTTTTGTTTCTTTTTCTTTTCTTTTTCTCAAAGAATGTCTAAAAGAAAGAAAAGATAGAGATAGAGCACAAGTGCTTGAGGGGGTGGTAGGTCAACTGAAGGGATTTTTTAAAATGATAATGGAGTTCTGCACTGTCAGTTTTTGACAGATGACCTCTTTTATAGGCTCAACCCTTTATAAACAACTGATTTTTAAACTCCCTCTTTACCTTTGTCTACTACCAAGAGAATTCATTTATTTGCAATACTGGAAATAGTAGTATCAAAAGCCAAAGTGAGAAAATCAAGAAGGGTCAGGGTTATCTACCTATAAGACGGAAGAATAGATTTCTTTGCATTAAACAAACTCAAATTGGAGAATAGACCATTTGTTGAGAATGATAGTGTATAAGTTTTAAAAAGACCTCAGTGTTTACCTAAAACAACCTGAACAGAAACCTTCATAAAGGTATCCCTGACAAGTTGTTATGCGTCCCCTTTATGAATTTCCAATGATAAGGAATTCCTATGGTAGAGAGAATACTGGACTGGAAATGAGAAAAACCTGTGTTGACATCCCTTTTCAGACACTTGTAATGATTCGAGACAAACTGCTGGACCTTTCTTAACCTCACTATACTAATCTTTATAATGGAAATAATAATACTTGCAGTCTGTACCTCACAGCTGTTTTAGGTTCAAATGAGTTAATTGTAGTAATGGGATAAATATAATATTTTAGGTCTTAAAATTCTACAACAATTTCGGTTATTAAATAATTTTAGTAACAAAAGTGACAATTATAATTATTATCTCCTGAAATAATCCATTCTAGGTTTTGAAAATTTTTAAGTTAGAAGAACTGGCTTCTATTTTTTGTGTGTATAATACTTGCTAACTGAATGACCTTAGTCAAAACCTTTAACATCTCTGGCTGTTAGCTTGTTTTTACTTAACAAAAAATAATGATATTGGATAAAATTATCTTCTAGCTCTATGTATGCATGACCCAGTTAAAATACTAAATAAATATATAGAAATGTTTTTTTAGAATTTTTTCTCCTAATGTTGAGTCTAAGTCTAAATACTTTCTCTCCAGGACCAAACAGTAGTTGAATCTTTTTTTCCAAATCATAGTCTTTCAGCTACATTGTCTCTCCTCGGTCTCCCAAGTCTTTTTCAGGCCCAGGATCACTACTTTATTCTATCCTTCCATAACATGAACTCTGAGCCCCTTGTTACATAGATCATTCTGCCAGGAACTGGTATAGTTTTAAAATATCCATTCTAAAATTTATATTACAGGAACAAAATAAAGAACTATGGATTTTATATTTAAAGAGGGAGAGTATTCCTTATTCTTCCTTATTCTAGACATTATGTGTATATATAAAGGCTGAGATCAAAATAGCCTTTTTTGAATATTAAATCTCCCACTTCACATGAGAAAATATTAGATCTGGAAAGGAATTTGGAAGACATTTAACATCACCCATTCATGTCTGACATCCACAGATGAGTTGCCCAGGGTTACACACATAACTCCATGTTCTCTAATTTTAGAGTCTCTTTCCCCTTTGTCATGCTATGTCATTGAAATCTATATGTTCCTAAAGCTCAAATTACTTTTTTCCACATATATTGTTTTCTGTAATAACTGCAATATAAAATCAGTCCTCCATCATTTGCTTTATAATTTAGATAGTCTCCTAACTAATCTCTCTATTTCTAATCCCTAGAGTCAACATCCTTTAATGCAGCTTAAGATCACATTTACTTTTCCACCTGCCATAATATGCTTCTGACTTTCATTGAGTTTACAACTTACTAAAAAATCACATTTTTTTCCAGAAAAATTGCTATCTATCCGTGTCTCCCTTATGTTACAAATGAGATATTCATTTGATTGTACCCAACAGAACAATTTTATATATTTTATATTTTATATGTATCCTAGTTAAATTTTATCATAAATAGATTCAACAAAGCAAATGTTTGTTTTGGATGCTGAATGGGAAGAATAAGGGGAAAAAAATGAAGCACCTATCATATGACAGACATTATGCTAAGCACTTTATAAATATCTTTCCATTAAATCCTCAAAACAATTCTATGAAGTAGTTGCAATTATCATTCCACATTTACAGTCAAGAACATTAAAGTAAATAGAGATTGTGACTTGTTCACCATCCCATAGTAAGTATATGAGGCTGGATTTTAAATTGAGTTTTCCTGACTGCAGGCCCAGCACTTTATCTGCTATAGCAGCATCTAGCTGACTATTAGCTAGTGTATTACCTGTTCCTCCCAGTCTGATGTCATGTACAAATTGATGAGTATGGCACCTGTGCCTTCACATAAGGCATCAATAAAAATGTTAGCTAGCAAGGCCCAAACACAGATCCCTGGAGTATTCCACTGGAGACCTCCTGCCACATTGACAATGAATCATTAATCATCGAATCATTAATTGTAGTGACTCTGTCTTTGGCTGTTCAACAAGTCTGAAACCATCTGAATTGATTATTATCTAATTGATCCTTCCCAAGTATTATATTAGCTACTTTGCTTTAAAAAATTATATAAATATAATTAAAATTAGATAAATCTAAGCCAATTATATACACAACATTCTCATTATCTATTTGTATAATATACAGTCTTTCTAAAAAAGACATAGAGTCTAGCACAACCTTTTTCTTTTGGAAGCCATTCTGGCTCTTTGTAATCAATGCTTCTGTTTCTAAATTTTTTCCAACTATTTATTCAATGATGTTCTAAAAATAATTTTTCAAGAGTCAAAGTCAAACTCATGATGTTGTCCACAGATTCTGTTTCGTCTCTCTTTTTTTGCAAAAATCAAGATGTTTGCCTTCTTTCAGTCTTATGGTACTTCTCTCATTTTCCATGATCTTTGAAATGTCAGTGATAGGGATCCAGCAATCACATCTGCCAGTTCTTTCAGGGCCAAGGGATGTAGCTCAACCAGGCCAGATGACGTAAGTTCATCAAGTGTAACTAAGTGCTTTTTACTATCTCCTAACTTATCTTAAATATCAACCCCTGTAAAGCATTTTTATTTTATCATTTCCAGTGCTAAGATGATTGGGAGAGAAAATAGAACTAAGGTATGTTGTACAGCTCTAACTATTCTGTATATTTGGTAATGATTTTTTTCATCCACCCCCAAGAAGCAGTCATAAGCCTTCTTTCATACAGCTTTTTTTCTTCAAATATAGTTAAAACTAAACAAAATAAAAGACTTTTTTTTGTCCTTAGCTTCCCATGCCAGCTGCAGTTCATTCTGTGGTTTGATATTCACAATTCTATTTTTACATCACCTTGTCATGGTCATATTATTTTATCTGGTTTTGCTTTTATCTTTTAGTACATTTTTTAAAAAACAAAGTTGGATACTAACTCCCAATGCATCCATGTTAATTCTCTGACAAATATATTTTTCCCTGTAATCAAAGTTGTTGTTGAAATTTAATTCTCGAAGTTCTTCCATTCTTTTTGGGCTGACTTCCCCAGAAGTATTTTAGGCAATGTAATCATATTTATATTTATTCAGAAACTTTTGAAATCTGTTATTCCAAAACCCCAGCTTTATGTTGGATTGTTATTAGATTTTCTTTCCTTCTGTATCACAAATTCTAGGAGAGAATGATGACTTCTTATTATATGTTTCTATCATTTTACCCCCTATAACTACTCTCTTCTTGTTAGTGACAATCAGATGCAGAATAAAATCCTCTATTTTTGTTTCTTTCACTTTTTGAAGAATTAAATTATCATCAAGAAAAGCCAAAAAAAAATTATTACCCTTTGCAATATGTGAATAACCCTCAAACAACAAAAAAAGTAATTGAAACCTTTGAAAAACCTATACTATGAAATTACATTATGGGCTGTTGAAACTGAGATCTGACTTGTAGTTTTTTTCTTTTTGTTTGCCACATCTAAAATAAGCAGAATCAATTATGCACAGAGAATTAACTCATTTAAATTTCTAGAATTAAATAATGTAACTAAAGCATTTCTAAGAAGGTCTTACCTCTTTAATTCTTAGATAATATGTTTTTTTTTCCTTTCTTATGATGGGAAATTGCCAACAGTGAAGTCTTTTTTTTCAATTCCAATGTCATCTAGAAAGGAGAACTCTTGAAGAGTGAACTGAGCAGCTGTTGCCTGGCAGGGAGGTAAGTCAATGACTGGGCACATGACAGTTTCAAATTTGTATAGAATTTAATAGCAAAAAAGCAGTTTACTGGAAAATGATAGTATTCATGCCCATTGATTTTTCAGTTATCAGTATAAAGTGCCTTTGTAACTTAAGACAAGTCAGCTATTTAAAAAAAAATTATTCCAAATATATTTCTGACTTTTTATAATAACAACTCTATAATAAAGGATAGAAAATATGAAATTTACTTGGATAGTTTTTGAAAGACATGAAACAAATTAGATTCATTAATCATTGATCTCATATAAATTTTACCTTAAAAAAAAAACAGAATGAAGTTTCCTCTTTAAGCCTAATTTTAGAGATGAGATTAATTTCTTTTTAGGAAAAAAGTCAAGCATAAAATATATTTTGAAGACTTCTATTATAGTTTATAACAATTTACATTCTCATTTCTATGTTAATTTAATGTCAAGATCAAGGCTGATCAACATTAGAAAGAAAATTAAATGCAAAATGAAACTCACTTTCTTAGAAATGTTTTTCTTTGCTCATAAATAAATGTTCATTTCTAATATACATTTTAGAAAGAGAATTATAAAAGATTCAAAGAATTGTTGGATAGGATTAGCAAAACATAGAGATTCTACCTTTTATGGTTACATCTTAGGAAAATGTGATCTCCCTGAACCTCAAATGCCTTATATTAAATAAATGAGAAATTCCTTTTTGGTCCAGTTTAACTATACATCTATGATCACATGACCTTTGGAAATTATGGAAAATATGAGAGGTACCTAGAACTTGAAAAAGGCCTAAATATCTTATTTTCTCACAAAGTAAGAAAGGTTTTCCTGAAATGATAGGGCCAGAAAAGAATAGGCCAGTAAACTTGACTTGAATTCTTGACAAAATTCTGAAATATATTATTAAAAGGAAAGTCAGCAAGAATCTAGAAAAGGAAGCAATGATAAAAGTCTCTAAATCTGTCAAGAATCGGTCATATCAAACTAGTCTCATTCACTTTCTTGAAAGTCTTGGATAGGTCATTAAAAAAACAAAAACAAACAAACAAACAAACAAAAAAAACACACAACTATAAAGTTTACCTAGGTGCTCCAAAGAATAATACATGTTTTTCATACAAAATATAAGAAAAATAAAAGTATTAGCTTCAAATAAAATAAATGGGATTGTTTAATAAAGATGCATTTATATAATTTATTCTTTGCAATTGCTTCATTTTAATTTTTATAAAATGCCAATCCAAAAATTAAATTTGCTTTTCAATTATTTATATTTAAATAAGTGAATTTCAACATTCCCAGGTTATTGAGCTGATTCTCATATGACATGAATTTGAGCTTGGTTTCCTTTTTCTGGTTTCTCTTTACATTATTGTTTTTTTGTTTCTTAAAATGTAATGCACCAAACTGAACTTAGAATTCTAAATGAAATCCAATGTGCGATAATACTATCATATTCTTATTCTTGGAAGTAAGCTTTTCAACCTAGTCCAAGATCACATTAGCTATTTTTGGTTGTCACCTTGTATTGTTGAATCATTTATAGCTCATTAAAATCTCCAGATCTAAAAATATTAAAAATCCTTTTTGCCTATCCATGACTTGGGATCAGCTAGGGCAGCTGGGTGCTAAAGCACCCAAATCTAGAGTGAGGAAGACCTGAATTCAAATCTATTCCTCGGAAACCGTCACCCTGAGCAATACATGCTCAGTTTTCTCATATAAAATGAGCTAAGGAAGGAAATGACAAACCACTCCAAAAAAAAAATTCAAAAAAAGGGTCAGAAAGAGTCAGACACTAAAAAAAATCCCTAAACATTCTAATGTCTCTCCCATCTTCTGCTTGTAAAGTTGAATTTTAACACCAAATTTTATACTTTTCTCTATTAAAATTTGTCTTAATCATTTTACTCAATGGTTTATAGAAGTAGAGATAAAATGGGAAAGCATTCCAAGCATGGAGAGATAGATCATCTCTGCAAAGGCACAGAGGTAAGTCAGAATGTCAAAGAGCAAACAGAAAATAATCAGTTATCTGGATGAAAAGTTCATGAAAGTTAGTGATTTGAAATTGGTCTGAAAAAAATAGATCAGAGCCACATTTGAAGTGCTTTAAATGTCAAAAATATACATTTTAGCCTGAAAGCAATAGAAAACTACTAATGCTTTTTTGAGTAGAGAAATGGTTTGTACAGAGTTTTGCTTTAGAAATATATATTTGGCAGTTATGGGATATTGATTGGAAAATGGAAAGACTAGAAGTAGGGCTCTCATTAGGATGTTATTTTAGTAATCTAAGTGACAAATATTTAGAGCCTAAATTAAAGTTGAAGCCATGTGAATGAAGAGAAGAGAAAGAATCTGAATGACATTTTGTAGCCACTGTTAACAAGAATTAGTCACTGTTTGGATATGAGTAAGTAAGAAGGAAGTTGCACCTAATAACTATGAGATTTTATTTTGAATGCTTAAAAGGAAGATGGCATCAGAGAAATAGAAATTGGAAATACCATGGGTTGTTAGGGAATGGGTAAAAGATAATTAAGATGATTTTAGTCATACAGCATGTTAGAGATTTTTGAAACAACCAGATGGAGATGTCTAGCAGATATCTCCATAATGTAAGATTGCTAAGGCTGGATGTTTAGATTTTGAAATCATCTGTGTATATACGATAATTAAACCAATGGAAAATTGCCTTCAGCACATAGTCAACAAACACTCTTCCTCTTCCTCTCTCTCCTTCAGAAGATGAATTCTCATCTTCCAGCAAATGTCTATAACATGGTTTGGAGTATAAACACTGCCTTTCTGGCAGCATACAGTTTCCTCCTCTTCTTATATCTTATGATATTTATTTCTTAACAGTAACTATTAAAAGATCCTTTTCTTTTTTCTCTGTGTGACATTCTACTCCCATTTAATGTAATAGCATAGGTTTGTATATCTTTTCATTTATTTTTCACATTGAAATATCATTTCCATTTTTAAAAGCAACCTTGCATAGTTCATGACAACTTAGAATATAGAGAAACATTCTTTAAGCCCCCTCAGCTTTTCTGTCTGTTGGGAGACCTGTATGCTCTTTGAGACAAAACAAAGTCACTTGGTTTTGGCAATGAATAAATAAATAAAGAGATAAACAAATAAATGAGTAGATAATTAAGTAGATGGATAGATAAATTAATGGATAGATGGATGCGTGAAAAACAAGAAACTATATACATAAATAGTTGAACCAAGAAAGAAAAAAATGAATGAATAAATATTGCATATTAAATATGAGTCACTATAAAATTTCCTCCTTTCCTCCATATTTATAAGAAGTTTTGTAGTACTTGTTTTTTAGACTCTTATATGTGATTACCACTCACCACTTTATCAGGTAGGCAGTTTCTTTTTAACCCTCCTTAAAAATTTAATAGCAACACATAACAAACTGTTCCTCAATTTCTTCTCAATTTATTCTCCCCCAATGCCACTCTTGTACTTTTTCACAATCCTAAAGGCCTTCAAATTTCTTTAACTATTTCATTATTTTTAGTCAGCTCATATCATTATTTTTCAGTGTCTTCTGCCATGTGGGGTACCATCTGGAGAATATGAAAGCAAAATATGTTTATCTGTAAAATATATCTGTAGCATAATCTAAATAAGGGCAGCTAGATGGTACAGTGAATAGAGCACTGCAATTGGAATCAGAAAGGTTCATTTTCCTAGGTTCAAATTTAGCCATAGATACTTATTAACTGTGTGACCTTGGCGACGTCACTTAACCGTCTTTGTCTCTGTTTCCTCATCTTTAAAATGAATTGGAGAAGGAAACAACAAACTACTTCAATAACTTTGCCAAGAAAAGCTCAAATGGGGTCAAGAAGAGTTGGACATAACTGAAAAGGCTGAACAACAACAAATAATTTAATTAATGAATTTCAAGTGCTTTGTGCATATAATGTATATATATACACATATATATATGTGTGTGTGTGTGTATGGTATATGTATATATATATGTATTATATATACATATCCAAATATGCATACATATATACATACATGTATACATGCATATATACATACAAATATACATATATATACAAATATAGTAAGTTGGTAACTTAAATCCATGCCTCATCAAGTTGCTTATCAATCTCCTCAGTTTTTTTTTTTTATTAAAAAACAAGTTTTTTCTAATATTGTTTAATACAGATTTACACCACATTGATTTGCAGAATCTATCATCTGATCCAGATTACAACACATTTATATCTGCCCATTTTATGTGATGCTCATGAGGATCCTTCCAAAAGTTTGCCATTAGGGAACCTATCATTCTATTCTATCATTATTTCCTTAATTTAAAACAATAAGGTTAACTGACCTTTAATACAGAATTATTTTCCCCAACCATTTCTGCTCCACTTTCCAGATTTTTTTAACCTATTCTTCCTAGCATAAGACACTCTGTTTCCTGATTCCTGTATTTTCATTTGTTGGTTCCCAAAACTCAAATGATCTCTATATTCATTTCTGCCTCCTGGCATCCCAAGTTTTGTATAAGTCTCAGCTGAAATACCACTTCTACAAAAATCTTGTTTCAATGTCCCTTAAGGATAGTGTCTTCCCTTTAAGATTGCCTCTAATTTATTCCCTTTATATATTGTTTATATGTAGCTTTTTACATGTCATCTTCCATATTAAACTGCTAGCTTCTTGATGATACTAGAGTTTTTTGTTTGATTGTTTGTTTTTTGGTTTTTTTTTTTTGACCTTTCTTTAGATGCCTAGTGTTTGGCAAAGAAAAGATGCTTCAGAATGGGATGGAATGTAGAAATTTGAAATAATTGCAGTTCTGCAAAACTGCAGTTTATTTTATGAGGCTGAAACAAACTTTGATAATGTTAACATCAGAGGGATAAGCACTTCATAGTATAAAGCACTTTCACAGACTTTGTTACACTTAATGTCCAATATAATAAGCTCAGCACAACAAGAATCTTTATTCCCACTTTATAGATAAGAAGACTGAGAGTTAGACAATGAAGGATGGAGGAATTGCACATCATTAACATATATTGAGTTGATTGTCCTCTAGGAGAAGGAGTGGGGGAAGGAAGGGAAACAATTTGGAACATAGGGTTGTACAGGGGTGAATGTTAAGGATTATCCATGCATGTGTTTTTTTTGGGGGAAAAAAAAGCCTGAAAATAAATAAATAAATGAATGAATGAATAAACAAACAAATAAATGAATTAATGAATGAATAAATAAGAAAAAGTATAAAGAAAAAGAAAGAAAATGAAGGGTTATAAAACTTGCAAAAAATCCTAAAGGTTAGCATTGGGAATAGATGGTCATTCTATACCACTTGTATTCTGAGCCCTCTCCAGACTTCTAGGATCTGGACAATGAGAGGCCTGAGATGAAAGAAGTTAACTGACAACTCTGTATAACTAAGATTCCTAGCCCCCCATTTATTTTGAAACATTTTCAAAATTCAAGCCATATACTTCTTTACATTTGAACAGAGTATAAGAAAACAATTATTTCACATTGTAATGGAATTATTCATGGAGTCTATCATTGAGATGGTGATAAATTTGCTATGTTTAATAGATAGAGAGGCATGAAGTTCATAAGTCGATTTTGAGAAGATTCTGTAAGCATCTAGGCAAATATAACGAGACAAAAATTACTTCACTTTACTTCCAAACAGAGAGGACCTCAGAAAGGTCTAATTCTTCATCAGAGATAGCCAAGGTAAAAATCAGGGAAGTGGAGGTGCAGAAAAAGTAGCTTTAAGGTCACTAATAAATAGCAGATAGAAATTCCTGAAGTTTCTTTGTAGGTGCATTTCTGTCTTCACAAAGATTTATCTTCTCTTCAAAGAACTGGATATTTCTTCCTGACAGTAGTCCTTCAAAAGGTTACAGAATAATTCTCACAGAATCTCTAGAGAATGGGAGAAAATATGAGACTACTTCCCTATATTCTTCAGGCATTGATAGGAATGGTTCTTACTATTTTCTTTAATGCAAAAAGGATACATAGATCCCATAAATAGGAACTGTTTTATCCAGAAAATAGAACAATTTTTTAAAAAGGCATAATTGTACTAATAGAGCAGATTTGGGTAGAAAACAAAATAAAATAATAAATATGTATGATTTTTGATAAAAACAACAATAAATATGTATGCTCAAGCTATGAAACCTAGTTAATTGACAAAATAAGGAAAAGGAATTCATGAAGCATATTCTGAAAGGTCAAAATTTTTGAAAATCAAGGTCCTTTGTATTTTCTATGCATATTTATGTTAACCTTAGGAAAAAAATAAGCAAGGGGATTTGGAGTGGCCCTACTTTTGGACAGAGAGTATATTAGGATGGCTTTATTTATAATATTTAAATGTAACCTTTATTTCCCTCTTGACTCCAGACATCATTTGGGGAAAAGGGAGGGGTGCAAAATATAAGCCCTTATATTTTAAAAGTGAGTGACATTTATTTCTATTGTCCTATTGTATCTTTGCCTAAGGACTATTTTCCAAACAAAATTTTGAAATGCATGACTAGAGAGCTTCATCTACTTAGATGACTTTGACAAGATTAGAGGATAAGAGCAGCTAGAAATGTATTTATTCAAGAACTGATTACCAATAGCTGACATTGTGCATGGAAGTATTAGCACAAAAGATGAGCTACAATAATACATTAATCTTATGCAAAGTCACAGATAAAATATATTCCTTGCTGTTTCAAAAAATTATATGTATTCATCTCAATAATCCTAGGATCTTGCATTGCTTTAACTGACTTCTCAAATTTTAAGCTTTATTATATATGCCCTAATCTTTTGAATAGCCAGTTTCAAGTATTCCTCATACTGATACTCTTTGGAAAGATCAAAATGAGTGAGGGGTGAAATTTAAAATATTCTAACAATTGGTTGGTTTATAGAAACAAATGAAAATGTGCATGATTATTCAAATTTGACTATACTCTTTGGTTCATAATGATGGGTTATAAATATCTCATGAACTGTATTTCAAGGTTTCCACTTTAATGAAGTTCCATTTAAATTAGGAACTTGGTTAGAACTCTCCTTAGAACTAAGAATTGAATTCCCTCACCTGTCATTCTCCTTTTTGAAAAAGAGGGAGAGAAGTTTGAAAAATTAATCAAAGGTGAGAGTTAGCATTTGATCTGAACTCTGGCAAATGAACCATATATTTTGTAGAAATTCATATCCTATAGAAAAATAAAAACTTACAATCAGCCCTTCATACATTGTCAGACTAATATGTTGCTTTTTTTGTCTAATCAGTAAAATAATGCATTGTTGATATGCAAATGAGTTTTTTCTCACCTCTATATTCTCACCCTTCTAGTAGTTGCAATATTAAATGATATGTGGTTTGTTTGTATAAAAATAAGATTTTTGAATGTTAGCAGGTAAATTATGATTCAAGTGAAATCATCAATGGCATTTTTAATAATACTTTGCTCATACAACATTAAGTAGTTCACTTCCAGAAAAAGTGGGTCTCTCTCTTACTACCTTCTTTTACCAGCTGTCCTGTTTCCCACTCTTCCCATTAGTAAACTGATGACATAAAGGAATATACTCATCAAGACTTATTTTGCCTGATTATTAATCACTGTCTATTTCTGACTCCTGGGACACTAAAACTAAGCAGACATTTGCAAGATGAAGTGGAGAATGGAAGCAATTACTTGAATAATTAGAATAGTTCAAGGAGGAGAGAAAAAAAAACAAAAAAACGCATGCACACTTTGACCACAAGCTGTGGCTGACACATAAGTGTACAGCTGAATTAGACCAGACAGAAAATCTGATCAACTTTGGCAAGGTTCACAAAAAGGGAAAGAAAAAAAAAAAAGCTTCTTGAACAGGGAACACAGAGAACACACACACACACACAACATACACACACACACAATCCCACTGACTATGCATTTGACATCAGACAGCTTTTGGAGACACCTAGAGGCTGAGTGTAGCTTTATGTCTCCTTATTCTATAGCAACCTGATGATGGGTAAATTTTTTGCATAAATAAACATGGTATGTGAAATGTTTTAAAAAACAAAATGAATTTTCTTAAAAAGTGCTAGAGAAAACAAAAAATCATGTTAATGAATTTTTGATACTGAAAAACTTGGCCATATCAAAAGCCAATGTGTATACCTTTGTGACTAGGAAATGAGATAAGGATATAGAAAAATTCAAAAGAAATATGATCAAAAAGGTAATCAGGACAATCATCCTCAGCATCCTTTCTTCCATCTTTTTACTGGAAATTTAGACTCAGTGGAGGACTTCCTGCATCATATTGATTTTTTTAGAAGTCTTTGCATATTTTCTCCCTCTAGATTATAAAAAAGAAGATCCATAACTATATTTTTTGATTATTTGAAATCCAATTTTCTAACATCTCAGATATATACTGTTATTAGCTAGTATTGTAGTCCTTAGCTATTACAAACCTTAAGATGTCATGATTTTATTTTTTTCAAAGGTTTCTTTTACTTTTACAATTAAAGCTGAGAAAATCTTCTTAGTCTGAATTAGATTTTGAATTGAATAATTTCCTAAGTGTTTACCTTCCAAGAAATGAAATTACCAAGAAGATAAATTTAAAATTTTTGTGATGTTCATTTTCTTTAAATAAAACAATTGATCAACTGAAATATAATAATTGAAATAATAATGAAGGAAGAAAATAATAATGAAGGAAGAAAAAGATTCAGAATCATGGAAAAAAGAGAAAACTTAATGGATATTAGGCTTCCTTCTTTACCTTTTTCTCATGCATGCAACTTTTTTAAAAATTTATTTTATTTTATAATATATATTTTTTATTAATTTTTATAATTATAACATTTTCTTTGACAGCACATATGCATAGGGAAAAAAAAAAAAGTTTTTTTACAACATTATCCCTTGTACTCCCTTCTGTTCCAAATTTTTCTCCTCCTTCCCTCCACACCCTCCCCCAGATGGCAGGGATTCCCATACATATTAAATATTTTATAGAATATCCTAGGTACAATATATATGTGCAGAACCGAATTTTGTTGTTGTTGTTGTTGCAAAGGAAGGATTGTATTTGGAAGGTAAAAATAATCTGGGAAGAGAAACAAAACAAAACAAAACAAAACTAAACTAAACTAAAATGCTCACAGTTTACATTCATTTCCCAGTGTTCCTTTTCTGAATGTAGCTGATTCTGTCCATCATTGATCAATTGGAATTGGATTAGCATTTCTCTATGTTGAAGATCTCCACTTCCAACAGAATCCATCCTCATATAGTATCATTGTTGAAGTGTATAATGATCCCTTAGTTCTGCTTGTTTCACTCAGCATCAGTTGATGTAAGTCTCTCCAAGCCTCTCTGTATTCCTCCTGCTGGTCATTTCTTACAGAACAATAATATTCCATAACATTCATATACCATAATTTACCCAACCATTCTCCAATTGATGGACATCCATTCATTTTCCAGTTTCTAGCCACTATGAAAAGGGCTGCCACAAACATTTTGGCACATACAGGTCCCTTTCCCTTTTTTAGTATTTCCTTGGGATATAAGCCCAGTAGTATCATGGATGCAATTCTTACTTATTTGTCATCTTTCTCTCCTTACTCCTCATATCTATTAAGTTTTATCACTTTTTCCTCCTCCTCTTCTTTACTCTGTGACTTTAGATATTTTACTTAATCTACATTGCATTTGGGCTTAGGCACTTTTCCAACTTAAGAAAAAAGCTGCAAAGAATGTAGTGCCTACATTGACATAAGGTAGAAATTCTCTTTCCAGAAGTAATGCGCTGGTGGACATTTAGCAACTGGCTCTCTGTGGATGGAGAAAGGGAAAACAATACAATGCTTTGCTTGTGGTTTTGTTATGTTTTCGTTTCCCTTACCTGTGATTTCATGGGCTTGTGAATCTTCTAGTCCTAAAGCACTTTCTATTAATATAAATGAGACTTCTCTGGAAGATAATAGTTTTAGACTAGGCTCTGGAATGCTATGAGGATAAGTAACTTGCCCGGAATTACTCAGTCATCTAGCTGGGTTGAAGCCAATTTGTTTTTATGCAAGGCCATCTCTACTCACTTGCTTCAATCTCTATCTTGCGCATGAACAAAAGTGCATAGAAAATTTCTCATTTATTTTACCCAAATGCTTAAAATTAACATGGTAACCCTCAAAATATTATCTATTTCCCTTTTTATCTGAGTTTATTATTAATGATTAAACCACCTGAAATGTACTTTGGACAGTCAAGTTGATATAAATGCACAAAAAAAGAAATGGAAAAATCCATATACTTTAGGGTAAGCATCCATTTATGCCACAAGGTCTTAGTTATTTGGGGCAAAATAGTGTTTATTTTTGTTGTTGTTGCTTTGTTTTTAAGGCCATAATTTTCTCCAAATTTATTTATTTTTATAAATTAAAAATATATACAATAAAGATATGTTATGTATGGTAGACAGTGGGTATGTATACAAGAAAAGAAAGAAAAAATACTCAGAATAAATTGTAATCATGATTTGCAGAGTCCCAATTTGTGTGAAGTTTTGAAAAAGACATCATATGTGATTTTCTGTTTATATACTTATTCATTTGTTATGCTCAAGGAAGACAGAGTAAGTTTACAATAAGAATGAAGGATCATTCATTTAAAATGATTAGGAGGCACTGACATGTGGAAGTAACCAGGTATCATATTGACTGTTAACAGTGAATGTTTACAGCATAATTACATCCCAACTTAAATTCACAATAAGCATTTATATTGCAGGTTCCCTCTCTGTGTAAAAGGCTAATTAAATGGAGTGTGTTATTTCATGTTCCACATTCAATCCATTTATTTCCCTGTCCCTTGGGGCTTCTAATTTCCTGAGTTGGAATTTTCATTCATCATGTATGATCGTTTTATGTGATGTAGCAAAGTGCCACCAACTCCATTGTTGGGGTCTGGTGTCTTAAGATATTTGATTGGTTCTGTGCTTCTAAATAAATACAAGAAGTCTGCTATCTCTCAAGATCACTCATAAAATTGGATTCTATTAAAAGGAATTCATCCTATAAATCTGTTCAAATCCAATGCAAACATTTACTTGGTTTCAACAAATTGATAACAGTGAACCGTAATATTAGAGAACAATTCAAATGTGCACTTATTAGTAAACGGCAGTATTTTTTGAGTCCTCACTTCTAAAATTTATATTCCATTCATATAATTCAATAAATGAAATACTCAAATGTGTTTATCTAGCATCCCAAAATTACCTGGGGTGTTCTTAATAAAGTCAAAATGACAAAAAGGAGTCTCCCCCTGAGGTTCATCTGGAAGCTTAAGGGGAATGCTTTGATCTTATTTTGTATTCCCTCATTTTGGGTAGACAGCAGGCAACTGTATTTTAGGGGATCAAACTTAGAACAAGACACATAATACAAGTCTTGTCAAGAACCATATCTATACTTTAGGCAATCTATAACTCATACATATAAATAATTGGATAAAAGTACTTTAGCCAAAGTACCACAGAAAATACCATTATTAAAGAACTAAAGAGATCATCTGTTGCCTTTGGGCCATATAAATCTGGGCTTTCAGTTATAATGACAGTATGAAAGAAATTATTAGAGGTTTGGGAAGACCAGGATATCTCTAATTATTGTTTAAGAAAGGTTCAATGTGGTTATGAGAATACATTGACAGTTACCTCAGGGGGCTCTAAGTCATTCTGGTCAAGTGGATGCTGTACAACTTCTCTCCCATTAGCACTTTAAAAGAAGTTAACAACCTAGCCAAAGGGA
This sequence comes from Sminthopsis crassicaudata, assembly GCF_048593235.1. Taxonomy (NCBI): domain Eukaryota; kingdom Metazoa; phylum Chordata; class Mammalia; order Dasyuromorphia; family Dasyuridae; genus Sminthopsis; species Sminthopsis crassicaudata. Next base: position 113,256,507 of record NC_133619.1, read on the forward strand.
AGGAAAGCTTCTCAGAGATATCTAATAGAGTTCAGTTCCATCATCCATTGGAAAGTAGTAAAGTGAGAATTCCCTGAACAAATAACTCATTGGCACATAGGCTATTGATCTTAGTTGCTTGATTTTCCTACTGAAATATGAACCTTAACTTAAACTATTCACATATGGATTATTCATTATAACCCAAGAGGCTAAGAATTTCAGTGCAGTTTCTGAAGTTAAACTGAAAGTTTAAAATGTTATTCATTGTATTGAAGGGAATAATAAAAATGAAACTTATCTGATCCTTGGATAATAGTGAATTAAACCTTATTATGCTCTATTTCCTTTTGAAAATTAAAATATTAACTATCTAGTGTTCTTCCTCAAACTATGGATTGGGTAAAAGAAAATAACTTTTGAGATATTCAAATAGTAAAATAAGAATTGGAATGAATGACTGAAAGATTTTTATAATAATGCTGAGAAACTTTTGAAAAGTTCCTCCACAATAAAACAAGGTCTTCCATAACTTTTGGTGGTGTCGACACTTCCTGGAAATATAAACGAGGTGAATGATGAACACATATGAGGAATCTAGTTGCCATATTCTGGCCTTCCTACCAAAATTAGCCTTCCCACCCCTTCCATTTGCAAAATTGCAATGCATCTGGATACTCTCTATTGAGACTATAAATATATGTTAAAATGGCACTCTGAATTCTCAATATAATAAAGATAACCATTATAATTATAATCCATTTACATAGCATAAATAAAATTTCAGAGGTTTCCAGAGGAAGAGAATTATATGAAACTATTAATAATAGTATAGCTCAGTTAAGAAATTCATTTTTTTACAATTAAGAGGTCATTATTAACATTTGAGAAAATGGTTTCAGTTGGATGATTGACATAGAAACAAGGTTATAGTGTGTTTAGAAGAGTAATAGAAGAAATAATGGCAGTAGGTACTGAGGCTTTTAATAGGCATTGGCTAATAAAACAAAGAGAGAGCTGGAGTGATTGCTGACAGGCAGGATAGAATTTAATGATATTTTTTTTTCTTTAAGGATTAAGAGAACTTGGGTTAGTTTGGAGGCTAAAGAGAAGGAAAATGCCAGGGAGAGATTGAAAATGAGAGAGATGGGGGATATAATTTGGGCAGACTTCTATGCATATTACGTCAGAACAACAGGGAGCTCACTGTTAAATGACCTCTAGTTAGATATCAAATAATGTCTTCCAAACAAAAATGGAGAAAGTGTGAGCTTTATCATTATAACTTCTACTTGTGAATCATCCAAATTGCTTCTTATTTTACCAAACTTCTGGATGGATTCTAATTCTAAAATACAGCTATGTGACATTATCCAAGTCAGTTGAGCTCTATGAATTTGTTTCCTTGCTAAAAAGGAGATGATAGATCTGTGATTTCCCTTCTAGTCTGAGATCTGATTCCATGGTCCTTGCAATGATAGCATCTAACTGTGCTCTATAACTGAAGAATCATCAACTTGGGTTGAGACAGATCCCTGATAAAGACCAGATTGGAGCAGCATTGCCTGCTCCTGTCCATCGGCCATGTAAACAAACTAATATGAAGATAAAATGAGAAAATGAGAAACGAAACTTTATAGAACATTCCAGTTATCTTGAGAAAGCAGAAATAATTTAACCAACTTTACACAGTTTTACTACTATACATTCTATAGTACTTCCTACTTTTGAACTTTCCTATTTGGAAATATAAAACTATTGAATAATAGTATAGGCCAGTTTAGAAATTCTATTTCTAAGATTATTTGAGTATAAGAGAAATGCAAGATTGGAAACACAAAAGATTCACCTTTACTATTCAGCATTTTACAAAAAAAAATATTAAATGTACTCCAATAATTTCTGAATATTTCACTGAGTCTGTAGTTTTCCTCATTATGGGATATTTGGATGAAACAGACAAATGAATGAACTGAAAGAGCTATTTTTTTATCATGTGTAAGGCACTGAGCTAAGATATATGGGTACAAATGCAAATATTTAGATGAAACTTAATTTTGTTTCCATCATATTAAAATATGATCTCACAGATGTGAGTTTCTATGTACATCCTCTAATAATTCCACTCTCTGTGTTATTCAGGACTTTGTATAGTGCCTAGCACATAGTAAGTACTAAATAAATTACTGATTGATTTCCACCACTTTATATGTATTCATAAAAATCTGTGCAAAAGGGTTCAAATTAAAGTGTTTTGAGTCAGGTTTCCTCTTGTTTTCTTGACATTGCATGGGGAGATTCCATTTAACTAGGAATGCTGGCCATCAGTTATTCCTTACTATCAGCAAAGACAAATGTAAACAAAAGTTCTGCTGGGCATAATTAAGGAACAATTCAGTAAACATAAATAAATAGAATTTAGTGTCTGGGAATATGGTACCAAATATCTAAAAGGAAGCTAGAAATTTCAATCAAAAATCTGGTTGTTTGATATTTCAAAGCTGCCCAGAAGACAGTAAAAGATCAGTAAAGAACTAGTTGATGAAAACATGATTTCAATGTGTTACCTGAGAATTCTTCATGCATTGCAAATTATTGCTGTTTCAAAGGTATTTCAGAGCTTTGAATCTCAATTATGGTTTTTGAAATCAGGGGATGTTGCCTTAGTTTTAATAATAATGGCATAAAGATAGCTTTCCTTTAACTAACTCATTACAAAAAAATGAAAAATCAATTGCAAAATAAATTGTATTTTACAATGATATTCACTGTGGTAGTTACAGTACTGCTTTTTGGATACAGAAACATTGATGATTCATCATCTCTTTCTAGGTTATGTACATCTAATTCCCTATTCCTCATTTCCCAAGGTGCTATTGAGTTTCAGCAGGATCAAGAGACTTGACAATTACTGTTTTTCCCTTAGTATATAAGGGAAAGAGAACTGTCTATAATGTCAGTCAAGCCCTATAAGTTGGTCATTCTTAGAAAATATAAAATAACCTAGCCACACTATTTTGACTAAAATTATTTCCACTTCCATTTTTAGATAATCTTTTGGAAGTAACTCAGAAAATTTCAGGAAGGAAATAAATTCCTTTTTTACTTCATCTATTGTCTGCATTACAAGCAAAGTTGTCTTAGAACTTAGAGTATATATTTATATCTAAAATTAGACATCATTATTTTCTTTTGCTGCATGGCTAATATGGAAATGTTTTGCATGGATAAATTTGTATAATTTATATCAAATTGCTACTCTTCTCAAGGAGGAGGAAGTGACAAGAGAGAGAGAGAGCTCACAACTTTTTTTTTTTTTTCCCCTGAGGCAATGGAGGTTAAGTGACTTGTCCAGGGTCACACAGCCAGGAAGTGTTAAGTACCTGAGGTAAGATTTGAACTCAGGTCCTCTTGACTTCAAGGCTGGTGCTCTATCCACTACACCAACTAACTGCCCCAGACCTCACAATTTTAACAAACTGATGTTTTGTTTTGTTTTGTTTTTTGTTTACATGTAACTGAAAAAACAAAATGAGGAAATAAAAATAATAAAATCAGACTTTGTTTATATAGTCAATTTGGAATGAAGTTCACAGGGTACTAACCCCAAGATCTGTGCTAACTAATAGTTTATCAATAATTTAGATAAAATATATTTGATATGGTTGTCAAATTTGTACAAAGACACAAAAAAAGGAAATAATAAGTAATCAAAATTCCCATATACCTTGATATTATTATAATGTAAGGTAAATTTTATCAGAAGACATTTCTTAAATATCAATACAGTCATCTCCTCAAATTAAAAAAAAAAAAACCTTACTTCACAATCATAATTGGGAAGCAATGGTTAACAAATTCTACTGAAAAATATCTGAGATTTTTAATAGAATTGATATTTATCAATAAAATGATATAACAGCTAAAAGAACATTAATATCTTCTTAGGATGCATTCAAATAGGCATAATATTAAGTAAGGAGATGATAGCACTTTTTTGTTCTGCTTGAACGGTATTTACAACACTGTACTCAGTATTGGCTGCTATATTAAATGACATTGTCAAATTAGTGAACATCCATAAGAATGAAGTTAAAATGATGAAATCCTTTAAATCATGTCATCTTAGAATCAATGAAGAGGATTTCTGAAATGTTGTCTGGAGAATGGACAACATGGAGTTTCCTCAGTGAATTTTTCTTTTCTTTTTTTTATTTAGTATTTTATTTTCCCTAGTCATATCTTAAAATAATTTTAGCATTCATTTTTTAAAACGTTGAGTTCTTATATTCAAAGAGTTATCAACTGTGCATACCCTTTGATCAAGTAGTGTTTCTACTGGGATTATAACCCAAAGAGATCTTAAAGAAGGGAAAGGGACCAACATGTGGAAGAATATTTGTGGCAGCTCTTTTTGTAGTGGCAAGAAACTGGAAACTAAGTGGATGCCCATCATTTGGAGAATGGATGAATAAATTGTGGTATATGTATGTTATGGAATACTATTGTTCTGTAAAAAAAGGACCAGCAGATTGATTTCAGAGAGGCTAGGAGAGACCTATATGAACTGATGCTGAGTGAAGTGAGTAGAACCAGGAGATCATTATACACTTCAACAACAAAATTATACAATGATCAGTTCTGATGAACGTGACTCTTTGAAACAATAAGATGATTGATGCCAGTTCCAATGATCTTGTGACGAAGAGAGTCATCTACCCTGAGAGAGGACTGTGGGGGCTTAAAATTCTCACTCTTTTTGTTGTTGTGCTTTGCATTTTGTTTTCTTACTCATTTACTTTCTTTTTTTATCTGATTTTTCTTGTGCAGCAAGAGAATTGTATAAATATGTTTACATATATTCGGTTTAACATGTATTTTAACATGTTTAACATAAAAAAACTTTGAGTTTTAAGTTCTCTCCTTTTCCTCTCTTCCCAGCCCACTTTCATTATGAAGGCAACGAATTTGATGTAGTTTACCAAGTATAGTCATACAAAATATTTCCATAGTAGTCATTTAAAAGAAAACATACATCAAAAAAAATTTTTAAATTTCAAGAAAAATAGAATTAAAACGATTCCTTAATCTATATTCAGAAACCTTCAGTTGTTTCTCTGGGGATGGATAGCATTTTTCATCATTAGTCCTTTAGAGTTATATTGGATCATTTGTACTGCTAAGAAAACAAGTCATTCATTGCTAATCATCTTACCATATTTCTGTTACATTATCTATAGAACTTTGCATTAACTCATGTGAATATTTCCAGGTTTTTTTCTGAGAGTAATCTGCTCCCATTTCTTTTAACACAATAGTGTTCCATCATAATTTCACAATTTTTAAGCTGTTCCCCAATAGAAGTCATCTCCTCAATTTTTAATTCTTTGACTCCAAAAAAAGAGCTGATATAAGTATTTTTGTACACATAGAGCCTTTTTCTTTTGTCTTCACTTTTGGGATACAGCCTTACTAGTAGTATTGCTGGCTCAAAGCTTATGGATGATTTTACAGCCCTTTGGTCATAGTTGCCAATTGCTTTACATAAAGATTGAATCACTTCACAACACCTAGTAGTGTATTAATGCCTCATTTTTTTTTTACATCCAGCATTTGCCATTTTCCTTTTTATACCTATTAGTTAATCCAATAGCTATGAGCTAGGTATCTCAGAATTGCTTTTATGTTCATTTCTCTAATGAATAATGACTTAGAGAATTTTTTTTCATATGACGATTGCTAGCTTTGATTACTTCATTTGAAAACTGTTACTATTTTTACTTATTTATCAATTGGTATATGGAAACTATATTTTTTCTCTATATTTCAGAAATGAGGCTTTTAAGAAAAATTTGCTTACTTTTGTTAACTGTGTTTCCCTTCATCATATTTTTCTATTAATTCTATTCTCTCTCTCCTTTTACTCTGTTTTGCTTCTGAATTCTGCCTCTCCAAGTCTGCTCTCCCTTCTATAATCCCCATTTTCTTTTCCTTTTCACCTAAATTTTTCCTGGAGAGTAAGATAGATTTCTCTACCTAAATAAGCCAAAAAAGTGAAAATGAGCCAATTTCACTCACCTACCACCCCTTACCTTCTTCCTTTTCCCCTCCAATCTAAACATTTTTCACATTTTTGAGGTGATTTACCCCCATTCTACATCACCCTTTCCCTTTTTTCCAGTACATTCCTCTTTCTTGATCATTGCTTATTTTTAATATTCAACTTAATTCTGTGACCTCTGCCCAAATATATTCTAACTGCCCTAATAAAGAGAAAGATATTATGTGCTACAAGTATCATTCATTCATGTAAGCATCTAAAAAGTTTAACTTTATTGAGGTCCTTATAATATCCATTTATTTATCTTTTTGTGCTTCTCTTGAGTCTTGTATTTGAAAGACAAATTTTCTATTCAGCTATAGTCTTTCTTTTAACAAAAATATTTGAAAGTTCTTTATTTCATTGAATTTCCATTTCCATTTTTGTTAAGATAGATTAAGAAGGAAAAGACAGGAATAAATAGGCCAAAAATATATGTGTAACATAAAGAGCGAGTTAATTCTAGGTATAGGGATAGCCAGTGGAAAAAAAAAATGGATTCATTAAGAACAAAGGATTATACTCAGTTTTCTGAGAAGGTGATTCTTGGATGTAATTCTAGCTCCTTTGCTCTCTGGAATATCATATCTTACATCCTATAATCCTTTAATGTAGAAGCTGCTAAATCTTGTGTTTTCCTGACTATGGTCCTATGACACTGGGATTATTTCTTTCTGACTATTTGCAATGTTGTCTCCTTGACTGTGAACTCTGAAATTTGGCTATAAGATTTCTGGGAGTTTTCATTTGGGGCTCTTTTTAAAAAGATGATTAGTTGATACTTTTGATTTTTATTTTACCCTCTGGCTCTAGAATATCAGCATAATTTTTCTTAATAATTTCTTGAAAGATAATGTCTAGATTTTTTTTTTTGATCGTGACTTTCAGATACTCCAATATTTTAAATTATCTCTCTTGGATCTATTATCCAAGGCATTTTTCCAATGAGATATGCAAATTGTCTTCTTTTTTTTTATTCTTTTTTATTATTTATTAATTTATTAATTTATTTGAATTGTTTATTTGTCATTCATAAAGTCATTAGATTCTGTTTGCTCAAGGCTAATTTTTTAAGGAATTATTTTCTTCATTGAATTTTTGTACCTCCTTTTCAATTTGACTAATTCTACTTTTCAAAGAATTCTTTTCTTCAATGAATTTTTGTGCCTCTCTTTCCATTTGGTCAATTATGCTTTTTAAAGCATTCTTCTGCTCATAATCAGAATCTACTAAATTTACTGACATATGGTGCTTTGCTTCTAGGAAAAGTAAATGACACTAACCTGGAATGACTGACTTGTTCTTAATGAATCCATGTATTTTCACTGGCTATCCCTATACCTAGAATTAACTTGCTATTTATGTTACACATTTTTTTGGCCTATTTATTCCTGTCTTTTCCTTCTTAATCTATCTTAACAAAAAAAAAAATCTCATGCAATTTGATAAATGTTATATCTTGTTTGTATAGAGTTTTTGTATGTTGTTTAACAGAAACTAATTTTCTCTATTTTCTAAGCCCAACACATAGGAATAAACAAGATCTATAATTATTGAATGTTTATTATTATATTATTGAATGTTTATTAACTTCACTATACTTTTCTAAATATTGAATGTTTGTTGAATATTTATTATTGAATTGTTTATTGAATGTTAACTTGACTAAACTTTTCTAAATATTCAAAAAACCTTTCTTCTTCTAACATGTTGTGTGGAACAGAATTCAAATACATTGTCTAGTCATTTGCAAACTCCACCCAAATTCTTTCTTTCCCCTCTGCAATCTATCTCTGTCTCTCTGGGTCTTTGGGTCTCTCCCTCCCTCTCCTTCCTTTCCCTCTCTCTGCCTCTGTCTCTTTCTTTGTCTCTTTTTCTCTGTCTCTATCTCTCTCTCTTTGTCTCTTTCTGTGTATTTCTACCTCTCTCTGTCTGGGTATGTGTCTGTCTGTCTATTTGTGTGTGTCTTTCTGTCTCTTTCTCTCTCTTTGTAGCTCCTTATGCCTGTCTGTTACTCTCCCTCTCTCCCTGTCTCTCTTTAGATAGATATAAATTAGCATTATCTATGTGCATAATAAAACACAAATGCAAAACAGAGAGAGACAAAATATATGTCAACACATACATTGCCTTTTCTATTAGAATGTGAGATCAAACATCCTCTAAAATCAGTTTTTAAAGACTGGCCCAGGAGAATTAGAACATCATATAAAGGCCTTTGGCTTTACCAATTTTTAAAAAATGGTAATCATTAAAAGTGCAGCAGGTAGACAATAGGAAGAAAATATTCAGGGAAAGTGAGATTATAAAGGATGAAAAAGATAGTGTCTGGTGCCAGAGAAGAGAGGATGCCTTTGAGCCAATCATCCATACAGTTTCAGAGTAAACATACATTAGGGGAAAATATTCAAATTAATTTTCAAAATTGGGGTTCTACTAGAGAGTTTAGAGATAACAGCAAGCCATCTGATTCTAGATTGGAATAATTAGAAAATTAGATTATTAAAATTAGAAAAGTTAGAAATTAGAAAAAAATAGAAAAATGCCTTTTTCCTTATTTCTTTGAACACATTTACATAAAAGTGAAACCAAATTAAATAAATGACAAGAAATAAAAAGTCAAAAAGGGAAAATTAGAACATCTTTTAATATGTGTGTGGAAGAGATAAAACACTATTTTTATCTCAAATAACCATAAATAAAACTCAAAAAGGGAAAGTTAGAACATTCTTTAATATGTGTGTGAAAAAGGTTAAAAAAAAAAAACTTATCTCGATAATAGTAGAAGTCTTAATTGGGTGTCTGCATATGAAATTTAGGTTGCTTTTTAGCATCAACTGAGAGCCACTTCTTTCTTTTCTTATTGCTGTTTCTCCAAATCATGATCCAGATCAAGTAGTATGGTATCCAAAATTCAGCACCAAAGGACCATCAATCACAATTCATTTCATCTTATGGATAGCATTAAGAAAGATATCTGTATCTTTGAAAGGATAAAGGAAAGAGTCAGTAAGGAAGGAGACATGAAAGACATTCAAAAGAGAGAAAGAGAACAGGATTTATCTTTTGCACATTTTATCAAACAATAAGGGGGGAAAAGTCTCCAGTGGAGTCTGAAATAAGTTTGCAACAAGCATGGCCATGCAGGGCACATTGATTGCAGCTGAACCTAGTGATGCAGCCTGTATAACAATAATACATGGTAGCAGTATTTCAAAGCAATTATTGTATGAAGGGCAGCCATATGCGAAGTATACAGAAGAAAATCGGTAGGATTCCATTGAAGCAAAACTTGAGGGAAACAAACAAAACTAACACTGACTTTGTTGTCATTGGGAAATTGAGCTGGACAGAATGAGTTCTTGTAGAGAAGCCTGAAGTTTAACAGCTTTTCCAAATACATTCTGAACTTCTTCCTGAACAAGGAGCAGAAGCAAATTGTGAGTATCAATACTATAATCATACAGCAAAAGTCATAATCAGTGTGCAAACAATGGAATTTAGGCCTCCATATGTTAATGTGTTTTTGACATAATGAGCTTACTCTTTGTTTTCCTCTTCCCTTCCCTCTCATCATTTGTTTAAAATTACTATTATTTTTCAGTTTGATTTCAACAGCCACCAATAGATACACATAATTCATTACCTAAAAAAAAACAAAAGAATCATAAGAGAAACTATTGTTGTTATATGTAGAATATAAGAAGTATATATTAAAATGTTAGTATATTTAAAATATTAGTATGCACACACACACATATATCTATACCTGCATGTATATGCATGCAAGCATAAATGTATTCACATACATATATGTATGTATACCCATCTAATCTATCTAAACATTAATCTATTTATATGAAATATGAGGTAACTAGGTAACTCAGTGGATAGAGGACTGGTGCTGAATCAGGAAAACCCAACTTCCAATCTGGCCTTGGATACTTACTAGCTAGAGAACCATAGACAAATTACTTAGCACTATTTACAATTTCTTCATCTATAAAATAAATTGGAGAAGGAAATGGCAAAGCCCAACGATATTTTTGCCAAGAAAACCCCAGATTGGATCACAGTCAAATATTACTGAAATTATTGACTGAACAACATTAAAAATAACAATAATAATAAGGAAAATAGCCCTAAGAATTTGTATTAATGGAATTTATATATGGATTGGGACATTCATTTTCAGACAATTATTGTGTCTGTTTTGCTTAATTTTCTGCTTTCCTTCTAATCTTGACTGCATCAGTTTTATTTGTATAAAAACTTTTTTGTTTGTTTATTCATAAAGGGTTAATTGTTTGGGGTTATAGAAGTATTTGTGATGTAATAGCAACTCTTAGACAAATATCAGAAAATACCAGAAAATACAAGAAAATAAAGGTAGTCATCATTTGTATCATTTTCATTGTATACTACAACTTGTCATCTGCATTTGAAGTATTTGAAGATAATACACCTTTCAAATGAACAGGATTTCTAACCTATGCCTACATGTATTTGTATAAATGTACATGAAAGCCTGACTCACAAACCTAGAAAACTCCACTGTTACCAGTCTCTAGCAATATATGATTTGCCATTTGTTCCTTGAGATCTTCAATATTAACTAGTAAAGCAAAGCAAAGATAAAGCCATCATTTTGAGCCTAGTTTACCTATCACTGCTTCATCTCATTTTCATCACTGATACATGTGTATAAAAAGGTGAATGATATGAAATTGTGAATTTGCATATATTTATTCATAATAACAATCATGAGATGAATGCAAGAAAACCTAAAAAAGGCATTTATTAATATCTTACTATGTGATAGGCACAAGATTACAGATTTGAGGTATGAAATTAATGGTAACTGAAGTGAGTAGAACCAAGAGAATGTTGTATACAGCAATAATAAAATTATATGACGATCAAATGTGAAGGGTTTGGCTCTTTTCACAATGAGTTGATTTAGACCAGTTCCATGAGACTTGTGATGGAGATAGCCATCTGCATTTTGGATCACATCATGATATTTTCACCTTTGTTGTTCTGGCTTGCTTGCTTTTTTTTTTTTTTTTCTTTTTTTCATTTCTCCCTTTTAATCTGATTTTTCTTGGGTAGCATAACAAATGTGAAAATATGTTTTTAAAAATTGCACCTTTTTAACTTGTATTAGATTGCTTGCTATCTAGAGGAGGTGGGAGGGAAAGAAGGAGGGAGGAAAAAAATTTGGAATACAAGTTTTTGGAAGGGTAAATGTTGAAAACTATCTTTGCATGTAGTTAAAAAAATTAAAAGCTATTGTTATTTTAAAAAAGGAAAATAGAGTGATCGACAATGTCACAGGTTACAGAGAGGTCAAGAAGAATGAAGAAAATTGAAAATAGTCCATTAGATTTTAAATAAAAGCATCATAAAGTAATTTTATGGAGAGCAGTTTAATTTGAATGATGATGTCAGAATGCTAAGAAAGGAGGGAGAGGAAAGGAAATTGAAGCAGCAGAGATAACCTTCTCTAGGAGATTAGATACTTTTAAAAAAAAGAGAGATAGACAACAGTTAGTAAAGATGGATGAATCAAGTGAGGGCTTTTCTAGGAAATGTTTATAGGCATTAAATGGTAAGTAGGCAATAGATATAGAAAATTAGATAAAAAAGGCAATCTATTCCAATCTGCTGAAGAAGATAAGATAAAATGGGATTACTTATGAATGTAAGTTTTGTCTTAGTAAGGAAAAGAGATATCTCTTATGTGAGACAAGAGTGTAGGGGGGGAAAGGGACACAAGGAATCTAGGTTATTCATGTGAAATGGGAAATAGGGACAAATACAGAACTTTCAGTGAATAGTCTTGATTTTTTCAGTAACATATGAGGTAAATTTTTCTTCTGAGAAAGTGGAAGAAGCAGGAGCAAAAAGAAGTTTGAAGAATGATGAAAAGTTTTAGAATAGCCTCTGTGGTAAGTGGAATAATTAGTCAATCAAAAAGATTGCCTTGAGGAGGTAAATATTCAGTTGAGATTATTACATATACATTTGTAACAGACTCAGTCATTATAATTTAGTGATTTTCTCCAGTTTGGTTCAGTAGCACACCTATAAAAACAAAGCCATTACAGATCGGAGTAATTCAAGGCTGAGGTTTGGCAGGGCAAGATGGCAATATAATAAAGGGATCAAGGGACTCAAAATAAGACAGTTTATATTTGAACTGGTTCACCAAATGATCTAGTTGGAGACAGGTGGAGAGTACAGCTAGTGCAAGGGTGATAGCTTGCCAAATAACAGGGGAATTGGATATCAAGGAATAAATGAAGAAACAGAATTTGAGACTGTAAAGCAGAGTTAGATGGGGGATAAAGAATGAGTTCAGATAATTTTTTGTCATTCATAGGTTTGGCTTAAAGGAGTTTGGGAAGAATCATAGATATTGCTGGGGAGAGGGCAAAGGAGGTTAAGAAAGGATGTTACTTCTTACAAAGTCAGGAGACCTAGTATGGTGGAGTCTGTAACTTCAAGGAAGGTCAGTGGTGATCCAATGGCATTTCACCTTTCCATGTAGGAAGCTGAATATCTTTTTTGCTTAAGGCTGATAATGGGAGGGTGGTAGGAAGTCAGACAAAAAGATTCAATTTCTGTGAGTCAGCACAAAATATAACTTGAAATACATTCAAATCTCAGGAAGGAGGTCATCCCTCTTTCTCCCTTGGTTTTGGAAACTAAATTGGTCTTTGACCCTCCTTCTCAATTCTCAAGAAAATTATATGATATTTGTGTGAAAATTCACTGTAGCACTATATATGTAATAGTCATCAAAGCATATTTAATAATAAATACCTGGAAAGTTCCAAAGAAATAAAATCAATAATTAACATCTTTCTTTTTATATTTTATTCCATTTATTCAAGAAAAAGAAGGGATAAATTAGGACAAAAACAGCAAGTAGTCCCTTTCCTGTTGGGGCACAGGTGTCATAATATTCAAAGTGATGGAAAAAATCTATTTGCTGTCCACTTTGACTAGGTTACAAGACTTTTTGCAGTATAAAGTCTGAAAAAAAAAAAAAAAAGCTTGACATGTACAGCTATAGATTTAGCCAATTAGACTGAGTCCCATCTTTACAGACTCCTGCTTTGGGTCCCAGAGGTAAGGCAATAAAGCAAGAGTCTGAAAGTATCTTGGGAATCATTAAAGATGTAAGCAATGAAGTTTCCAGGAGGATTATTTTTAAGCTGAGTTTACTCAGCTGGAAAGTACTGTTGGAATAGACGATCTCTAATATTCTCAGGTCTAAGAGTATAAGAAGGGAGATCATTAGCATTTCATTATTAAAGTGACTGCAAGGGAAAATAAGAAAAAGAGAAATAATTTAACAAAAGTCAAGAGCACAGAAGTTGTATTCTTTTATATTTTTATTTCAGAGTTGGGGTGAGACAGTTTATTTGGCCATTTTTTTGGTGATAAAAATAATAATAATATCTACATTTCTGAAAATAAAGAAGTTTGTATAAACCCATTAAATATTAGTTATATGAAAAATGGATGGCTGTGTAGCATACAAGGCTTTGACAAGCAGATGGCTTAATTGGATGATGAATCTGGAGATGACAACCTTTTACCAATATGAAAACTGGTGGAAGCTAGAGTAACAAGTGTGTGAATATGTCAAAGAGTTTTTATGTGGGTAATATTTATTGATAACTACCGTGGAAATTAAAGCTTATAAATTTTAAAATATTTCTTTGGCAAACCATTTAAAATAAAATAAACCAGTTGTATTAACATAACATTTCATCAAAATAACCATATGTTTTCAAAACAAATATTTAGTGAACATGACTTGGTTTTACATATTTGTGCAAATTTCTTTAACATCTAGTTTAATGGAAGACAAGTAAATCCTTATATGTGCTTCTGTATTTCGTCTTTTGTAATGCTATTTTGGTTGAAGGATATTTAACTTTACCAGACAAGTATTTATATTTCCCAGTTCTGGGCTTTTTCTTTGGCTTTCCTACATGTCTTAAATGTTCTCCCTTCTCTTGTCCTATTAACTTTCCTCCTTCCTTGCAGTGACAAATAAAATGTTATTTTCTACAGGATGCATAATTCTAGAGCTTTCTGTTTGTAACATTTTTTATTTATTCTGCATATGCTACATATATCCTACATAGTGGCTTGCACATTGTCCCCTCCATTAGATAGTAAGCAATTCAAGTGTCAGGACTGTCTTTGCCTCTTTTTGATTTGTATATAGGATATATGCATGGATATACATATATGTCTGTGTGTAGGATATAGATATGTGTATCTATATATAGTATATATATACTAGAGAGTATTGAATTTTTATGTCAGGCAGATCTCAGTTCAAATCGCCCTTGGGTAGTTATTTGGGAGATATATTTAGGGATATGTAGGATAGGGAAGTCACCTAAATGAATCTGAGTCTTTCCAAAGTCTTAGTTGCAAAAGAGAATATGTGTGTGACTGTTAAAGGAGGGGTAAGTGATAGACAAAGGAAGCTGCCAGAAAAAAAACACAAATAAACAAATAAATTATATATATACATATATATATATGTGTACATATGTATATGTGCATATGTGCATATATAGTGTTCAATCTCAGGAAAGTCATGGAACACATAGCAAGGAGATAAGCATAATTTCTTTTTTTTTTCCCCTTCTTTCTATATAGAGAAAGATACAATGGCTTGGGACATTAGTTTAACCTGTCTGAACATCCTCAGAGTTCAATTACCACAATACAGTGTCCCTTTGTTATTCTTGACTATTTGGGAACATCTTCCACTATTCTTCAATTTCTTTTTCCTCAGCTTTTCAAAGTTAAGCAGTTGTGAGGCCTTCTATTTATTTGTTTTTTTGTTCTGTTCTTTTTTAGCTTTTTTTTAACTTAGTGCTACATAATATTTAGATTGATAAATTTAAGTTCATTAGCTTTAAACAAGATGAAGAAGGATAATAATTTAGCCATCTGTAGAGCAGATACACACACACATACACACACTTAGATATATGCAGCTCATCTGGATAGCCTTGATATAAGGTAGTAATTTCTAACTCCATATCTACTATTTAAAAATGCATCCTCCAGAAAAAAGATTTATTTACACAAATAGACTGTGAGTAACTCATTCCACTTGCTGTCTTAACTTCTCATCATGCCACAGTAAATCTTAGTATTCTGCAGGGATCCATTTTTCTCTTGCTCTTCCTCATTTACATCAATATACTTTCAAATTCCTGCCGATCTGTTCACGGACTCCAGTTGCAGACAAGACATTTCTTATTTTTGCTGAGAAGAGTGTAAGAAGGATTAATAGAGTCCTGAATTCATGATTAATGTTTCCATGCACCAAAAACTGGCTAGAAGTGCAACTTGGCTTTTCAAAAACCACTTATCATTGCACTTGGACAACACAATATTCACATAAATATTTTCAAGCAACATAATATACATGGTTGCTCATGAATTTACAATTTTCTTGGCTATAATCATATGTATCCTTTAAGCAACTGGAGCTTTCTATTTATCTCAGAGGCTCTTTTAACGATCATATTTCATGCATGATAGAGTATTCACCATGTTGCTAAATTGGCACTTTGATTTCCACTTTTATACATGTCACAAATGCACATGTTTATGGTATTTCCAACCTGATATTAGAAAGGTAAGTATTCTTATCCACCTGGTTACTGAGGATGCTTACACTAAAATGTATGACTGAGCTCTTTTCAGGTAACTAAGTATTTTGACTCTTTAATTTTTTTTCTTAAAATACAAAAAAAAAAAGACTTCAATTATTTCCAGGAAAATATTTTCCAAAAAACAATAAAATTATTTTATTTATATAGAGCAATAAGATTTAATTTGGCTACTTTGATTTTGTTTAACTTTGCAATTATTTCTTGATGATATTATTATTATTTCTTGTCATTCATATTAGAGAAGGACATTATCTTTTAGCAAAATTGCCACAATATATGGTAATTTGTAACTGTCTAATATCTATTTTTCATATGTCATTTCTATGAGAAGGCATTTAAATCCATAGTTTCTTCAGTTTAGTGATATCTGAGACACATATAGGCTTTTGCCATAATGTCATTTTCTCTAGAAACAGAACAAAATAAGAGAAAATGTCATTATACTTTCAGTAAATATAGCTATAAACTATTATATTATATATAAACCATTGATGATTAAATCATTCAGGTTGGTATGTTGTGTGAATCGTAGTGCAATCAACTGTTGATTTTTATCAACTCAACTAAAGTAGTCTTTCACATGAGTGCAAATTAGAAATTAAGATGAATTGTAAAGGAATCATATAATTTATAAATATATACATTGATTCAGTAAATATTTATTAAGTTATTAATTAGGCACCAAAAAAGAGGCAAAAGACATTCCCTACTTTCAAAGTGTTTATAATCTAAAGGGAGAGACACTATGAAAACAAATGTGTCCATATTTATGTTTAATATATCTATGTCTATGTCTATATATCAAGCTATGTACATGCTAAGTAGGAAATAGTTAAAAGAAGGAAGGCAAGTAGAAATAAAAGGCAGTGAGGAAGATTTCTTATAGAAGATAGAATTTTTCTTGAGACTTATAGAAAGCCAGGGAGGTCAGAAATTAGAGTCGAGGAGGAATAGCATTCCAGGCTTGTAGGACACCCAGAGGAAATGCTCAGAACTAAGAGATGTAGTGTCTGGTTAGTGGAAGAACCAGGAGGCCAGTGTCACTAAAATAAAGAGCTCAAGAAGATTGGAAAAATATCATATAAGGTCATCTCAGTGGGGTGAAAAGAGTGTTCAGCCCAGATCAGAAGGAGTCTGGCAAAGCCAGTGAGAGTATCTTAATCACCGCAGATCAGCAACTGAGACACCCAGTCCTGGCTCAGTAGATGAGTAAATCAGTGGGGCAGCTTCCAGTTCCAGCTCAGAAGGCAAATTCTGAGAAACCAGGCTTTTCCTGGAAAGAGCAAGCAAAGCTACTCCCTGTAAACACAAGGGACCCCTGTGCCCTAAGCCAAGGTTTCAGAGCTTCACAGGAAGCTTGGGATAGTTCTCCCTTTACCTCAGGACAAAGCTTGACCATTAAAGTAAAAAAAGAGGAAATACTAAAAGAAAAGGAAAGAAAATGAGCAAGAAACATAAATTAACTCTGGCCATAGAAAGCTACTATAGTGACAGGGAAGACCAAAATGCCAATTCAGATGAAAATAACATGTCCACGAGAAAATCTCAAAGAGTGGTATGAATTGGTTTCAACCCCAAAGAGGCTTCTTGGAAGTGTTCATAAAATAATTTAAAGGTAAATAAGAAAGGCAGAAGAAAAAAATAAAAAGAGATTAGAAATATGCAAGAGAGAGTCAAGTGCTTAAAAAAGAAAGATAATTCCTTTAAAAATACAATTGGTTAAATTGGAAAAAAATCCACTGAAGAAAACATTTCAAAAATAGAATTAATCAAATGGAAAAATAAATAAAAAGCTAACAGAAGAAAACTAAACATTAAAAACCAGAATGACACAGATGGAGATGAATGAGTATAGGATATCAAGAATCAGTTAAACAAAGTAAAAAAGAATGAAAAATGGAAGAAAATGCAAAATACCCTTACAGCCATCCTGGAAAAAAATATACAAAAGAAACAATTTTAAAATTATTGGTGTACCTGTAGACCAGCATAAAAAAAAAAAAAAAAAAAAAAAAAAAAATGGATAGCATTTTTCAAGAGATCCTTAAGGAAATATGCCCTGATATTCTATAAATAGAGAGGGGAAAAGGCATTTAAATAATTCATTGATCACCTCCAGAAAGATATCTCACAAGGAAAACCCCAAGGAATATTATTGTAAAATTCCAGCACTATAATCTCAAAGGAAAAAAATACTGAATACTGCTATACAAAAGTAATTCAAATATCAAGAAACAATAGTTAGGATTATCTAGCATCTTGCAGCTTCTAAAATAAAAGCTTAGAGGGTCTAGAATAGAATATTCCAGAAAGCAAAGGATTACAACCAAGAAGGGAGGGCAGAAACACTAGGAGAAAAAAGTAAGAGAAGAACGGTATGGGTGATAGGATATAGGATAGGTAGTGGGTGGTGTGTGTTACAAAAAAATCTATTAAGAAAGGAACATGGTGAAAGAGAGAATAAAAATATATAGAAAGGATTAAATAGGATGGGGGAAAGACAAAAGTTGTGATTATAACTATGAATGTGAATGGGATGAACTCTCCCATAAAATGGAAGTGAAGCAGAATTCTACAATATGTTGTTTACAAGAAATACATTTGACACAGAGGAACACATACAGAGGAAAGGTAAAAGGTTGGAACAGAATTCATTTTGCTTTAGCTGAATTAAAAAAACAAAACAAAACAAAACAAAACAGGAATAGCAAGTCCTATCTTAGATAAAGCAAAAGTAAAAATAAACCTAATTAAAAGAGATAAGGAAAGAAAGCACATCTTGTTAAAGGGTACTATAAACAACAATTGTATATGTTGTAAATGTATATGCATCAAGTGGTAGAATATGCAAATCCTTAGAGAAGTTATTAAGCCAATTAAAAGATAAAATAGACAGCAAAACTATATTAATGTGATATCTCAACTGTCTACATTCAGATTCAGACAACTCTAACTATAAAATATATAAGAAAGAAATTAGGGAATTTAATGGAATCCTAGAAAACCAGATATGACAGGCCTCTGGGAAAAAAACTGAATAGGGACAGAAAGGAATACATCTTTTTCTTAGCAGTACATGATACCTACACAAAAATAGCCTATATATTAGTACATTAAAACCTCACAATCAAATGCAGAAAGGCAGAAAGAGTAAATGGTTCCTTTCCAGACCTTGATGTAATAAAAAGTATATCCAATAAAGGGTCAGAGAAAGATAAATTAAAAAACAATTCAAATCTAATTCTAAAGAATGATTGTATTAAACAACATTGCAGAAACAATCCATAATTTCATCCAAGAAAATGATAATATTGAGACAACGAACCAAAACTTATGTGATGTAGTCAAAGTAGATTTTAGGAGAAATTTTATATCTTTAAATATTTCCTGAATAAAATAGAAAAAGAGGAGATCAATGCATGCAACTAAGAAGCTAGAAATAACAAATTAAAAACTCCCAACTAAATACCAAATTAGAAATTCTGAAACTCAAAGGAGAGATAAATAAAATTGAAACTAAGAAAACTATTGAACTGATTAATAAAACTATGAACTGGCTTTATGGGAAAAAAAAAAAAAAACAATTAACAAAACAGATAAACCTTTGCTTAATTTGTTTAAAAAAAAAAGAAAGAAAGAAAAAAAATTACCAGCCTCAAAAATGACAACAGTGAACTTACCACCAATGAAAAACAAATTTACAGCAATAATTAGGCCCTATTTTGTCCAACTGCCAAGACAGTGACAAAACACTTCTTGCACAAATAAAATCAGATCTCAACATATGAAAAAATATTAATTGCTCATGAGTAGGCCAAGTTAATAAAAATAATTGTGCATAAGTTGGCCTAATTGTTCAGTGTGATAGCAATCAAACTTTCAAAAATCTTTTTATACAGGCAGAAAAATAATAACAAAATTCATCTGGAAGAACAAAAAATTAAGAATAACATGGACATTCATGAAAAAAAAATTTAAAACTGATAACTTAGAAGTATCAGACCTAAAACTCTACTATAATGAAGCAATCATCAAAATCATTTGATACTGTATTAAAAATAAAATGATGGATTAGTGGAATAGATTAGATAAACATGATACAATAATCAGGGTCTATAGTAATCTAGTCTTTAACAAATCCCTAACCTCCAGCTTCTGGGACATGAACTCACTATTTCGTAAAAATTGCTAGGAAAACTGGAAAACAGTATGTCAGAAACTTACACCCCATGTCAAAATAAGGTAAGCATAGGTAAATGATTTGGGCATAAAGGAAGATACCTTAAGCAAATAAAGAAAGCAAGGGATAATTTACCTATATGATCTTCAGAGAGGTAGATATTACTAAAGAAGAACTAGAGAACATTATTTAAGGCAAAATGGACAAATTTAATTACATCAAATTAAAAGGTTTTATTCAAACAAAACAACAGAAACAAGATTAAAAGGGAAGTAAAAACACTAGGAAAAATTTTGGTCTCATTAATAAAACATATAAAAATGGTGTCAAATTTATAAGAAGTCATTCTCTAATCGATAAATGGTCAAAGGATATGAACAGATAATTTTAAATGACAAAAATAAACCATCTGTTGTCATAGAAAAAATGCTCTACATCACAATTGATTAGAAAAAATGTAAATTAAAATGACTCTTAGGTACCCCTTCACACTTCTCAGATTGGCTAAAATGACAGGAAAAAAACTATGATAAATTATAGAGGGGATGTGGGGAAAACTGGCATACTAATGCATTGCTGTTGGACTTGTGAAATGTTCCGATTATTTTGGACAGCAATTTAGAAGTGTGTCCAAAAAAGTATAAAACTGTGTATACCCTCTGACCTAGCAGTACCACTATTGTGTCTGTATCCTAAGAATATATAAAGGAGGGAAAATGATTCACATGTGCAAAAAATTATGTAGTAGTTCTTTTTGTAATAGAAAAGAATTAGAAAAGAAGTGGATACCAATCAATTAGGTAATCACTGAATAAATTGTGGTATATGAAGGTAATGGAATATTATTGTTCTATAAAATTGATGAATATGCTGATTTTAGAAAAGCCTGTAAAGATTTACATGAACTGATGCTGAGTAAAGCAAGCCAAACCAGAAATACATTTTACACAGTAACAGTAAGAATGTGTGGTGATCAGCTATGAAAACATGGTTCTTCTCAATGCTTCAAAGATTCAAGGCAATCCCAATAAACTTTGTATATAAAATGCCATCTGCATCCAGGTGTAGAGATCGAATGCAAATCAACATATGCTATGTTCACTTCTTTCTATTTTTTTTCTCTCCTATGCTTTTTCCCTTTTGTTCTGATTTTTCTCTCCCAACATGATTCTTAAAAATGTTCACTAAAATAAATAAATTAATGAATAAATAAAATTTTAAAAAAGAAAAATGGATTTATATTTAGTGTTTTTACTACATAACATTGGGTTCACCAGATTCATGTGTAAAAAGTGTTATTGATGGATGGGATCTTATCTTGCTATTTTCAGATTGGTTATAAAGATTGTTCCTTAATCTACTGTGTCTCAAAGTTGGACTAACTCTCTGCAAAACCTAGAAAGGACTTGACTTTCAGATTTCCTCAATGGCTCAATCTCTCAGACTTTGATAGCAGACAAATATCTGACCTCTATCTTTAATGTCTATTACCTAAAATAAAAGAACAAGTACCAAAATACAGAATTAATTCCATATTCACAGGACTATAAATTCTTTATAAAGGTTGTTTCTCTTCTCTTACCAAACCACCAAAAACAACATCACTATAGTCAAATTGTCTTTTGATTATATGTCCAGCTCTGACTATGTCAGAACCATTTACCAAATGTTTAGGTGTAGCGAGCTGTCGTCTCCAGAAGCTGCTGGATCGCTCTCTGGGAAGAGATCTGCTGTGTCTACTCAAATCTCTCAGACAGATTCTTCTTCCTGTAGTGAACCGTTGTCTCCAGGCAGTTGCTGTTAACTCTTGTCCTTAGAAGTGACTTCCCTTCCTGCAGAGAGCCCCGTCAGGCCTGATGTAATGCAGAGAGTCTCCTTCTTTCTCTGAGAGTCCTCTCTTTTATTCTCCCAGAGAATGGGCGTGGGATAATGCAAGGGCTTCTGGGAAGAACCACCCCAGCCAATGAGCTTGCCCCCTCTATCAAGTCAACCTGAGTTCTCACCTTGTAATTGTCCAGAAAACCTGAATTCTCACCTTGTCACTGTCCAGACAACCTCAGTTCTCACTTAGTAATCCTAACATCTCCCCCTTTCTTTTGATTTAGAACATAGGACAGTCATGACCTTGAAACATAAATCCATCAATATGGGAAGTATTACAGATAATTACATAAATGACCTTGAAACATAAATCCATCAATATGGGAAGTATTACAGATAATTACATAAATTACATAAGCATATAGTAACATAGTAACATAACACATGCTAGAAGTATATAACATAATCATAAATTGAAAATTTATAAATGTCCATAAGTCCATTGTCCATTAGTCTCATCTTGTGTGAGGAAGTCCAATGATTCCTGCTGGTTTTAAAGTTCTTTAACAGTCTTCTTATTATCCATGCTCTTTCAGTGTCAGATGTTTCTTAGATCTTCTCCTTTATTTTGAGGTCTTTCTCTTTTTCTGTCTTCTCACTGTATCTCCATATCTACACTGAGCTCTTAGATGCCCAATTTTTCCACATTGAAAACATCGCCGAGTTTCTCTAGAAGGCCCTTGCCAGGAGGGACCCTGTCTTTCCACATTCATCATTGTCCGGGTGTAAAAAGCATTTGTTCCCACTGTAGCACAGTGTCTTATGATCTCCTCTAAAGGAGCATCTTTGTCTAATCCCCATATAATTCTTTTGCAAATTTCATTGGCATTTTCCTTAGCCAGATGTCTGGTCATTATTTCTGTAGCTGAATTTTCTCCAATAGTTCTTTTGACAGCAGTTTGCAAACGTCCCACAAAATCTGCAAAAGGTTCATTGGGACCTTGCTGTATTTTAGTGAAAGCCTCTCCACGATCTTTCTGTCCAGGAAGGACACCCCAAGCTTTTATTGCAGCCTTAGCAATTTGCTCATATATTGTCATGGTATAATGAATCTGTTCCGAATTCTCTCCATACTGACCTTCACCAGCTAAGTGCTCAAAAGTGAATTGTGTGTTAACTCCTATTTCCAAATTGCATCTGACTTGAATTTTACATAATTCATGAAATTCCGCAAGCCATAATAAATTTTCTCCAGGTTCCAGACATGTCCTTGCTATGGATTTCCAATCATTCGGGGTTAGGACTTCATAAGACAAACCATCCAGTAACATTTTGACATAAGCTGATGTAGCCCCATAAAGGGTACAACCTTTTTTCAAATCCTTAATTTTATTCAAATCTAAAGGTGCATATCTTCTCCTTTTTTTACCTACAGAGTCAGTATTTTCAATCACAGGATATGCATGTATAAAATCACTTATATCCTGTCCTTCTCTCTTAGCTTTAACCAATGCTTTTTCTAATCTTGTCATAGGCTTAGGCTTCTTCACAGGCAATTCTGTTTGTGTTTCTGCCTCTTCCCCTCTTTCTTCCTCCATCTCTGAAGGTGGGGTTGATGTGGGCCTGTCAATAATCTGTTCTCTAGGCAGGGTTGAAGCTTCTTCAAGAGAATCATACCATAATTCCTCATTTAAATCCTCTTGCTCTAGGGAAAGATCTTGATCTTTCCTTTTTTCCTCACACTTCCTCCTCTGTTCATTTTTAGAACTTTTCCTTCTCCTACAACTTGCTTGATAGTTTAAGGCTAATTGAACTATGTTGTAGATATAAAATACTTCTGCAGAAATTGAACGAGGCCCATTTTTTGCTTTAAATTCTTTCATTTCATATCCCACTAGCTTCCATTTATCTACATCTATCTTTTCTTCCTCTAAGAACCAAGGGGATGTGCGTCTTAATGCAGCCAAGAGTTTAGCAATCTGTACCCAGGTTACAAGTAAACTCTGCTCCTCAATTATCTTGATTATACTCTCTATAGTACCACTACTGAATGGGGGTGGAGCTGAGGTTGCTTCTGGGGCTGGGGTTGAGTCGGCTGAGGTCCAGGGATTGAATATAGCTAACATCTGCCCCATTTCAGCTATAAGAGATTCCTGGTTTATCCCTTAACAAGTTAAGTTCCTTATTTATCTAATAGCACGCTCACTTAATCTTTAACAAAGTTTCCTCGTTACTCACGGTTCTGGGTCAGAGAGACTGAGATCTGGATGGGAGGCTTTTCCACTGGAATCAGGACTGTGTCTGTCCCTGTTCGGGCGCCAAATTGCGAAGGTCTGGTCTAGCTCCTCTTGTCAGGATAAGCAAAAGTCCTTGCCCCACGTTGGGCGCCAATTGTAGCGAGCTGTCGTCTCCAGAAGCTGCTGGATCGCTCTCTGGGAAGAGATCTGCTGTGTCTACTCAAATCTCTCAGACAGATTCTTCTTCCTGTAGTGAACCGTTGTCTCCAGGCAGTTGCTGTTAACTCTTGTCCTTAGAAGTGACTTCCCTTCCTGCAGAGAGCCCCGTCAGGCCTGATGTAATGCAGAGAGTCTCCTCCTTTCTCTGAGAGTCCTCTCTTTTATTCTCCCAGAGAATGGGCATGGGATAATGCAAGGGCTTCTGGGAAGAACCACCCCAGCCAATGAGCTTGCCCCCTCTATCAAATCAACCTGAGTTCTCACCTTGTAATTGTCCAGAAAACCTGAATTCTCACCTTGTCACTGTCCAGACAACCTCAGTTCTCACTTAGTAATCCTAACATTTAGGCATATTGTAAAATCTTTTCAAGATACTTTTATTACACATGATTTTGTTACCCATAGCAGATTCCACACTTCTTTTAAGTAATTACATCATAGAAACTCTGTACATTGTCTTAAGTCCTTCAATCATTATCTATTACAATAGCAAGAGAAATGTTGTACTTGCATTTATCACACATTAAACATATTCACATACCTTTAGCTTCCTGCATGGAGTATCCTGTTTAAACAAAAGATGCAATTATATTAATATTTTACCACTTTTATGATATAGCTCATAAATGTGAAATTTTTGCTAAGCATCTTTTGCCAATGTTAAGAAGAAAAATACAATGACTTTCTTGGGAATAGAACCTAATAGAATGCAGGATAATAAGTTAGGCATTAACATTAATCTCACTTGAAGTATTTTATGTAGGGGGTAGGGAGGGAAAATAAACATTTTTATAGAAGGTAACCTCAAAAAAAACCGCACACTATAAAACATATACTACAGAGTGAATAGAGTAGTAAAAACTTCATTGATTGCCATAGCAATTTAAGAGAGTCCCATTTTAGGTATATCAGGGGATAAGACATATTATACTCTAACACATGTTGTATTAGACTTTTTGATTTAATGTAGGCATTATATGGGGTAAACTTCAAAAATCTTAGCATTCATGAATCCATATAATAATATGTTTTGTAACAACAAGAATGGTATATTTCAATAGTATCCAGTACCTAGGTCTTGAACACAGAAATTACTTAATAAATAGTCATTGAATTAAGTTTATTTTATTTTTAACACAAGAATTTACAGTTTCTTTCATCAGTAGAGATCATATCACCTACCATCTATTAATGAGTTGACAATCATTTATTAAGTGACTGTCAGTTCTGCACTACAAATAAAAAGACAACAGGTTCTAAGCTCAGGTAGCTTATATAAAAGAACCTTATGAGAAAATCTTTGAATATTTCCATGTCTTCAAAAGATCAAACACCTAATATTGAGCTTTCTGGTTGAGTTTTTCTATTCACACAGCATCATCAGTACTGGATTCCTATCTGAAACCTTTGCAGCTTGGAATGATCTGTCAAAATGATAGTTCTATTTTCTGTTAAAATATGTGAAATAACCTACATTGCAGTTTTCCAAACTAATCTAGGCACAGAACACTTGATTCTTCCCTCCATTTATTCATGGAACTATGGCAAAGATCTTATAATAGACACTTGATTGACTTATGTTAAAAAGGACTGGTAATTCTGCAATAAAGAGGAAGCCAAAATTTTGAATTTGCCAAGATTGTAACTTAACTTACAATATTTATGTGGTTGTTTTATTTGTAACATTCCTTACATTCTGCTTGTATTGGGCCCTTTAGAAAACCATGGCAATTCTGCTGTAATCAAAAGAAAATATGAAAAATCACTTATATCTCCATGCCTTGTCTTTCTCAATCCTTACCTTTTTTTCTTCTTCCTGTTACAAACACATAGAATTTCCAGCTTAAAAGTTATTAGCACAAACTTCTCACAGAGCACCAAAGGGGACATATAATTCATATCCATTGCAGATCACAAGCTTCTGTTCACTAAAGAGGGATTGAGAGCACTATGGCATACCTTTGAGAACTACCAGACTAGAAACTGAGTTCCTTGTGCTGAATCTACTTCTGAGAGCGTGAGACTGACATCAAACCTTAGTCTAATCTCACTGGGTTCACAAACCAGTTATTTACCTATCCAGATACCTAAATGAAACCATTGCCTTGTTCTCCAGTTTCACAGTATTTGGAATGATCAGCCAAAAAACTTGAAACTATCTATTCCACATTCAGTAATCAAAGGACATTGAAGAAAATGGTCTTGATCAAATATCTCATAATTTCTACCTCAAGTTTATTGCCTTGAAGTGTATATATTTCTCAGAACGCTCTATCATGTCTTCTGCAACCACTTATCTGTTGTTCACAGTCATACAGGATCTCATTATGTCACGCTCTTTTCCTCTTGCTTTAATAAGATAAACGTGTCTTTTTCTAAAGCACTGCATTCCTAGACACCTATTTCAGGATGAGTTATCCTATCTCACATAGGATCACATAAGATTTAGGATGAGGAAGAAAACCTTAGAAGTCATTTATTACAAACTCTTCATTCTATATTTGAGTAACTGAGTCCCAGAGATAATAAATGACTTGCCTCTGGTTCATACAAGATATAAAGGGCAAAGCTAAGATTTGAATCAAGGTCCTCTGACTCCAAATCTAGCACTCTATCCATTATGCCATGATGTTTCCTAATATAATAGATCAGAAAATAAATAGCCATATTTATTTCTTTTCACTTCCAAGTCAAATCCTCCTTTATTACCATTAGTCAGCAACCTTTGCTCTTTTGAGTTCATCTTCTTGTTCTATGTCATCTGATGCATTTCCCTTCTATCAATATTTCTCAGTAGGTATTCTACTATTTTCCCTGTGGAATTCAATATCTGCTTCATAATTTTCATTTTTATTCTAATCCTTTCCCTCATACTAAGGGTTACAGATATACAAAGAGAAAAAAAAAAAAAATATATATATATATATATATATATATATATATATATATATATATATATATATATGGGTTACAGATATACAAAGAGAAATATATATATATATATATATATATGTGTGTGTGTGTGTGTGTGTGTGTGTGTGTGTATGTGTATAGATAAATGTTACCTTGAATGCCCTGGTTTCCTTCTTTATTAATCTCTTTAAATTCTAAATCCCTAAAAATTATCATCAATTGATTACCTCTATCAGGAAGCAGAAAGTATGCTTTATGATTGGTCCTCCAGAATTATGGATTATTGCTTTGATCAGAATTCTTGTAGTTTTCAAAGTTGCTCCGTTTCATAATATTGTTATATAAATGCTACTTTCACTTTGTCGGATTATAAAACTTGTCAAAATAATATTGTCACATTATAACTTTTTGTTTGTTTTTCTCAGTTTCCTCTGCATTACTTCATACAATTTGTTCTCTTTCTCTATGGCTTCTTTCTGTCTATTTCTCTGTCTTTCCATATCCTATTGGTAAATAACATTTCATTCAATAAACATGCCACAATTTTTGAGTTTTTCTCCATTTTCTAAGCATTCTCTTACATTTTGCATATAATTTCCAGGATTTACAACTTTACTATTATTGCAATCAATCTGATGGGTATGAGATAAGTCCTCATAAATGCAAAAGTCAAATCATAAACAAAAAAGAGAGAGTTCATAGCCAAACAAATATTAGAAAAGACCAAAGAAAAGAAAATGATTAATTTTGATTATACAAAAATTTTTTTGCAGAATTAATTGCAGGTAAAATTTAAGAAAAAAACTGGAAAAAAATTATAATCATATTTCTGATTAAGGCCTCATTTCCAAGAAATATAAGGAAATTTCTCCAGTTTTAAGATTAAGAATAAATCTCTGGATGGTGGTGATGGAATAAAGACAGCAGCTTGCCCAAACTGTCCTGCAAACTGCTTCAAATTTCTTTCAATAATGACTAACCAAATTTTACAGTCAGAACACTAGGGTGGAGGTGGCAGGACCCAGACTGCAGGGAGGGAGCCTGGGGCAGGGACCTGGAGTGAGGAGCCAGAGTGTTGAGGCAACCGTGCACCTACTCTATTTGGTTGCAAGTGGGTAATTTAGCTGATTTGCTGTAAGACACCCAAAAGTAAATACAAAAGGCAAAATGTAAACCACTGAGCCCTGGAAGAAGCCCTGGTTATGATTACCCAGACTGGGAAATAAATCAGAAATACTGATCCCAGGGCAAACTAAAGCAGCTGTCACCCTTTTTCCCTTAAAACCAAACCTCAACCTTTAAAAGTGAGCAAAAAGCAAAAAGAACTCTTGATTATAGACAGCTTTTATGGACAGAGAGAGAGAGAGAGAGAGAGAGAGAGAGAGAGAGAGAGAGAGAGAGAACAAGAACTTGAGGTTCCTAAAGGCAAACACAGATGAAGCCCCAAAGGGTGATAGGAGCTGGTTCCCATTTCACAAGGCTTTCTTGGAAGAATTCAAAAAGGATCTTTAAAGAGAATTAGAAAAAAAAAATTAGGCAATTGAGTAAGGAGGTACAAAAGTTCACTGAGGAAAATAATTCCTTAAAATTAGAATTGAGCTAATGGAAGCTAATTACTTTATGAGAAATCAATGTAAAATAAATTAAAACAAAAAAAAGTGAACAAGTAGAAAAAAAATGGCAATATCTCATTGGAAAAACTGACCTGGAATATAGATTCAGGAAAGTTAATTTAAAAATTAATGGTCTACCTGAAATTCATTTTGAAAAAAGAGTCTGGACATCATCTTTAAAGAAATTATCAAGGAAAAGTGTCCTAATATTCTAAGGCCAATAGATAAAATATAAATTGAAGAACTCCACCAAACACCTTCTGCAAGAAATTCCAAGCTAAAAATTCTCAGGCATATTTTAACCAAATTCTGAAACTCTCAGGTCAAGGAGAAAATACTGCAAACATCCAGAAAGAAGCTATTTAAATATAGTGGAGTCATAGTAAAGATAGCACAAGATTTAGCACCTTTTACATTAAAGGTCTAGGAATGTGCTTTTCTGGAGAGCAATGAAACTAAAATTATACCAAGAATCACATATTCACAAAAACTGAATATATTGTTTCAGAGGAAAAGGTGGACAGTCAATGAAATGGAAGATTTTAAGACATTTTTGATGTAAAGTCCAGAGCTGAATAGAAAATTTTATTTTCAAATACAGGACTCTAAAGAAGCATAAGGAGGTAATCAGGAAAGTTATATCATAACAGACTTAATTAGGTTTATCCATTTATATGTCTTCATAAGAGGATGATATTGCAGCTTATTAGAACTTTCTAAAATTATTATGGGTATTAGAAGGAATATGAATATATATATATATATATATATATATGTACACATATACATATATATATATATATATATATATATATATCATGAGAGAGAGAAAGAGGGCACAGGTGTGAGTTGAATATGAAAGGATAATATATAAAAAATATGATGAAATTAAATGTGGGAGAAATGGAAAAGGAGAAGTGGAATAGTGTAAATTACCTGCCAAAAAAAAAAAAGAGAGGAAAAAAAGCTTTTACAATGAAGGAGAAAAGGGAGAGAAGATGACTGAACCTTACTTTCATCATAATTGACTCAAAGAGGAAATAACACATACTCTCAATATGAGCATAGAAATCTATCTTATCCTACAGGAATATAGGAATAAAGGAACAGAATGGGGTACTGTAAGATAGTAGAGTGATAAATTAGAGCACATTTTGGGGGGAGGAGTGTTCAGTAGCAAAACACTTCTGAGGATAGGCAGGGTGAAGGAGAGCAAGAATCGACTAGATGGGGAGTATACAGATGGCAATAGTAATTGTAAGAAGAATTTAGAGGCAAGTTTCTTTGATGAGGCCTCATTTCTCCAGCATCAAGGGAAGTGAGGGATATTTATTTAAGAATGATAAGATCAATTTCCCAGTTGATAAATGATGAAAAGATATGATCTATGCTCAAAAAGCTATAAATCTATCTATATCCTTTGACCTAACAATAGGCTATTATTAACATTAGTCTTGGATACCAAAAATGATTTTAAAAAGCAGAAAAAAAGAAAAGAACCTATAATGTACAAAAATATTTGTAGCAACTCCCTTCTCAAGGCAAAGAATTAGAAATTGAGGGGATGACCATCAATTGTGGAATGGGTGAATAAATTTTGGCTTGTGATCTTCATGTAATATGGACTTTCTATGGGAAATGATGAACAGAAAGCTCTCAAAAAAAAAACCTGGAAAGTCCTCCACGAACTCAAGTAAAGTGAAATGTACTGTAAACAAAGTAATACAGTGTTCTGAGATGACCAAATGTAAATGAGGTTGCTATCAGTACAATGGTCTGAAGGACTAATGAAAAATTTTATCTGTACCCAGATAAGGATCTGATTGTGTCTGAATATAGATTAAATCATACTCTCTGTCTCTCTCTGTCTCTGTCTCTGTCTCTCTCTCTCTCTCTCTCTCTCTCTCTCTCTCTCTCTCTCTCTCTCAACTTAATTTGTGAGGGTTTTTTATTAGATCTGTGTTTTCATTCATAACATAACTTTTATCAAAATGTTAATAATGTCTGGGGATAGAGATAAGGGGGAGGATCTGAATCTCAAAAGTTTAAAAAATGTTTTAAATGAAAGTGGGGAAAATATTAAAGAAAAGAGAAAAACAAGTGTTAATCCCTAGTTGATAAATGTTCTAAGGAGAGGATAGGATGAGGAAATTCTTACAGGAAGAAAACTAGGCTATCAATAACCATATGGAAAATTCTCCTGTGATCTGTGCTTGGCTCTGTGTTGTTATAATAGCTTTATCAACAAGTTGGGTAAAAAGAAAGATAATATGCTTATCAAATTGCTAGTCTATTGGATGACAGGCAATATCTAAAAGGATCTTTATAGATGAAAAACATTTGGGCTAAATATAAGTATAATATGTAGAGCCATAACAGCAGTTGTTGAATTATAAATAAAATATTGGAATTTTAATAGACTAAAAATTCAATATAAATCAACAGTGTTATATGATAGCCCCCCTCCCATCTACCTCAATATTAGCAGAATTCAGGGAAGGGAAGGGAAGGGAAGGGAAGGGAAGGGAAAGGAAGAGAAGGGAAGGGAAGGGAAGGGAAGGCAAGGGAAGGGAAGGCAAGGCAAGGGAAGGGAAGGCAAGGGAAGGGAAGGGAAGGGAAGGGAAAGGAAGGGAAGGGAAGGGAAGGGAAGGGAAGGGAAGGCAAGGGAAGGGAAGGCAAGGGAAGGGAAGGGAAGGGAAGGGAAGGCAAGGGAAGGGAAGGGAAGGGAAGGGAAGGGAAGGGAAGGGAAGGGAAGGGAAGGGAAGGGAAGGCAAGGGAAGGGAAGGGAAGGGAAGGGAAGGGAAGGGAAGGGAAGGGCAGAACCAGGAAACAAGGCTCTATTCCATTTCCTAAAATCTTTCCTTCATGCCCCTACTTCCCAAAGGTCCTCACCCAAGTGACAATTTGGAATTTACCATAGCTTTCCCCCCAGTCTAAGAGGTGAGGTCTGGTACCAATAATCAATGCCATTTTTTCTCTCTGTGCCCCTACCAGTGCTCTCTTCTTTCTAGCAACTTTTTACATTATCCTTAATCAGAATATAATGTCCTTGAAGGCAGGGAGGGATGTTTGGTTTTGTATAGCATAGTGTCTGACAAAAAAACCTAATATTCTATTTATGCCTGTCTGTATGTCTGTATCTTTCTATCCCTATTATCCATGTTATAACACTTCCCCATAAACACCATCACCAGTAAATTATAGCTGCTTAAAGAAATCTCTTGGTTTATTTTGGGATTATATCCCCAACACTGATCCCAGAGTATTAAGTAGTCATTTGATAAATGTTTGTTGACTTTGACTTTAAATTTTATACACTTCACAATTAAAGTATTTCATAACTCATGTTATTAAAAATGGACTTCTGTAATTAAAAATCTTTTAAAATTTTTATTGAACTGGTAAACAGAGATAATAAAATGTTTGCTTTAAAATTGGATGATTTCAAAAAGCTTGGAATGAGGTCTCCTTCAACTCATGTTGGCACTTTATCTAAAATTTTTAGTCTTTGAGAACACTGAAAAGATGTCTGAATTTCAGAGTCACAAAGTTTGTAAATATCAAAAGAGTGAACTGATATATGTATCAAAGTCAGCATATATCAAAGAACCAGAATGCAGTTCTTTCTTGTTTCAAGATCAGCTCTCTACTAACTAGAGAACATTGCTCATAAAAATCCTACTATTTATTTTTATTTCTACTAAAAATATTTATTCAAATCAAATAGTGAAAATTTCAATCAGCAGATATTTTAGTACTTCTTAAGGGAAAAAGGAATATTTTTATTGAAATACATTTTTAAAAATTTCAAATAATTTAATTTCAACTAAAATAGCAATATAAAATAAGTATTTATATTTTGACAAAAGGCAGCTAGCTGGCATCGTGGATAGATTGCTGGTCCTGGAGTCAGGAAGACTTCTCTTCCTGAGTTCTAATCTGTCCTGACACACTTGCTAGGTGTGTGACTCAAATCACTTAATTCTGTTTCCTCATCTGTAAAATAAACTGGAGAAGCAGATGCCAAGTCATTCCAATATCTTCACCAAAAAATAACTGAACAACAATCACAACATTTTAATAAAGCCTTAAGTAAGACTTTTAATTCAATTTGGAAGATATTCAACACCTAATAGTTGGCTGTGTTTACTGCGACTTGCAGATTTCCAAGATTGTCCAGGATTAAGAGATAATAGAAAAAAGAAAGATAACCTTAAAAGATATACAAATGTATAGGAAAATTATTATATTGACTTGAAATAGAAAAGAAAAATATTAGCTGTGTGATCTTGAGAAAGTTACTTATTTCTAATTTCAAGATCACACAGCTAATAAGTATCTGAGGCAGAATTTGAACTCAGATCTTCCAGACTCCAGCGAGGGGTTCCCTATCCACTATACCACCTAGCTGTCCCATCATTTTATTTCAATGTAGTTAATTTCCTGTGTAATTCTATGATTATCATTTTATGCATTTAAAACCACTATTAAATGAAATCCCAGATAAGGGGACTTCACCAATTTTCTAAATGGATCTATAATAGAAAAAAAAATTAAGAATCTTTGATAAAGTATAACAGCTTTCATTTTACAGAATAGCCAAGAGTGATTTAGTATGTTCTACAAGGACATACAGTTAGTAAATAATAGCATATGGTCTCTAACCTGAGTTGGCTGACTCCAAATTCAGCACTATTTCAACTATACCATGCAAACTCTTGCCTACATGCTGAATTTCAATGATCTATGAAGTCTCTTAGGATAAAACACTGTTATGAAACCTGAAAAAGTTGATGCCAAAGGTCTATTTATTTCTGGCTGGCAAAGACTGCCATTCTGCTACAATACTAAAAAGGAAAATGATTCTACCTCAATAACCCCCTTTTTATCCCAAATTATAACATCACTTTAAAAGAAGGTAATTAGCCAGCTATTCTTCTGTCATCTATCCATTTATTCTTCTATTGATTTTGTGATGTATGTATTTTTTATTTATCTAACTATTCACACATGTGCTTATTTGGATTTTTTGTTTGTATGTCTAGTTTTTGTTTGTATGTATTCTATGTTTGTATGTTTATATGGAAAATTGCTCTCCAATTCTGATTCCTATTCATCAGAGCTCTGGTATTTTTCCAAGAAAGACTTTGTTCCCCCAACCTATAGATATGATATGAAGGATGCCCTTCGTTCTCAAACATTGTTCTAGAAGAACACAAACTTCATTCCCCTAAGTGGAATTTTCAAGTATGGATTGTGATCTGCACCAATGGAGGAAATGACAAAATTCCAAGTCTTTTGAAGTGTTAAGTAGTGAGTAGTGATGCAAGTCCTGGAATTCATTTAAAGTGGCATATCAAATTATCTATTGTGGACTCATACTAATAGAAGTCATTTACATTTTCATAATATTTTGTAGGTTAAAATGAAAGTATTCCCTGCTTTATCTGGCAGCTAGGTGGCGCAGTGGATAGAGCACCAACCTTGAATTCAGGAGAACCAGAGTTCAAATCTGGTCTCAGACACTTAACACTTCCTAGCTGTGTGACCCTGGGCAAGTCACTTAACCCCAGCCTCAGGGAGAAAAAATTAAGAAAAAAAAAAAGATTCCTGCTTTATCAAAGAGGAAACTTCATCAAAGGAAGATTAAGGAATAAAATTATTGATCTGCTATAGACATGAGAGTCATGAAAAAATTTGGAATCAATGTAACGGCCTACTCTAGAATTCAATGAATCTATGAACTAATGTAATTGGTAAAAGTTCTAATTTATCTAATATTGTTTAACTACAAACTTAGTGAAATACCCAATTATATCCAAATTAGAATCTGTTGATTACATTTATTGAGCCATAAATTCCATAATTATAAATGTTGTGATCATAGAAGTCCAATTATATTCATATTTGTTGGATTAGTTATAATGATTATATTTTATGAAATAAAAATCATGACTCAAAGTTTGAAAGAAATGTTTCTTTTTTGACATCTCATTAAAAATTGGTTTTATTTGCCTGAAATGGGGACTGTCACTGAATATCCAGGATATATGATTTCTATAAGTGTAGGGTGGTTGATTGATACATGTAATACAGTATTGCAAAATGGGGCATAAAATGTTCAAGACAGTTCCTACAAGATGTATCATGATTTAGAAAAAGTTCTGGATGATAGTCTTACAACAATTTAGAGAAATAGACCAGAGAGAATAAAAGTGAGGAGGAGCTATGAAAAATACGCAGGGGCAAGATGACTGGTTTTGCTGGTAGAATAAGAAGGAACATATACCTATATTTTAGATAAAAGCTCCTCCACTGCTATACGAGAAATTCAAATGAGTTATTATCTTAGCACTTATAATAATGATTCCTAACCTTTGCTGTCTATGAAACATCTGCCTTGAATATTCAAGTATGTAATGAACTAGAGATGAAGCCCTTAACTACTCAAGAAATACTGATATAATTAATGTGTATTTTAAGATGCTTATTTTTAGATATAATTATCTACACAGTATGTTATCAATATGAGATTAAAATCAAAGAGACTTGCATTTAGAAAGAATCTTGGAGATTCAACCTACTCATTTTACATATAAGGAAACTGAGGTACATAAAAGTAAAGTGACTGAATTTAAAATTTAGTTAAATTTAACACATACTCCTGAATGTTTACTATGTCCTAGGCATTAGGCATATGCACTAGGGAAATGAAGACAACAATGAACAGTTATTGTATCCAAGAGTTCACAAACTCTTTTATATGCCAAAAGAAGTAGGGGAAAAAGTATTGAATTATAAGAAGGAATCAAGATGGTAGAATAGAAGCAGAGATCTAGCTAAATTCTCCAAACATGTCCCTCCAGACAACTTTAAAATAACATTCAAAAATCTAATTCTGGAAAAAAGGTCAAAGTGAGACAACTTTCCAGCCAAAATCAATTTAAGATATCAATAGAAAAGTCTGTGACATTGGGCAGTGGATGGGGGAGGAATGGGAGGAGGAAAGGAAGATGTCATGATTGCACATAGTGGCAACAGCAGCAGAAGGATTTGAAAGCAGTAATGACAGAAACAGCAGTAGTATCCCGAGCTCTCAGCCAAGAGACAGTAAGGGGTTTGGACAACTGGTCAGAAAGAGAGTATAAGGGATTTAGCACTATTTGGTATCTCTATTGCTCATACACAGATCACAGTCACAGCACAGAAAGTAGTCCTTGTATTTGTTCACAAGGGAGTAGGGGCTCTGGCTCTAGTACCAGAGCTAAGAATATAACTAGTATTTACAAGTGTAGGGGAATAGAGGTCCTTCCTGGAAAAATACAAAAACACTGATCAGAGGAGCAATGAATATGTCTCTTCCAGGATCATAGTATCTTGAAATCAGTAAATACTTGCAACTTGCACATCCCCAGAACTAGTTCTGAAAATAGCAGCAAAACAAAATGAAAAAACAAAACAAAGCAAACAAACAAACAAAAACATCTTGGGACAATTCCTTGCTACTCCAAAGTAAAGAGGCCCAACTTTAATATAAGGTTCAAAGTTAAAAAAAAATAGGCTAAAAAAATGATCAATTAAACAAACAAATAAAAAAATAACTATGATAAAGTGCTACTATGATGGCAGAGAATTCAAAATACAAATTTAGAAGACAAGACTGTGAAAAAGGTACAAACAAAGCCTCAAATAAATAAAATGAAAACTTGAAACAAGCACAAGAAGATTTCCTGGAAGAGTTAAAGAAAGTTAAAGGAGGGTAAAGAAAAAATGGGGGGTAAAAATGAGTGATTCAAAAAATATGAAAAGAGAATTTAACAACTTAGTGAAAGAGTTAGAAAACATGCTGAAGAAAATAATAATTTAAATCCCACAATTGGCCAATTGTTTAAAATGACTCAAAGATTCAGCAAAGTAGAGGGAATAAAAGGGGGGGGGAGGAAGAAGAATAGGCCAAATGGGAAAAGAAGCATAAAAACTTTCTGAAGAAAATAATTCCTTAAAAAGTTAGAATTGGACAAGTGCAAGCTAATAATTCCATGAGACACCAAAAAGCAATAAAACAAAATTAAAATAATGAAAAAAAAGAAAAAAGTGAAATATCTGATCTGAAAGACAAATGTCCTGGGAAATAGGTTGAAGAGAGATAATTTTAAAGTTATGGGGATATATGAACATCATGATAAAAGCAAGATCCAAGATTATACTTTAAGAATTTGTAAAGAAAAACTACACTAATATCTTATGCCTAGGGGCAAAATAAAAATTGAAAGAATCTACATGTCTCCTCCTAAAAAAAGACATTAAAATTAAAACATTTAGAAATATTATAACTAAATTTCAAAGTTGCTAGATGAAGGAGAAAATAACGTAACCTGCCACAAAGAAACAATTCAAATATTGTGGAGCCACAGGCAGGATTACAAAAGATTTAGTAACTTTTACATTAAAGGAGAAGATAACTCAGAATATGGTATTCCAAAGGCAAAAGAACTAGGATTACATACATTGATAATTTACCCAGCAAACACTGAGTACACTTTAAATATAAACAAATACACAAATAAGCACACATACAGGCACATAGTAGACACACATAACTAAAATAAAGTGCTGGAGAAAAATCTAATATGCTTCAGCTGAATTAAAACAGTTGAAGGAAGCCGTCATGAGGGCAGCTAATTTTCCAGAGAATAAACTATCAGGTCAGGGATCAGGAAGACCTGAGTTTAAATAGAGCTTCAGACACTTATTATCTGTGTGATCTTAGGCAAGGCAATTAACCCTGTTTGTCTCTGTCTTTTCATCTATAAAAAGAGCTAAAAAAAGGAAATGGAAAACCAATTAAGTTACAATCTTTGGTAAGAAGACCCCAAATATAGGTGTGAAGAGCCAGACAAATGAAAGGACCAAACAAAATAGCAATCATGATCACACACAAAGTAAAAACAAAAATAGACCTAATTAAAATAGACCATCAGGGAAAATATAGTTTATTTGAAGGTACTATAGACA
The DNA here is from genome assembly GCF_048593235.1 of Sminthopsis crassicaudata. NCBI lineage: Eukaryota > Metazoa > Chordata > Mammalia > Dasyuromorphia > Dasyuridae > Sminthopsis > Sminthopsis crassicaudata. The sequence goes on from NC_133619.1 coordinate 113,294,306, forward strand.
ATGAAGGAATATTTTTTTTAAAATGCAGCAAGTTCTTTAATAGACTTTTCAGTCTATATGTACATATAGAACTGTTAAATTTATATTAAAAGAAGCTTTTTCCTTAAAAGATAAATGATGTATATTGTATTTAACATATATTTTAACATATTTAACATATATAGGACTATCTGCCCTCTACGGGAGGGAATGGAGAGAAGGAGGGGAAAAGTTGGAACATAAGTTTTTTGCAAGGGTCAATGTTGAAAAATTACCCATGCATATGTTTTGCCAATAAAAATCTATAATGACAAAAAAAAAAAAAGATAAATGATCAAAAGATATAAAGAGGCAGTTTTCAAAAGAAATCAGAGTTATCGCCAGTCGTGAAAAAAAAGTGCTCTAAATCATTATTAATTAGAGAAATACAAATTAAAACAACTCTGAAGTAATACCTCACACCTCTCAAAAATAACAAAACCTAATGTGGATTTAAGAAATAAATGGGGTACTGGCTAAGAAATGGAGTAGTGGATCAATGAAATAGGTTAGGTTCATAAGACACAATGGTCAATGACCATAGTAATCTAGAGTCTGATAAACCCCAAACTCCCAGCTCTTGGATTAGAACTCACTATTTGACAAAAAATTTCTGGGAAAACTGGAAAATAGTATGGCAAAAATTAGGCACTGACCAATATCTAACACCCTATACCAAGATAAGTCTTAATTTAGATATAAAGGGTGATAATATAAGCACATTAGGAAAGTTAGAAATAGGTTGTTTACCTGTCAGATTTATGAAGAAGGGGTGACTTTGTGGCCAAAAAATACTAAATAATTTTATGAAATACAAAATGTATAATTTCTATTACATTAAATTAAAAAAGGTTTGCATAGATAAAACTAATGCAGTCAAGATTAGAATGGAAGTAACAAATTGGGAAAACATTTTTACAGTTAAAGGTTCTGATAAAGGCCTCATCTCCAAAATATACAGAGAATTGACTTTAATTTATAAGAAATCAAGCCATTCTCCAATTGATAAATGGTCAAAGGATATGAACAGACAATTTTCAGATGATGAAATTAAAACTATTTCCACTCATATGAAAGAGTGTTCCAAATCACTATTGATCAGAGAAATGCAAATTAAGACAACTCTGAGATATCATTACACACCTGTAGGATTGGCTAAGATGGCAGGAATAAATAAAGAAGAATGTTGGAGGGGCTGTGGGAAAACTGGGACACTGATGCATTGTTGGTGGAGTTGTGAAAGAATCCAACCATTCTGGAGAGCAATCTGGAATTATGCCCAAAAAGTTATCAAAATGTGCATACCCTTTGACCCAGCCATACTACTACTGGGCTTATACCCCAAGGAACTACTAAAGAAGGGAAAGGGTCCTGTATGTGCCAAAATGTTTGTGGCAGCCCTTTTCATAGTGGCTAGAAGCTGGAAGATGAATGGATGTCCATCAATTGGAGAATGGTTGGGTAAACTATGGTATATGAATGTTATGGAATATTATTGTTCTATAAGAAATGACCAACAGGAGAAATACAGAGAGGCTTGGAGAGACTTACATCAACTGATGCTGAGTGAAACGAGCAGAACCAGAAGATCATTATACACTTCAACAATGATACTGTACCAGGATGTATGCTGATGGAAGTGGATTTCTTCAACATAGAGAAGAGCTAATCCAATTCCAATTGATTAATGATGGACAGAACCAGCTACATCCAGAAAAGGAACACTGGGAAATGAATGTAAACTGTTATTTTTACCTTCTGAATCCAATTCTTCCTGTGCAACAAAAAATTCTGTTCTACACACATATATTGTATCTAGAATATACTGTAATATATTTAACATATATAAGACTGCTTGCCATCTGGGGGAGGGGGTTGGGGGAGGAAGGGAAAAAATCTGAATAGAAGTAAGTGCAAGGGATAATGTTGTAAAAAATTACGCATGCATATGTACTGTCAAAAAATGTTATAATTATAAAATAAAATAAAAATTAAAAAAAAAAAAAAGAAATCAAGCTATTCTCCAAATGATAAATAGTCAAAGGATACGAACAGACAATTTTCAGATGATGAAATTAAAATTATTTCCACTCATATGAAAGAGTGTTCCAAATCACTATTGATCAGAGAAATGCAAATTAAGACAACTCTGAGGTATCATTACACACCTGTCAGATTGGCTAAGATGACAGGAACAAATAACGATGAATGTTGGAGGGGCTGTGGGAAAACTGGGACACTGATGCATTGTTGGTGGAGCTGTGAAAGAATCCAACCATTCTGGAGAGCAATCTGGACTTATGCCCAAAAAAGGTATCAAAATGTGCATACCCTTTGACGCAGAAGTACTACTACTAGGCTTATATCCCAAGGAAATACTAAAAAAGGGAAAGGGACCTGTATGTACCAAAATGTTTGTGGCAGCCCTTTTCATAGTGCCTAGAAGCTGGAAGATGAATGGATGTCCATCAATTGGAGAATGGTTGGGTAAACTATGGTATATGAATGTTATGGAATATTATTGTTCTGTAAGAAATGACCAACAGGAGGAATACAGAGAGGCTTGGAGAGACTTACATCAACTGATGCTGAGTGAAACGAGCAGAACCAGAAGATCATTATACACTTCAACAATGATACTGTACCAGGATGTATGCTGATGGAAGTGGATATCTTCAACATAGAGAAATGCTAATCCAATTCCAATTGATCAATGATGGACAGAATCAGCTACATCCAGAAAAGGAACACTGGGAAATGAGTGTAAACTGTGAGCATTGTATTGTTTTGTTTTGTTTTGTTTTGTTTTGTTTCTCTTCCCAGATTATTTTTACCTTCCGAATACATTCCTTCCTTTGCAACAACAACAACAACAAAATTCAGTTCTACACATATATATTGTACCTAGGATATACTATAAGATATTTAATATGTATGGGAGTGCCTGCCATCTAGGGGAGGGAATGGAGGGAAGGAGGGGAAAACTTGGAACAGAAGGGAGTACAAGGGATAATGTTGTAAAAAAAAATTACCTATGCATATGTCCTGTCAAAGAAAATGTTATAATTATAAAAATTAATTAAAAAAAAAAGATTAGAAGGGAACCTGAAAATTTGAAGTGGGTGGGAATTTTACAGCTGACGTTTCTAATAAAGATCTCATTTATAAAATATATAGATAACTGATTCGAAATTTTAAGAATACAAGTCATTTCCCAATTGATAAATGGTCAAAGGGTATGAACAGATAATTTTCAGAAGAAGAAATTAAAAGCCATTTGTACTCATGTGAAAAAATGCTTTAAATCACTATTGATTAGAGCATTGTAAATTAAGATAACTCTGAGATGCCATTTCACATCCCTCAAATTGGTTAGGATGATAGGAAAAGATAATGATGAATGTTGAAGGAAATGTGGGGAAAATGGGACACTAGTACATTGATGGTGGAATTATGAATTGACCCTACCATTCTGGAGAGCACTTTTGGAGGAGTTATTAAATGAACCAACCATTCTGGAGAACAATTTTGAACTATACCCAAAAGGATATGAAATTATGCATACCCTTTGATCTAGCAGTCTCATTATCAGTTCTGTATCCCAAAGAAATAATAAAAATGGGAAAAAGGATTTACATGTACAAAAATGTTTGTAACTGCTCTTTTTGTGGTAGCAAGGAACTGAAAATTGAGTGGTCATCCATCAATTGGAGAATGACTGAATAAGCTATGGTATAGGAATATAATGGAATATTATTTTTCTATAAGATTTGATGAATAGGCTGATATCAGAAAAGCCAAGAAAGACTTACTTGAACCGATACTGAATGAACCTAGCAGAATTAAGAGAATAACACATAATATTATGTGATGATCAACTATGATAGACTTGACTTTTCTCATCAAAGCAGTTTTTCAAGGCAATTCAAATAGACTCGGGATGAATCCAGAGAAAGAATTATAAAATACTGAATATGAATCAAAAATATAGTATTTTCAGCTATTTTTTGTTATTATCTTGCTTTTTCTCTTACTCATTTTTTCCCTTTTTGGTCTGTTTTTTTTTTTCTTGCAGAATATTTCAAATAAAAGAATTATACATATTTAACATATATCAGTTTACTTACTGTCTTAAGATGGGGGAAGTAAGAAAGGGAGGGAAAAAATATTGGAACACAAAGTCTTAAAAAACCAATATTGAAAAACTGTCTTCATATGTATTTGGAAAAATAAAATACTATGAAAAAATTTAAAAAGAGAGAGAGAATAGATACACTAATGAGCCATTAGTGGAGTTATGAACTATTTCTTTTTTTTTTTTTAAAGCAAAAAAAAGGTTTATTATCATCTCACCACAAGGAGCAACTACCAACAGACAAAGTGCCAACAGTGGAGGAGTACAAATCACAGGTTGCAAACATAGGATTATATAGACCCCTAACACAGAAGCCCCCATCCCTTTTTTACCTTTTTTTTTTTTTGTGTGTGTGTGTGTGTGTGTGTGTGTGTGTGTGTCATATTGGAACTCAGGTCTCTCTCTCTCTTTCTCTTTTTTTTCTTTTTCTTTTTCTTTTTTTTTTTAATTTTTATTTTATTTTATAATTTTTTTTGACAGTACATATGCATGCGTAATTTTTTACAACATTATCCCTTGCACTTACTTCTATCAGATTTTTTCCCTTCCTCCCCCAACGCCCTCCCCCAGATGGCAAGCAGTCCTTATATATGTTAAATATATTACAGTATATTCTAGATACTATATATGTGTGTAGAACCAAAATTTATTGTTTGCACAGGAAGAATTGGATTCAGAAGGTAAAAAATAACAATTTACATTCATTTCCCAGTGTTTCCTTTTCTGGATGTAGCTGGTTCTGTCCATCATTAATCAATTGGAATTGGATTAGCTCTTCTCTATGTTGAAGAAATCCACTTCCATCAGCATACATCCTGGTACAGTATCATTGTTGAAGTGTATAATGATCTTCTGGTTCTGCTCGTTTCACTCAGCTTCAGTTGATGTAAGTCCCTCCAAGCCTCTCTGTTTTTCTCCTGTTGGTCATTTCTTACAGAACAATAATATTCCATAACATTCATATACCATAGTTTTACCCAACCATTCTCCAATTGATGGACATCCATTCATCTTCCAGCTTCTAGGCACTATGAAAAGGGCTGCCACAAACATTTTGGCACATACAGGTCCCTTTCCCTTCTTTAGTAGTTCCTTGGGGTATAAGCCCAGTAGTAGTACTTCTGCGTCAAAGGGTATGCACATTTTGATAACTTTTTGGGCATAAGTCCAGATTGCTCTCCAGAATGGTTGGATTCTTTCACAACTCCACCAACAAAGCATCAGTGTCCCAGTTTTCCCACAGCCCCTCCAACATTCATCGTTATTTGTTCCTGTCATCTTAGCCAATCTGACAGGTGTGTAATGATACCTCAGAGTTGTCTTAATTTGCATTTCTCTGATCAATAGTGATTTGGAACACTCATATGAGTGGAAATAATTTTAATTTCATCATCTGAAAATTGTCTGTTCATATCCTTTGACCATTTATCAATTGGAGAATGGCTTGATTTCTTATAAATTAAAGTTAATTCTCTGTATATTTTGGAGATGAGGCCTTTATCAGAACCTTTAACTGTAAAAATGTTTTCCCAATTTGTTACTTCCCTTCTAATCTTGTTTGCATTATTTTTGTTTGTGCAGAAACTTTTTAATTTGGTGTAATCAAAATGTTCTATTTTGTGATCAATAATGGTCTCTAGTTCTCCCTTGGACACAAACTCCTTCCTCCTCCACAAGTCTGAGAGGTAAACCATCCCATGTTCCTCCAATTTATTTATGATTTCGTTCTTTATGCCTAAATCTTGGACCCATTTTGATCTAATCTTAGTATGTGGTGTTAAATGTGGGTCCATGCCTAGTTTCTGCCATACTAATTTCCAGTTTTCCCAGCAGTTTTTGTCAAATAATGAATTCTTATCCCAAAATTTGGGATCTTTGGGTTTGTCAAAGATTAGATTGCTATTTTTATTCACTATCTTGCCCTGTGAACCTAACCTATGCCACTGATCAACTAGTCTATTTCTTAGCCAATACCAAATGGTTTTGGTGACTGTTGCTTTATAATATAGCTTTAAATCAGGTACACTTAGACCACCTTCCTCTGACTTTTTTTTCATTAGTTCCCTTGCAATTCTCGACCTTTTATTCTTCCATATGAATTTTGTTGTTATTTTTTCTAGGTCATTAAAATAGTTTCTTGGGAGTCTGATTGGTATAGCACTAAATAAATAGATTAGTTTGGGGAGTATTGTCATCTTTATTATATTCGCTCGGCCTATCCAAGAACACTGAATGTCTTTCCAATTATTTAAATCTGACTTTATTTTTGTGGCAAGTGTTTTGTAATTTTGCTCATATAATTCCTGACTCTCCTTTGGTAGATATATTCCCAAATATTTTATACTATCGACTGTTATTTTGAATGGAATTTCTCTTTGTATCTCTTGCTGTTGGATTGTGTTGGTAATGTATAAAAATCCTGAGGATTTATGTGGATTTATTTTGTATCCTGTGACTTTGCTAAAATTCTGAATTATTTCTAATAGCTTTTTAGCAGAGTCTTTGGGGTTCTCTAAGTATACCATCATGTCATCTGCGAAAAGTGACAATTTGATTTCTTCATTTCCCACTCTAATTCCTTGAATCTCTTTCTCGGCTCTTATTGCCGAGGCTAGAGTTGCTAGTATTATATTGAATAGTAATGGTGATAGTGGGCAACCTTGTTTCACTCCTGATCTTACAGGAAAAGGTTCTAGTTTATCACCATTACATATGATGTTTACTGAAGGTTTTAAATATATGCTCCTTATTATTTTAAGGAATAGTCCATTTATTCCTATACTCTCAAGCGTTTTTAGTAGGAATGGATGTTGGATTTTATCAAATGCTTTTTCTGCATCTATTGAGATGATCATATGGTTTTTATTAATTTGATTATTAATATGGTCAATTATACTAATAGTTTTCCTAATATTAAACCAGCCTTGCATTCCTGGTATAAATCCCACTTGGTCATAGTGTATTATCCTGGGGATGATTTTCTGAAGTCTATTTGCTAATATCTTATTTAAGATTTTAGCATCAATATTCATTAAGGAAATTGGTCTATAGTTTTCTTTCTCAGTTTTCGATCTACCTGGTTTAGGTATCAGTACCATGTCTGTGTCATAGAAGGAATTTGGTAGGACTCCTTCAATTCCTATTTTTTCAAATAGTTTACACAGCATTGGAGTTAGTTGTTCTTTAAATGTTTGATAGAATTCACCTGTAAATCCATCTGGTCCTGGGGACTTTTTCTTAGGAAGTTGGTTAATAGCTTGGTCTATTTCTTTTTCTGAGATGGGACTATTTAGACGACTTACTTCTTCCTCTGTTAATCTGGGCAAGTTATATTTTTGAAGGTATTCTTCCATTTCATTTAAGTTATCAAATTTATCGGCATAAATTGAGCAAAGTAGCTCCTGACTATTGTTCTAATTTCCTCTTCATTAGTGGTGAGTTCACCCTTTTCATTTTCAAGACTATCAATTTGCTTTTTCTCTTTCCTTTTTTTAATCAGGTTTACTAAGGGTTTGTCTATTTTGTTGGCTTTTTCATAAAACCAACTCTTAGTTTTATTAATTAATTCAATAGTTTTTTTTACTTTCAATTTTATTAATCTCACCTTTTATTTTTTGAATTTCAAGTTTTTGTTTGTCTGGGGTTTTTTAATTTGTTCCTTTTCTAGCAATTTGAGTTGTAAGCCCAATTCGTTGGCCCTCTCTTTCTCTATTTTATGCAAGTAGGCCTGTAGAGATATAAAACTTCCCCTAATTACTGCTTTGGCTGTATCCCACACATTTTGGTATGATGTCTCATTATTGTCATTTTCTTGGGTGAAGTTATTAATTATGTCTATGATTTGCTGTTTTACTCAATCAGTCTTTAGTATAAGATTATTTAGTTTCCAATTATTTTTTGGTCTATTTTCCCCTGGCTTTTTATTAAATGTTATTTTGATTGCATTATGGTCTGAAAAGGATGCATTTACTATTTCTGCCTTACTGCATTTGATTTTGAGGTTTTTATGCCCTAGTATATGATCAGTTTTTGTATAGGTTCCATGAACTGCTGAGAAGAAAGTATATTCCTTTCTGTCTCCATTTAGCTTTCGCCAAAGATCTGTCATATCAAACTTTTCTAGTATTCTATTTACCTCTTTGACTTCTTTCTTATTTATTTTGTGGTTTGATTTATCTAATTCTGATAGTGCAAGGTTGAGATCTCCTGCTATTATAGTTTTGCTATCTATTTCCTCTTACAGCTCTCTTAATTTCTCTTTTAAGAATTTAGATGCTGCACCACTTGGTGCATATATGTTTAATATTGATACTGCTTCATTATTGATGCTGCCCTTTAGCAGGATATAATGCCCTTCCTTATCTCTTTTAATTAGATCAATTTTTGTTTTTGCTTGATCTGAGATGAGGATGACTACTCCTGCTTTTTTGGTTTTGCCTGAAGCATAATAGATTCTGCTCCACCCTTTTACTTTTAGTTTGAATGTCTCACCCTGTTTCAGGTGTGTTTCCTGTAAACAACATATAGTAGGATTCTGACTTTTAATCCAGTCTGCTAACTGCTTCCTCTTTATGAGGCAGTTTGCCCCATTCACATTTATGGTTAGAAAGACTAATTCTATATTGCTTGCCATCCTATTAACCCCTGCTTATGCTTTTCCCCTTTCCTTCCCTTTTACCCTCCTATCCCTCCAGTATTAAACTGGTGAACACCACTTGCTTTTCACAGCCCTCCCTTTTTAGTATCCCTCCCCCACCTTAAAGATCCTCCCCTTATTTTACCCCTTTTCCTCGAAATTACTGTATTCCCTTCCCCTTAGCTTACTCCTTTCCTTTCACTTTTCAATGAAGTGGAAGAAGTTTGACCATAAATCGAATATGTCTATTGATACACGCTATGTTCATCTCCCTCCTTTCTTTCTCTCAGATATAATAGGTTACCTTTGCCTCTTCATGAGATATAGTACCACCACTTTACACTTTTTTATGATATAATCTCCTTTCCATCTCTAGTTTCTAAGACAAATTGTACATATGTTCTTTACATATTTTTTTGACAGAAGTATAATTCTCAAGATTTCTTTTTACCTTTTTAGAAATCTCTTGAGTTCTGTATTTGAAGATCAAACCTTTTATGTAGGTCTGGTTTTTTTCATCAAAAATAGATGGAATTCATTTATTTCGTTAAATGTCCATCTTCTTCCCTGGAAAATGATGCTCATTCTTGCTGGGTAAGTTATTCTTGGCTGCATACCAAGTTCCTTAGCCTTTCAGAGTATCATGTTCCAGGCCCTGCGTTCTTTTAATGTGGACGCTGCTAGATCCTGTGTTATCCTTATTGTGCATCCTCCATATCTGAATTGTTTTTTTCTAGCAGCTTCCAATATCTTTTCCTTTGTCTGATGGTTCTTGAACTTGGCCACTATATTTCTTGGCGTTTTGATTTTAGGGTCCCTTTCAGTAGGTGATCGATGAATTTTTTCAATGTCTATTTTACCCTCTGTTTCCAGAATGTCTGGGCAGTTCTCTTTGATAATTTCCTCGAAAATGGTGTCCAAGTTCTTTTTTTCCTCCCATTTTTCAGGGAGTCCGATTATTCTCAAATTGTCTCTCCTGGATCTGTTTTCCAGGTTTGTTGTCTTTCTGGTAAGGTACTTGACATTCTTTTCAATTGTTTCATTTCTCTGGTTTTGCTTGACTACTTCTTGGTTTCTCCTTGAGTCATTCATTTCTACTTGTTCCAGTATAATTTTCAATGATGTATTTTCTTCACTCACTTTTTTTATATCTCTTTGTAATTGTCCAATTGAGTTTTTATCTTCTATGGAATTTTTTTCCATTTTATCCATTTTATTTTTTAGAGAGCTGTTTTCTTTTTCCAGCTCACTAATCCTGTTTTCCTTGGAGTTGTTTACCTTTTCCAGCTCACTAATCCTGTTTTCCTTGGAGTTGTTTACCTTTTCCAGCTCACTAATCTTGTTTCTCAATGATTTGATTTCTTTATCCACTCTGTCTTTGAATACATGGGATGACTTCTCCAGGCTCTCTTGCCAAGCTTCCCTTTCCTTTTCCCATTTCTCTTCCAGCTCTCTTGTGAGAGCCTTTTTGATTTCCTCTATGAGGTTCTTTTGTATTGAGGAGCAGCTTATATCCCTCCCAGGGGATACATCTGGGGACAGTCTGTTCCTAGTCTCCTCAGCATTTGAAGTCTGCTCCCTCTCCACACAGAAGCTGTCAATGGTTAGAGCCCTTTTGAATTTTTTGTTCATTTTGTCAGAGCAGGAATCAAAGAAAACAAACTGACAAGTGAAACAATTGGTCTGTTTTGCGGAGGATGAGGCTGGATGGTATTAATGGGCTTCCTCTATAGACTGGGGGTAGGGCAGCAGAGAGCCACTAACAGAACAGCAATGACTGTACTGAGTCTGCGCTCTGAGGCTCTGAGAACGCTCCTAGTCAGTCCAGGTGGGGGCTGGGGGTGGCCGGGCTCTGAGAGACGCTGGCTTTCTGGGGTTTTAATCTTCACCTCCGGTGTTTACACCCTCTCCACCGCTCCTGGCTTGCTGCCAAGACGGAGCATCCACACTGGGGCAAAAGCCCTTTCACAGAAACGGCAGAGAGCACACCCCTCCCCTTCCAGTCTGAGCTGTGCAAGCTTCCTGTCTCGCTCTGGCTGCCTGCCCTCAGTCTGTGCCCAGTCTGATTGACCCTCCCCCGAGCAAACACAGACCTTTTCTGGCGACTTTCAAGGATGTCTTCTCTTGGTGATTATTTGTGGATTTCTTTCTGGGTCAAGCATTAAGTCAGAGGCTTGTCATGAAGTAAGTTCTGAGAGAAAACGAGGAGCTCAGGCAGCTGTCTGCCTCCACGCCGCTATCTTGGCCGGAAGTCCGTTATGAACTATTTCAACTATTCTGGAGAACAAATTGGAATTACTCCCAAAGGGCTATATACATTTTGATTCAACTATGACTATATCTATAACCCAAAGAAAACAAAGGAAAACTTTGTTGTCTTTATTGTGGTCATCACGGAACTTCTTATTTGGTACCAAAGGAAAAAAAAAGAAAATGACTTATATGTACAAAAAATATTTATTTCAGTTCTTTTTGTGTTGGAAAAGAACTGGAAATTAAGGGTTTGCCCATCAATTTGGGAATGTTTAAATATGTTGTAGTATATGTTTGTGATAAAGTTACTATTGTATTATGAGGAATGATAAACAGGATAGTTTTCTGAAACTGGGAAAATACAGTGAAGTAAGCAGACTTATTTGTGGGCTATAAAATAAAATAATATAAAATAAATTTGTAAAGATAAGTTAAAGTCAAATTATAAAAAGCTAACAAGAAACTATGAAGGAAAAAAGAAAACAAAATAAACTATCAGGTCTTTACCTTTCCTAGAACAGGTGGGATGAAGAAAACATTACTTCAGCAGTTTTCATTTGAGATCCTTCAATTCATCTAAGACAGAAATAATATGACCAGAATGTGGGGTGTAGGAAGGTAGTTGTAATGTCATCTAACAATTCTTCCTTAATACCATGCGAGAGGGATGTTCTTTGTTCCTCATCTACATTTATCTTATATAGTCTACTCTAGATCCTTTATAACTTTTGCGTTACTTAGGTTCTTTACTGACATAAACTTACCAAGTATTTTCTAGTGACTTGTCACATCTCTAGTTTTGTTGCCTTTATTGTGGTCATCACATAACTTCTGATTTGGTACCATTATTTATTAATTAATTGATTGATTGATAATTATTTGATTAATGATAAATTGATCCAGTTTACCATTAGTAACTCGCTTTGCAACTAGTTCACAAGATTCAAAGAATTAAGAGGTTTATTTAAATGTCAGTGAGAAAAAAATAAGTCCTCTAAGTTCCAGAAAATGCTGTCTCACATATTCATTTTTATCTCTCAACTTCTTGAATCCATTCTAGCCTCTCCATGAAGAAATGCTTTTTGGTTTCCCTGAACACTATCAGCCAGAGATATCAAGGAAAATCACTCAACAAGCAAAACTTTACCTCAAAATCTGGTTGAATTGCTGTAGAACTCTTATGCTATAATCTGAGTATTCAGCTTCTTTAAGATGTCAACAAACATCACTTTTCCATGTTTTCCACTATATTTACAATTCTTCCAAAACCTCACTTTTTAGGGTAGTGAAATATTCAATAGCATTTGATTTTTTTTTCTTCCAGAGAGGCATTAGAATTTATATGATTCTGAGCTCTAATTTTAGATTCTTTTTAATATCCCTTCATGTGACTTTGGATGAAGTCACAAAAAGGGAGTTTTTCCCTAATATCTATTATACCAGGACTAAATGAGAAAAGAAGGAATAATTTCCTCATTCCTATTTTCTGTTGAAATTACAAACACTTTTCTGTTTGTACTATTGTCTGAATATAGAGTTGACATACTGTGACAAAAACTGAATCAAGTACATATTGATATCACTACTGTGAATGAAAACAAAAATCAAAGAAATTACTAGAAATGGGAAGGATCAATCAGACTTCCTCTCTCAAATATATAATTGAAAGAAATTTATGATATTGGGTTCATTGTGATTCAAAGGTACAAGGAATATCATTTCATAAAACACTTGGGTCACATCATTTTTCAATGTTCTCTAAAATAACAAAGCCAAAAACTATTATTAAATATGGCTCATGTGCCAGCATCTGGTATAAAGGAAGAAGATATGAATACATTCAAAGAAAAACTTGATCTGATCATTAAAATTGAGTCAATAAGTAGATCATTACTCAACTTCAGTTCAAAGTTAGAGTTAAGAAAGAATATAGAAAATTAAGTTGAAATGAAAGAGGCCAATGTCTTTATATAATATATTATATATTTTTACATCAAAAAAATTTCAAGATGCTAGGAGTGTAAGTACCAAAGAATATATGTGTTAATATAATTATTGTAACAAACTGATATTAAGTTTTTTACCTCTATAGTTTCCTCATGGTAGACAAAAGATATTTTATGTTATTTTAACTCACCTTGAACATTTTAACAACTATAACAATTCATCCACCCTATCAAAGATCCATATAACAATTCTGTTTTTAAATTTGCATTCCTACTTAAATTTCTTTTCCCCTCTCCCAAAATCAGAATCTTTTAGCATAAGGTTTTCCCAAGAGAAATAGAATAAGTTTGTATAGCTATCAACAGTTTATTCATCTTGTTTTTGTTTTTATTTTTTTTATTTTTGCTTTTTGTAGAAATCTTCTGCAAGGTCAACTAGACAGGATTTCATTTTGAAATAGTAATAAAACCCCAAGGTCGGAATTATAGTAGTATTCTTCTACCTCTTGGGAACCAGCCTTAAAGTAAAAATTTAATTGAGCCAATTCTTTGCCATCTAGTTACTGTGAAGTATAAAAACTTCTACCTTAAGGGTAGTCTTGAGACATTCCAAGCTTGTGAAAATGATCCAATCTGTTGCCATGCATTCCTAGTTGCAGTTTGACAGAATCTACCATCTTCCAAATAATAAAAAAAGCACCTAGTTAGCCTTGATGAGTTCAAATCAACAGACTGAGATGAATGAAAGCCCAGGTCACTGAAAAAACAACAACAACAACAAAAAAAAACAAAACAAAACAAACAAACAAAAAAAAAAACAAAAAACAAAAAAAAAAAAAAAAACAGGCAGATGTGATTGTTGAAGAGGGTTCACAATGCCTTTGATACATCATGGATAATAAGATAGAGACCACAGAAATGATGTTTTGATTTTCAAATGAGACTAATAAACTTAGGTTTAATTTCTGAGAAAATCATATTATTACATATGATAACATTATTAGAAGGGTGATTAATAAACATTGAGAAAAGCAAATATTGAAAGCACAAAGTCAGTACAGATTATTCAAGAACAGGTCATAGTGAATTATATTTATTTTCACTTCAGAAAAGAAATGACATTGATAGATCAAAATAATGCCCCAAATATAATTTATATTAATTTTATGGGGCACTTGTTATGTCAATGGATAAGGTCGAGATATGTGAACCATATATAATAGTGGGTTTAGAATTTAATGAGAAAATACAAACAATACTTATGAATAGCTTCTTGTCCACTTAGAGGAAGGTTTCTAGTTGTTACCTAGTAATTAATCTTAGGACTATTTAACATTTTTATACTGGTCTAAAGAAATAGATGGCTTGAATACAGAAATGGCAAATTTTCCAGAGTTGGAATCCTTACCACACACATGAGATAGCCAGAATCTAAAAACAGATAAAAAATCCTGAATAATGAACCAAAACAAAATTTTGTAAGGACAAATTTAATGCCTTAACTTTGGATGAAAAGATCAACTACATAATACCAAATAGAGAAGACACAATAAGAAATTCATTTTGGTAAAAAAAAAAAACAAAACTAGAGATTTTAATAGTCTATCAGATTAATACGAGTCAATAATGTAGTAATATACCACCAAAAAACTAATATATTGTTTACCTTTATTTAAGAGAAGCATGGCATTATTTTATAGTCCTCCTGGACTTTGCATCTTTGTCAATTCACATTTGGAATATGGAGATCAATTTTTATTGCTTCATCTCTGGACTGATAAGCTTTAGATTGTATAAAAGAGGAAGACAAAGATGGTGAAGGACATCAATCATATGTTATTTGAGAATTAGGCTAACATCATGTGACTATAGTAATATTATACATGTATAATGAGAGGGACCTTGGAGGTATTCTAATCCATTTTATTAGTGATCTGAGATCCTGTAAATTTCAATGACTTGACCAAGATCACGAAAAAGAAACAGCATGCTTAGTCTGAAAAAGAGAGGACTTTTGAAGAGGTAGGAATGCATATAAGAATTTTTTCGTATTTTCCAAGGATTATCATGTATAAGAAAGATTAAAAATGTTCTTGTCCAAATTGGGGTAGGGGCGAGGAAGCAAGATAAATTGAGAATTAGCAGCAATCCATGCAAACTTTAGAGATACAAATTTAGCCATCATATAACAAAACTTTTTGAGTAATTTGGGTTATTCATAACTTGAATGGACTCACTCATATTGGGGTAAACTGGGTATTCACTTGTTATATATATTGTGGAGAAAATAATTAGAAAGATTAATTTAAAGTATATGGTCTCTGATTGCCTTTTCACCTCTGGGATTCTATGTAGTAGTATTGTTTGGATTTTTGGGAAAGTTTATTTTTTTTCAGAATTAATTCTCACTGTGCAATCAGAAAATTTATTGAAAAATCCAAAGCAAATCTAAATTACAAGAGGAAAACAACATGAAGATAGCCTGCAGTAGACTTAATTACACAATCTTTTTTTTTTTTTTCCTAAAGAAATATACATCTTCATTTGGATAAATGTTGTGAGTAGGATTTTTGGCAGCACAGTGTCCAGAATAATTAAACCGTCCATGAGAGATTATTACACAGTCTGTCTAAATGGCACAGTATCGCCAAGATCAGTGAATATTATTTTACAGCCAATGTAGTTCTTGCTGGGAATACTGACCTAGGTGATCCATACTGCAATACAGAATGAGGGGCCCCAGCAGCAAATCCAGATCATTAGAGAACTCTTTGTTCTCTTTGGCAAGGTTGTCAGCCATCTCCCAGTAGTCATAGCTGTGCAGAATGTTAGTGATGCTGATATGGTTGGCTGCTGCCTGATGGATTTGATGTGGATTGCTAATTATGGATGATGGGGAAGATGGTGCTAGTGCTTGGGAGACTCCCCTGAGATCATATTGATCTGACAAAAACAGGGCTGGGAAACAAGAGGGATGGAGTTCCTGTGCTCTTTTCACTGGCACCCTATGGAGATGAGACCTGAACAGCTTAAAATGGATTCTTGACATTGTCAATTAATTCTTTTGAATACTTTATAGCATGGTCCATTTTGAGGTGAAGCATCCAACAATACATGAGAGCCAGACAGTAGTAATATAATGTAGCAAACTGTAAATAATTTGTCCATCTGGGAAAAAAAATTAGCAATGGCAAAAAAATCTCTCTATTATGATTAACTCAAGTGAAATATAGAATGGAGAGGGTTTTTTATTTGTTTTTTTATAAGCTTAGTGTTGCATTTTTGTTGTTGTTGTTGTCCTTGATTCTCGAAGATGACCATGAATCAGAGAAGTAATACAAGTACAAGTGAATTAGATTTAAATAAGGAAGGGCTGTGCAAGGTCAACTGCCTCAATTTTCCCTCTAGAACCATCTGGGTCCAGTGGCAAAATATAGATCAAGACAATGGGAGATGGCCTGGATAAAATGGGAGACCTTGGTCTTTTTAAGCAGTCTTCAACAGAGTTTGACTGAGGCTACACAGATCCAGTTATTAAGCCTAGGTAGCTATTGGGGCAAAACAAAACAAAACAAAACAAAACAAAACAAAACAAAACAAAACAAAACAAAACAAAAAAATCCCCTTTCACCTAGACCAAAAAATATCTAAATAAATCTGGGAGAAGAAGATCCCCAGGGTTTTGGGCCAAAGTAGATATAACTGCTATTTATATTCAATCTGAGTCAAACCAGACTCAATGATCAAACAGGGCTTGGTCCAGGACCTAGTAGTGGTGGCCAATGAGTTTAAGGCATGATCCTTAAGAGAGAGGTGATATAGGAATGGGCAGTAGCAAGTAAAATAAAGACATTGAAATCTGAAGGACATGACTCCCATCACAAAGTTAAAGAAGCATAAAAGTAATGAATTGGGAAGGTACTTGATAACAGTAATAAATTATGTCCATATACTATTTTCCTCAGAAGAACTGTTAGATACAGACAACACAATGTAGATGTTATAATCACCATTTTATAGACAAGGAACCCAAAGTTCTTTGCAATTAAATGATTTACCCAAAGTCACAGAAGTATGTAGAACTAAGATCAAGGTTCACATCCAGATTTTGAGATAGCAAGTCCAGTAACACACACATATTTTTATATTTCAAAACTGTCTGTTTGTGCATAAAAAAAATGGCTACTAGGATGAATACAGAGAGGCCTAGAGACTTACATGAAGATGATCAATCTGATGGACGTGGCTCTCTTCAGCAATGAGAAGATACAAATCAGTTCCAATTGATCAGTAATGAACAAAACCAGCTACACCCAGAGAAAGAACACTGGGAAATGAGTGTGGACCACAATATAACATTTACACTATTTCTGTTGTTGTTTGCTTGCATTTTTGTTTTTCTTCCCAGGTTATTTTTACCTTCTTTCTAAATCCGACTTTTCTTATGCAACAAGATAAGTGTATAAATATCTATATGTATATTATATTTAACATATACTTTGACATCATAAAAAGAAGAAAAATTGGCTACTCTTGCTAAATATGGGCATGTTATTTTGATTGAACTTGTCTTTATTTACCATGACTTCAGAAAACTCTTTCTTTATATATTCACCTTCTGTAGTTAGTTGGGTACATAACAATTTTCACAAAACTATGTAACAGGATTGTTGAGTTTTGGCGGGGAGAAGGGCAGAAATGTGTATTTTTGTTTTTATTGCATTTCAAGTATCTGTGGATTTATGATGTTTTGATTTGGGGATTCCATGAGAAGGAAACCGGAGACTAAGAAAACTTTAGAAATTGCTGGCATAAAACAACTCAAATTGAAAACAAAAGTAAAGCTTGTTTTGAAAATGGAAACATAGTTGTGCTTAAATAGAATAACTGAAAACCATTGATGCTAAACCAGATTCCTATTGCTACTAACTGTGTCAGGAATGCACAAATTGAATAAGGGTGGGGGGAGCTTAAAACATATTTTAAGAGTGTCAGAATGGTACATGGGCAACAATGGAGAGTGCAGTAAAATATAGAGCAAGATAACTGACATTGCTTAGTGTATTGAATTCTAATTATTTACATTTTCAATTTTCCATTTCCACTGTTAAAACAAAAGGTATATTTTCTGCAATATGAGGGTAAGGGTGAAAGAAAGGAGATCCATTGTCTCACTGTCCTTTTTACTCCATGGCAGGGAGTTTAACAATAAAATCTATCATCCTTCCTTTCCATAATAGAACCTGAACAACCCCTCATTTTTCCCACCTAGAAGCTGTAATGACTGTAACTTTCTATTTATTTCAGCAGGAGAGTAGAAGGCTGATGATCTTTAGATTTCCCATGATAACCTGTAGAGCAGGGATTTTTAACCTTTTTTTGTTGTGTTATGGATCCTTTGGCAGTCTGGCTAAATCTATGGGACCTTTTGTTATAATCACATACTTGAAATGTATAAAACACATAACAAAACAAAGGAATGTAATTATATAAAAATATCATTATCAATATATATTCAACACATTCACACACACACACAAAGACACATTCACAAATCTCAGATCAAGAACTCCTGCTGAGGAGGGTACAGAGATATGCTGGTAATGTACACAATTCTCTTTGATTAAGAAAAATGGACTCACTGCACTCTTTTAAGTCTAATCTACTTTAATACTTTCTTAATTCCAGACAATGTTCAAAGCAAAGGGAACTGATAAAATGTGGGTAAAATCAGATGTGTTATGAAGTTTTTATTTTTATTATACCATGTTATGGAAATGCTTATTTCATTCAATGAGTATAAATAAAATTAAGAAAATAAAGTCACCATAGTTAAAAAAAATTTTAAATAAAAGATAAATCTTATGGTTATAGATTCTACAACTGACTTTTCGCTGAGAGGAAGACTACAGCTTATAGATCTTGGAGAGCCAGATTGAATGTCAAAAACATCTTAACAATGATGCTTTAATAAACAATAATTTGGTAATTTCAGTATTTTTATCTATTTTCCTTCATGTTATTTATACACTGAGATAGATATATTCCATATATTGTAAAGTTCAACTATCTATAATAATGCATGGACTATTTCAGCATGTTAGGATTTTGTTCAGTTGAATACATTAAGTTGATTTACTATTACATTATTGCTAAAGGATATATAATGGAGAATAAAACTACAATTCATTCAATACAAACATCAAAGTTTCTAAGTTATAAAAAGTTTAATTATCTCCTTTGCATAGTCACTAAGGGACAAGAGTAATATGCAATCTTTTTTGGAAGGTTCCATGGTCTAGTTCTGAGTAAGAAAGCTTGGGAACAAAGACATTGCCAATCAATACTTCTGAAGAGCTTAGGATTTCCACTCCCTTGAAGACAAAAATCTTTTATGAAGCCAAAACTCATTCCTTCTCTTTAAGAATAAAAGAAAATAATCAGAATGAACATCTATTGAAAAGCCAATTATAGTAATCAACTTATAATGCAAATCAATAACATTTCTAAAAATGATATTAGGTACTGAATATCATGCTAGATCTATGCTTTTTTCAGCTAGGTGGAATGGGACTGTATAAAGATACTTAAATGAAATGGAATCATTAATTCTACCTAGCAACATTACCAAAATAAAAAGAAATTAATGAATCTGGCTGTTGGAGCTTTAATTTGCCCTCTGCTGGCACATAGCATCAACTACATATGGTACTTATTTATTATGTGATTTGTAGTTTTCATCATTTTCCCATACCATTTAAACCCAGATATAGATCTGGTTAAATATAATCACTATAGGCCAGGTCCCAGATCTCTGTGAAAGAATAAATAAACACAAACACACACAGACACATATATTACTAGATGCATTCAAAGTTATAATATCAAATCAGGGAGTAAGGGGATAGAATTGCAGACTATTTTTGTATCACTATAATAAGTAGTCTTAAATGTGGTGCTATATATTCTCATAAAGGTCTAATAACACACAATATCACCCATAAGTGTCAGTCCCAAAATATTAACTCTTTGAATAAAGCCTTAGCATGCTGATCACAGCCCTATGTGAATAAGATGCTCTGTTATCCCTGGATGCTACTGTGACAAAGATTTGGAGGATGACCTAGAAGAAGGGGGGAAATCTTGCTTTTTGCTGAAAATGAAAGGTTATGATTTAATCTCTGAAAGCTTAAGGTATGGTGCTCAATCAGGTGGGCCTACTTGAGATAGGAGTAGTGATCTACCTCCAATACCTTTATTAGAAAATAGCAAGGAAAATAAACTCATATTTATTTAGGGTTCATAGATGTGTTTACCCCAGTGCCCTTGAAAATCTGGTGATAGCATGCCTTGTATTCAGATACCACATTTGTGACTTGTCTTCATTCTATACACAATTTAATTGGATGTGATTTATAGTTACCATTTTTCTATGTGCTAACTGAGCATGAAATTCAACAAAAGATTGAAGCTCATATCTTTTGAATGAACATAGTGATAGGATCTGGACCAGTGATTGTATTAGTAAAGGAAACTACCAGGGAATTAAATTCCCTTTATAGGTCAGCGTCTCTGGGTAATTCAGTCAACAAGCATTTTTAAGTACTTGTTATGTTCTAGGAACTGTGCTAAATGGTGGGCATACAAAGAAAGACTAGAATATAAAAAAGATGCTTATTCTCAAAGATTTCAGAGTCTGATGAGAAAAACAGCAGATAACTATATAAAAACAAACATGTAAAAACACATATAAAATATATATATATATATATACACACATATATGATATATTTCTGTATACACATGTATATGGATGGATGTATGCACACATATAATGTATATATGTATATATACATATATGTGGATGAATGTATATATATATATATATACACATATACATATAAGTACAAGCAAGATTTAATTTAAAATAAGAATGGAAATCATATCATATTAGGTAAAAGTCACTACCGATAAAAGGAATGAGGAAATACTGTTAACAGAAAGTAGAGAAGAAAGCTAAAACATGGAAATAAAGAGAGTCAGACTTCCAGGAATAGGGAATAACAGTAAAAATTAATGGAAAATTTGAGAAACGGTGGAAACAGCGAGTCCCATGTCAATTATATGTTGGGGAGTGGGAGTGAAGAGGAAGTGAAGGAGTATCTTTTTTTTCCATTTACTGCTAATTCAGAAACAAGTTTTTACTTTGTTTTATTTTCCCCATTTATTATATAGTGGAATGATCATTTTTTTTAAATGTCTGACTCAGCACCTGTCAGGTTTATTGCTGCTGCTGTTGCATTCTTAACTGAATATCTTCTTTACTCACACTTTGCAGTATTGAGGGAATACCTGCAGGACCTCAATATTCCTTTCTGTATTCTAGGCTATATGACTTGAAGAAATCAGTCTGAGATTTTAGCCTTTTATTTACTCTTTTTTCCCCTAATTTCAGGGAATGAAGTGCATGATTATGCAAGGGTGCATAATCCATGGAGTTGAGTTTAAAAATCCATAAAACTGCAGCAGTATAGAGGGAACAGTGGAAACCAGATAGAGATATAATTTGTAAATATTTAACAAGATAAATGAAAAGACAGCACAAGAAATGTTGATTTGTGGATTTCTAGGTCAATGTGTGGTCATAGCAATAGAATTTATATTTGGTTTGACACTACTGGCTTCAGGGATTCAGAGGACAAGTGACCTACTAAGGTCATATAGCCAGCATGTGTTAAAAATGAGATTTGAACATAGGTTTTCTTGGCTAAAGGCCAGATTTCTACCCACCCCATCATGATGTCTCTCTTCTATATGAAAACTAAAAAAAAAAAAAAAAAAAAAAAGACAAATGATGTTTAGAAAGACAAAGGTATAAAATATCATTTATCACTTAACCCTGAGCAGTCACTTCATTTGCAAAAGCCCTGGCATTGCTCAATATTTTACATTGCCAAGCTCTTCTAATTCCCAGGGCATCAGAGAACCTCTGGCAATTGACCTTTGCAGTGTCAACTCTACCTGGCTGCCTCCTCTGAGGCCCTCAGAAATCTCTAGGTACGATTTCTTGAATCATAGTTTAATAATTGTTAGCGCTCTCAAGAACAGCCATGTGCAAACTTAAAAGTCTTTATTATACATGTTCACATAATGCCCTGACTTTTTAACTCCCGAGTGAGCATCTGGTCTGAGAGAGAACCACATGTTCACTATCAAGCTCCTTACCTCTCTTGGCTATCCATCAGCTTGGTTCAGCTACCCCAGGATAAAGAGACTGACTTATTGCAGTGATGGGCTTAAAAAGGATTTATGAGATCACACACACAGCCAATCATAGAGGTAGCCTTCTTCCATTATGAAGCTATCTCAATATGATCGGGATCCCGCCCATGGGGCAGTCCCTAGCCATAGAAATTACTTCTGGACCACTCAAACCTCCTGTTGCATTGTGCTGGCCCATTTAAAAGATCCTTATGCAAAGGCTAAGAGAATATAGTGTTAGTTCCATGAAATGACAGTCATAAAAAAATTCTTCCCACAAGTCTAGTTTTAGAACAATAATAAAAGTACAACTTAAAATAAAAGATTAACTCTAACTCAAGATTTGGTTCACACCAAAAACATAATTTAGTTCAAGAATGGCTTAGTTAAATTCATGGATGCTTGGTGGCATTTTTGGATGGATTGAAACAGCGAGATATCAATATCATGAACAGTACTGTTAGATAATTTGATACATAGGTTATTTCCTTTATACTCATTTTGTTCAGTTAGAGTACTGGAAGATATTAAAAATTCAATGAAATATTGTCCATATCTGGGTCTAAATAAGTATGATATAAATATCAAAATATTACTTGTTCATGATGTATCTTATGAAAACGTTTGGGATTTTTTTTTGCTTTGTTTTTTATATGTAAAATAAAGTCATCAAGGAGAATCCCCAGTTGTTTTTTTTTTTTTGTTTGTTTGTTTGTTTTTTGGATAGTAAGCTACAGTCTTTTCTTATTTAGTTTATTTTTCATCAGTTAATTGTAAAGACAATTTTTAAAATTTGTTCCTGAAATCTTGAGTTCCAGATTGTCTCCCTCACTTCTCCCATCTCTCCTCATTGAGAACAGAAGCAAATTGATGCACATTACACATGTTTGTCCTTTGTTCTTGAAGAGGACCATGACATCAGGAAGGTGATGTCATGACATGCAAGTGAACTGGATTTAAGTGAGGGAGGGCTGCACATAGTTACCTTCCTCACTTTCCCCATCAAAGCCATCTGATTTCAGTGGCCAGATACAGATCAAGATAACTGGAGATGGCCTGTACAGGTTATATATATATATATATATATATATATATATATATATATATATATATATATATATATATATATATAGTCATACAAAACATTTCCATAATAGTCATGTTGTGCCAGAAAACAAATAAACAAACCTCAGGAAAAATAAAGAAAGCTAAATAAAAGTATGCTTCAATCTGTATTCAGATGTAATCAGTTCTTTCTCTGAGGATGCATACATTTTTTCATCAAAATCATAAAATATTGCTGTTACTTTGTTCCTAGTACTTTTCACTTTGTCTCAGCTTATAGAAGTCTTTCAAATTGTTCTGACAATATGCTGTTTATAATTTCTTGTAGTACAATAGTATTCTGTCATAGTCACATACTGCAATTTGTTTAACCATTCCCTAATTGATAAGCATCCCCTCCATTTTCAATTCTTTACCACCAGAATATTTGCCACTACAAATAGTTTGGTACATATAGATCATTTTCTTCCTTCCTTTCTTCCTTTCTTCCTTCCTTCGTTCCTTCCTTTCTTTCTTTCCTTCCTTCTTTCTTTTTTTAAAATCACTTTTAGGTTACCAACTTAGCAGTGGCATAGCTAAATCAAAGGGTATGCACAGTTTTATAACTTTTTGGGCATAATTCTAAAATGTACTATAGAATGATTGAATCAGTTTACAACTTGTATATCAATGAATTAATATCTCCTTTTTCCCACATCACAACCACCATTTGTTTCTTTTTCTGTCCTATTACCTTACCAAATAGATATGAGATAGTTCCTAGAAGTGTTTTAATTTTCATTTCTTCAATCAATAGCGAATTTTAATTGCTTCATCTGAAGTAATTTGCTCATTTTAATCATTTTGATTATTTTTATCATTTATAAATTGGAAAATGGCTCTTTTTTAAAATAAATTTGACTTACGTTTCTGTATGTTTGAGAAATGAGCCTTTTAGTGAGAAACTTGCTTCAATTATTTCTCCCTCACCGTTATTATTGGTAAATGTCTTTCCCACAATCCTAATTGCCCCTGACTATTCTATTCTTTCTTTCCTTCCACTCAGTTTCCCCTGAAAAGCATCTTACTTCTGACTATACCTTCCCCCAATCTGCCTCCCCTTTTATCAACCCTCTGCCCCATCTCACTTATCTTATTTCTTTCATCTCCAACTTGCCTATAAGTCAAGATAGATTTCTGTACCCATTTAAGATTTGAACCAATTCTGATGAAAGGAAGATTCACTCACTGCTCCTGACCTCCTTCTTCTCCTTTACTGTAAAGACTTTTCCTTGCTCTTTTTATGTGAGATAATTTATCCTATTTATCTTTTCTTTTCTCTTTTTCCATAACATTCTTCTCTCACCTCTTAAATTTATTTTTTTAGATATTCATTTAATATAGAAGCTTTGCTATGCTAATTGTGACTTTATGATATTTCTGGCTGCTTGCAGTATTTTCTTTTTAAATTGGGAACCTTGGATTTGGCTATAAAATTTCTTGGAGTTTTCCTTTTGGTATCTCAGGAAGTGATCAGTGAATTTTTTCAATTTCTATTATACCTTCTAGTTCTAGAATATCAGGGCATTTTTTTCAAAGAAAATTTCTTGAAAGATGATTTCTAACCTCCTTTTTTGATCAGGGCTTTAATATGGCAGTCTTCCACTATATACAGAGCCATTTGTATATAAAGATTTATATTTTTCCACAGGACCCAGATAACTCTGGAGGAGAAAGTAAGACTAATGACTTTGTACTGCCCATCCTCACTTAAATCAAATTCACTTGCAATTCACGAAAACACCTTCCTGATGACATGGTTTTCTTTGAGAAAGAAGGACAAAAAATATTTTATCTAGATAGATATCATAAAGTAGAAGAAAATATAATCCATATTAATAAGTATATATATATATATATATATGTATATTAATATAGACATATAGACAAAATATATTTTAAAAAGACAAAATTAGACATTTTTCTTTTCTTTTAAATTTTCTGCCAATTCATTTCTAAAATATAGAGAAAATTGACTAAAGTTTATAAGAATACAAGTCATTCCACAATTGATAAATGGTCAAAGATATCAACAGACAATTTTCAAATGTACAAATGCCATTTCTAGTCATATGAAAAAATCTCTAAATCACAATTGATTGGAGAAATACAGATTGGCAACTCTGAGGTAGTTATACTTCTCAGACTGGCTAAAATAAAAGTTGAAGGCAATGTGAGAAAACTGGAACACTAATGCATTATTGGTGGAGTTGTAAAATGATCCAACCATTCTAGAGAGCAATGTGGAACTTGACCAAAGGGCTTTATGCCTTTGATCCAACAGTGTATCTATTGGATGTATATCCCAAAGAGTTCAAAAAAGAGGAAAAAAGACCCACATGTGCAAAAATGTGCGTAGCAGCCTTTTTTGTAGTGGCAATGAACTGGAAATTAAGTGGATGTGCAATTGGGGAATTGCTGAATAAGTAAAGGTATATAAAGGCAATGGAATATTATTGTTCCATAAGAAATGATGAGCAAGCTGATTTCAGAAAAACTTGAAAAGATTTACATGGACTTATCTGAGTGAACCGTACAAAACCAAGAGAACATTGTACACTTAAATAACAAGATTATGTGATGATCAACTGTGATACACTTGATTCTTTTCAACAATGAGACAATTCAAAGCAATTCCAGTAGACTTGTGATGGAAATAACCAGAAAGAGAACCCATCCAGTTCATCCAGAATTGTATTTCTCATACAGTATGGAGACTGAACATGGATAAAAGTGTAGTATTTTCATTTTTTTGTAATTGTTTGCTTGCTTTTTTCTTTGTGTTTTTTCCTATTTTGATATATTTTTTCTTGTGCAGCATGACAAATGTGGAAATATGTTTAGAAGAATTTCACATGTTTAACCTATTCCAGATTGCCAGATGTTTAGGGAAGAGGCAGAGGGAAAGGGAAAAAAAATTAGAAGAAAAGGTTTTACAAAGTTCAGTGTTGAAAACTATCTTTATATGTATTTAAAAATTAAAATGCTATTTAAAAGTTCCTGCCATATGTCTAAATTAATTAAAATATTTGTAGGAATTTTCCTCTGAAGCTTTTTTTATCCCATCATGTTTCCATATGTTTGGGATCATGGTGACATCACAGGAAGGACAACGACAAAAGGTTGGAGAAACAAAGATGTCTGATAATCAAACTAAGTGTGAATCTTCTTCTAAATATTTGATGGGGTGGGTGGGAAACAGAAACCAGGGAAGATGATCAGGACTAGAATGATACATGAATATGGGCCAAGAAGCAGAGCAGACATAAGAGTCAATGAGCACAAAGTCTAGATGCAAAGCTATCTATCTCTCCTTCATTTCCCACAGTTTCTGTCTTTATCAGTGATTGGCAAAGTAGAAAATCATTGGAAATTTCTTTATCTATGATTGCTTGAATTTATGTTATTATAACCACAGTTATTTGTTAAATTATGCTCTAGTGCTAAGTGCAGCATTAAATTGATCTGGAAAAACTCAGAACAGGGATTTTTCCCAGTATACACTGGCTTAGCTTCCCACTTGAAGAAGATAAAGTCATCAATTTATTTTAACAATTTTCCAGAGATGGTACTTTCACCAAAGTGTCTTATAGATCAAAATAGATCAGAAATAGTCCAAAAGCTGTTAGGCAGGCAGTAAGTCAGACACCTAAAGTTAATCTTTATTTTTTATGTATTCAGACTTGAAAGGAAATTGCTTCATCAGAAGGGAGAGAGTCAAGAGTGGAATACCATGAAATCAAGGGGGAAATTTGTTCTGGGTGACCAAGAATTCACAAAAGTAAAATAACTGACAGCTCTGACTGCTAGTGAAAACCAGTATTGTTATCCTATTATTGTATTTGTATTGCCAGCATTGAGCATATTTCCTCAAAAAGTGAAGAGTTGAATCTGGAGCTAAGATGACCTGAATTCAAATAACTCTAGGAACATCCTTTAATCTTTCATCACCTCAGATAATAAGTTATTATTTCAGGTCATCATTGGTAGAGGGAGATTCCTTAATGTGAACTCTCTAAAACATGAAATAATAGATGTGTACTAAAATTTTCCTTTGAAATATTGATTAATTTTATAAGTTTTCCTAGGATATAAAAGTACTTCTAATTTTTGCTTGTTTTTTTTTTTCTCCTGAGATGCTCAAAAATATTTCTCCTTGACAAGATTATATAAGTTTGAATACATTGTACAAAATAGCTAGCATGCTACCATATTTGGGAGACTTTAAAAGTGCCATATATGGTTAATAAGATCAATGATTATTTTAAATTTTCTTTAATTATATTATTGCCTTTACAATGTAGAGACATTGAGACAATTTGAGATATTTTAGACAAAGGAAAATATCTGGGGATTTAGTAGTGATAAATATACCTTTCAATTTGGATGAAGCATAAGGTAGATAGTCAGATATAACAGTATAAAATACATTTATCTGAGTCCCCTTCCTTCCCTTTTTTTTCCTGTCTGGGAAAGAAAAAGAGATAAGTATTTTCAGGAACTGCATTTCATAGTGAACAGGTGCTAAATGGAACAATAATTTCTAAAGAGAAATTATCATTATATTTGGCTCCAATATTTCTCTCCAGGTTTGTTTTCACAAAACCATCCTTATTATCTATACCCTTTGACCGTATATTGTGGCTGAACTAGAATATGTTGCCTGCCTTTAACCTGCTTGCTCTCTCCCCTAGACAATTGTTTAAGGCATCCTCCAATAGTAAAACTGTACAACTTGCTCTATTCTGTTGGTCTAATTTTTCAAGGCAAAATTCTTCCATGAAGCTTTCCCTAATGGCTCCATCTAAAAATGATCTATCTTAATTCAATCTTCCTAAAGCATTTTGCCTTCATCTAAATCTATTTGATTTGTCAGTTTCTTAAGAAGAAAGATTGTGCTCTTTTAAATAAATATCTGTGTCTTCAATACTTTGTACAGTGTCTTGCATATGCTAGATATTTATTTGATGTTTTCAGAATTGTTGAATAACCCATGATAAAAGAGTGGACAGACTAAGAGTCAAACAAATGTTTCATAAGTGTGGGATACTGTCTGCCAAACGGAAATAAAAGATGAGAGGCACAAAACCATACAAAAGGATCCCTGTAGACTGCATATTGACCTAGAAATCCACATACTCATGTTTGTGCTACTGTATTTTTTATTTGTCAACTCTTTGGCCATTACGTTTTAATTGGTTTCCTACTGCAATGGGGACTATTGTGAGTGAGATGAAACCTTCTGGCTTCCTATTTGGAAGGAACCTATCAAACTAGTGTTGTGTCTTTGTTCATTTTATCTCAGACATCCATGATTGTATCCATGAGGATATAATCACCACTTCACCCTATATATTTATACTACATATATATGAATATATGATATACATACATACTCACATGTATGTATATATGTAGGATGTAATGTACCTTGAGGAAAGGTACTGTATCTTTAACTATCTCTATCTCCATATACATAAATATATGTATTTTATATATTTACACTATGCTCATGTATTGTGTTGTACACTATATAATATTTCAATAAATAACATTTATTAGTATTTCTTAAATGTAGTTTATTTGAACTAATATTTTCACTCTCCTTAACACTGTTTCTTTCCTCCTAAGGTTTAAGCTTCTTTGTGATTCTGGTCAAGTTCCAACTATTCCTGCCTTGTTGTGGTTCTTTATTTTGTTAATAATAATTTCTGGAGCAGCTAGGTGGTGAATAGAGCACCAGCCCTGAAGTCAGGAGGATCTCAGTTCAAATACGGCTTCAGAAACTTAATATTTTCGAGCTGTGTGACCATGGGCAAGTCACTTAACCCAATTACCTCAGCAAAAAATAAAAAATAGTTTCTTGATTTTATCACACTTTAGTGATATTTTCCTCAAAAACTAATATATCCAAGGTGATTCAAACATTTTGATCACTCTAATTCAATAAGCTACCCAGAAATATTTAGTTGGAGTTGGCCTGGAATATACTCATAGCCTTTTGTTTTTACTTCCAGAGGAAAAACAATGGAAGTATTCAGAAAGCCAAGAATGTTTCCTTTATTCACAAGATTCAAATGAAAGAGTGGACAGAGCTGTCCACTGGGGACAAAGGGTTTCATCTGTGTAAAAGAAATTTCTTTTAATACAATAAAAACCAAATGAGTAGGAGAATGGGGAGTAGGTGGGCTAGGTATAGTGTGGGTGGAGGGGAAGGGGTAATGGTGCTATTTAGATTCTATGAAACACAGTGACTCTTGATTTAAAGTGTAAACTTTGTTCTAAAATACTATACAAATGGGAAATTTAAATAAAAATGTATTATGTTTCTTGCAAATTGCTGAGGAAAATAATCAAAAATCCAGGTGACAGAAAGCAAAACGATAGCTACAAAATCCAAAAGTTTCATTTATTTTGTATAATATGTTCTGTTATTCACTAATTGGAAGTTAGGAGACTTATTTTCTGACTTCTTATACACATATACATGCACATTCATGTATTTATACATATATGTATATATATATATATATATATATATATATATATATATATATATATATATATACCCACATGAATACACACATATCCATATATGTGTGTGCATGTGCATTTCTCTCTTTCTCTCACTGTCTCTCTCTCTCTCTCTCTCTCTCTCTCTCTCTCTCTCTCTCTCTCTCTCCATATATATATATATATATAAATATATATATATATAGTATGTATGCATGTATGCATGCACATGTATGAATGGAACCTTGGACTAGTCATTCCCTTTACCTCAGTCTCCTTATCTGTAAAAACAGGGGATTCATCTAGGTGATCTTTGAGACATATTTCAGCATTAAAATTTCATAACTATTTTAAAGCTTTGCTAGATCCATTTGGTAATTCTATTAGATAGCTAAGTAATTTTGCAAGGTTCAGAGGGACCATAATGTGCATACAAATCATTTTGCACCACCACTTTCATGTGGCAGCATAATAGGGACATGGGTAATGTAGAATGACCTAATTATGTCTTTCGTTATTCCTGTCCTACACGTCACAGGTCAACCATAATAGACTGAAGGTTCTCTAATTATTAGGTGACTCTCTACTTGTCTAGACAGTCAAAAGGCAAATTTAAGCCCAAGAAAAGTTTCCCCATCTTCCTTTGATTTTAGACAGTTTTCCAAAATTATATTCATATGCATTCATTTATAATTGAATAATCAATTACACATTTAAGCTTCAACAAGATTAGAATTTCTCTAAACCTTTTTTTTAATTTGATATGAATGACTGTAGTCCTATATTGCCTCTGAATAGACGATACACACATATCTTGATTTTTTTTTCTTTTTTTTTAATGGTGGCACCATTAATGGAATGAGATTCATCCTGAACAAATCATTTAACAATATCAATTTAAAATACACAGTCATTTTTATATTACCCCATTATACACACACAAATGCACTTATGTATCTTCATCTTACAGGGAATAAATTATAGGTCTAGGAATTGTGGAAAATGCACACTTTGAAGTATAACTGCCTTGAATGACTATAGGGAAAAGATTCATGCCTTGTTCAAGGTCATATCATTTATACATAATAACCATAACCCACTATCTAGTCACAAAGCCCCTATCATAGTATCATTTGGCTGTTAGCCCATTTGTAATATTGTTCCACTTGAACTAACTACTCCCTGAAATGCCATTTCGCTTGTAGTCTAGTTTTAGTGGAGCCAATTAATGATGTTAGGCAAGGTATGGCTGGAGTTGTGTTATCTAACCTCTCACAGGAACCCTAACATGCAATCACTGAGGCTATAATGTAAAAAAGAAAACTAGTCCATTTCTAAATTTTTAGCTGTTTAAAAGTTTTATTTCTCGTTAAGGACAATAATCATCCATACATCAACTTAAATAAGTTGATGGAAGAATGGAAGAATAATCAATTTATTATAAAATGAACTTGTTACATACTTACTGTTAAAAACAAGGCAGCAAAAGTTAACAAAACTATGTATAACCTTTGTCCCTGTGACACTTCTACCAGCTCTAGACCCAAAAGAAGATTAAATAAAGCAGAAACAGACCCATGTTCAAAAAAAATGCAATAGCATTTCTTCTTGTGCTATCAAATAACTGGAAATTGAGACAGTTTCAATCAACTGTCAAATTGCTGAATGAATTCTGGATTAATAATATAAGAAATTGTGGAAGAAATGGTTTCCAAGAAATTGGGAAGAGTTATATGAATTGAAGTGGAATGAAACAATACCTTTATAGAATAATAAAATTGTAAAGACAAACAGATTTGAAAGACTTAACAATTCGGACTCATGGCAATAACCAACCAAAAAGAGCACCAAAGATGAAGCATGCTCCCCTAATATTAATTAACAAGCATATGTACATTTTGTGTCAGGAACTATGCTATGTATTGAATACAAGAACAAGCATGGTTGGTTCTTATTCTTGAAGAGCTTACATTATATCATGAGAGAATAAATTTATTTATTAAGTATGTTTACTGAAGCCTGGGTCATCCCTATGGAACTTGATCATAACATTAGAGCTAGAAGGAATTCTAGAGGTCATTTAGGATGATTATTTTTAAACCGAGGAAGTGACATTTAGAAAGTTTTCATGACTTATCTATAAAACATACAACAGACACTGAATGGCATGTGAGTATTTGAAAATAGTTTTTTTTTTCTTTTTTACTCTAATTCCAACCTTATTTTCATGGCACTACTTATCCCTGAATTTTTATGATAGCTAACTTAAAGTCTTTTCTTCTCATCACTTACAACATTCAGTTTCTACTATTTAGAGCACACAATCATCGTTGTTTATATAGCAGAAACAATATTCAAGTTCTTGGGCTCAGGCACCTTGGATAAGACCTTAATATGCTGAGAATAAGTTCTAGCTACCACCCTTGGGGATGAAAGATTAGTAATGAAAAGGATTGTCCCTATGATTATATGGCTACCCCAATTGTTTGGGTTCTTCTGTTCATTCAGCAGAATTCTTTGGACAGAATGTTCTCCTTTCATCTAAGTCAGTTTCAGGCAACTGTCCATCATAGTATTAAACAACTTGAGTGGTGAAGGATAAAACTGGCATTGTAAAGACAACCTGAGTCTGTGAAGTTACCTCTCAGAATCCTCTCACAATTTGAAATGGCCACCAGAGAAGTTGTGGGTATAAAAGATGGTCCACCAGTTTAAGAAAGTAAATGTATACCATTCAAAGGACTCATCTAAGTGGTGATGAAAAAGAAGGGACAGAGAAGAAACAAGTATTAATTGGTCCAAGTGTAAATAAGAGTCCAATGTTTTCTTGCTAAACAGTCAAAGAAATTTTCTTTTGGAGATCCAGAAGTAAAAGAAGTAAGTCATTCCATAGACATTCTGGTCAGCAGATAGTGGTGAAGAAAAGCCTTTCAAAGTCCTTTAAAAAAGACAGAGCCCTGAAGTTGAATAAATGAGGATAATCTCTTTACTTCCTCTTACATGGACACCCACCTAATTCTGCTTTTCTTGTTTTGTTATTCAAGATGTTTATTAGGTGGGTCAGCACTGAACTTTTTAGTCTGTTGTTCTTCCCCTTGTTTTTTTCCTCAGTTTCAAATCTTTTTCTCCAATTTAAATTGATTTTAGGAAAAATAAATATTGGCAAGTTCTCTTAATACAGAAGTGAGATTTGGTCTGTGGTATGGATGCATGTGCAATTTTATTCTATTTTTAGAGTTAAAGAATAAGCTAAGTAGAATTTCATTAATGATTATATTATAGTTTTCTATTTTGCAGAATATTCAAAAATTTATAACTAACAAATATCATTAGTCAACTTTTAAAAAATATTTCTTTCACTTCCCCAATTTCCTC
The DNA here is from genome assembly GCF_048593235.1 of Sminthopsis crassicaudata. Taxonomy (NCBI): domain Eukaryota; kingdom Metazoa; phylum Chordata; class Mammalia; order Dasyuromorphia; family Dasyuridae; genus Sminthopsis; species Sminthopsis crassicaudata. Next base: position 113,327,547 of record NC_133619.1, read on the forward strand.
TCTTTAATTAGATTTCCAAAAGTAATTGTATATATAGTACAGTGTAAATTTTTAACTAAAAAAAAATCAGTCTCATACAAAATAGGCTCATTTTCCTAATTTAATGGACAACATTTTTAAAAATAGTATAACTTAGGCACATAATGTAGCATCACTAAATGGTTCCATATGTCTCTTTCCTCATTATAGCATCTTGGCTGTTGATAGAAAGCATTTCTGGTAGTTAATGTTTATTGGTTTCCTCTAAATCATCAGTTCAAGGAATAATACAGGTGAAAGAAATTTGTATTCTATTAAATTAGTGTATAATGCTCAATTATGTCTTCTAATTTGAATTATTCATAATCCAAATCTGAATGTCTTAATTTCATGCCAAACATTCACAGGGGAACCTGCTTTGCTTGCCAAATTCACATTTGGTCAGTTTAATGTATTAGCAGGTTATGGAGGACTCCGATTTAGAAACCCACATAATATTACTGTGACAAATATGTTTAATGATTATTTTGCAGATGTTCCATTATAAAATTCCACGGATGCTATTAATCTTCTGAAACCTACTACCATTTCTTTAGACAAGACCATCAACTATCCTAATGTTGTTAATTGTCTAATGCCAGTCATCTTGAAAATAGAGAGGTAGAAACAGCCTAAGGTGAAGCCAAGGAGCCTGGCAATACTCTTAATGGAAAACTGTAAATTATAAACTCTTAGAAAGTACAAAAACATAATAGAGACTTCTTCTACAATTATTTCTTCTAGTGTTATATAATATGCATGCTTGACTGGCACTTTTGTTATTGTTGTATAGTTTCAGTCATGTCTGATTTTTTGTGAGCCCATTTGGGTCACATTCTTGGCAGAGATACTAGAGTGATTTGCCATTTCCTTCTCCAACTCATTTTACAGATGAAGAAATGAAGCAAACAAGTATTAAGTGACTTAGTGTCACACAGCTGTCAAATCTGAAGCCAGTTTTGAATTCATGAACATGAATCTTCCTGAGTTGAGGTCTGGCACTTTATCCACAGCATCACCTAGCTGTCTTGACTAGGATTAATGAAAGCAAATTCATTAGATAGTAAGGATGCCTGTAGGTAAACTTCAAAAAAAAAGTTTTAAATAAAACTTGTGAGAAGAAATACTCTGGATGAAAATAATGTCATCTGAATATAATTTTAAAAACATATTTGATGCTAAAATTTGTTTCCTAAAAGATAAAAATGTATTTTATTCCCTTATTTTAAAGCAGTGGCTTTTTACTTATACATGTCTTCAAATTCAAGAGGAGATTTTAAAAAAGAGTCTTACTAGAAAACCTAAATTCTAGAGATTAATAAAAGGTCACATTTTTACTTGACTATTTTGGAACAAGATATAATTGCAAAAGAGATTCCATCTCTTGGAATGGCATAATATGCCCAAAAAGGCTTCCAAATAGTCTTTATTCTTGGTATAGACCTTTCCTCTATAGAGGAGTACATAATATTAGAATTCTTCAGAAAAGTAACAACTTCTGGTTTAGCTGTACCAGCTCTCTAGCTATATTACATGTATTTGTTAAAACAGTCTGGTACGGGCTAAGAAATAGAAAGATGGATCATTAATATACACTGGTAAATGACTATAGTAGTATAGTGCTTGATAAATCCAAATATGAAAGCTTTGGGGTGCAAGAATTCACTATTTAACAAAAACTTCTAGAAAAACTAGAAAGAAGACCAATGTTTTATACCATATACCAATATGACCAAAATGTATACACAATTTAGTAATAAAAAGTGATACTGTAAATAAATTTATGGGAACATGAAATACTTTGCCTGTGAGATCTATGATTAAGGGGAAAATTTATGACCAAATAAGTGAAAGAGAACACTACTGGGTATAAAATAGATAATTTATATCACACTAAATTAAAATTCAGGGTTTGTGGAAACAAAATCAATGCAAGCAAAATTAAAAGGAAAGCAGAAAATGGGAACAAGGTAAGGAGTTTATACCATGTGTCTCTAAAACAGGCCTCATTGTTCAAACACATAGAGAGTTGAGCCAAATTTGTAATATGTCACTTCCCAATTAATAAATGCTCAAAGGATATGAACATGCAGTGTTCAGAAGAAGAAATTAAAGCCATCTATTGCCATATGAAAAATAAATGCTCTAAATCACTATTGATTAGAGAAGAGCAAATTAAAACAATTCTGAAATCACCTCACACCTATCTCATTGGCTAATATAATGAAAAAGAAAAATGACAAATATTGGTGAGGATGTGGGGCAATTGGGCACTAATGCACTATTGGTAGAATGGTGACTGCTCCATCCATTTAGGAGAACAGTTTAGACCTATGTCCAAAAGGCTTAAAACTGTGCATTCTCTTTGATCTAGCAATATCATTACTAGGTACATATCACAAACAAACTAATAAACAATAAAATGAATATTGACCTTTATGTGCAAAAATATTTATAGCAGCTTTTTGGTGGCAAAGAACTGGAAATTGAGCAGAGCTCATCAGTTGGGAAATATGTTGAACAAATTATTATCTTATTATGATGTAATGCTATTGTACTATAAGCAACAGGATGTTTTTAGAATACTCTTGACTTATATGAACTGATTTTAACTGAAGTGAGCAGAACCATCAATATTATACAAAGAGAGTGAAGGACTTCCTTCCTTCCCTCCTTCATCTCTCTCTCTCTCTCTCTCTCTCTCTCTCTCTCTCTCTCTCTCTCTCTCTCTCTCTCTCTCTCTCTCTCTTCTCTCTCTCTCTCTCTCTCTCTCTCTCTCTCTCTCTCTCTTTCTTTAACAAGTTGAAGCTACCTTCACCAAGTCTTGTCCTTTCTCTTTCTTCAAGACTTGTTCTACATTCATTACTTTGTTGATTTCCAAGTAAGGGAACTAAGTTTAACAGTTGCTCAATTCTATTCATATCTTAGTTTTATGAGAAATAATTCTATTTATGTTTCTAATTAAGAGATTTCACCTCAAATATGGTGAGGGTAAAAGTAAATAAAAAGGTACCAAGATTATAAACATGAATCTGGTATCAATAGATAACTTTATTCCCACACAGAAAGTGGAATGCCAAGAAATAAAGAATTATAGACTAATCAAAATGAAATCTAGTAACTTATCAATACTAATACAATCAACTTATATACTAATATTGAAAACACGCTGAGGCATTCATAGGTTCTTTCTTGAGTGAGTAATTAACCATTTTATATATTTTGCCTTCACTGAAGGCATTAATAAAGATCTTGTGTGCTCTTTCTGTCATAGTCTCTCTTGTTGAGCATCTCTTTTCCTTTCCTTTCCTCTTCTGTTGCCTTCTTCTGCCTCCTCCTGCCACTACTTGCTAAGTTGTTTGGAAAGGGAATGGCCCCAGCTTCTTTTGGGGTTCTTTTAAGGTTTGTGACAAAGGAAGGAGAACGAAATAGGACTGGTTCCCTTCCAGGCTGCTAAACCTGAACTTTCAGGGCACACAAAAGGAATAGTCCCTGTTCCTGAGGCCTCTATTTTCTGTCAAACTTGAATTATGTGGACTAATTTTTTAGGTTCTCTAGAGGGCTAGATGGGGAATGTATTTCCCCCAACGATGAGCTCATGGGCTCCCAATAAAGCCAGAATGGAATTTCTAAGAGATACAAAGTCCTGGGTGATCATATCCAACAGGAAACAATTAAAGAATAGCTTCACCTGCTTTGAAATGAAAAGTGGATTAGTTGGGATGCTCTATCACACATACCTGAATGAATGCCTACCCCAAGTTTCCATTCATTTGACTGTGATATTAAATTATTCAAGAAGGGAAAAGGAGATACAAACTGAAAACACTATGTTCCTATGTATGATATTTCTGATTCTAGAGTTTTTCATCTATAAAATGCGGGAGTTGGAACAGAAGTTTGATTATATTAAATCCATTACAACTTTAAAATCCTAAGGCTAAATGACATTTTAGATAATTTTTATTTTTTTTTGCAACCCAATGTTATGAATTCCTCTTTTTCTAATATTCTCCATAAAGATATTCTGAGTAGGAATATGGAAGAATTTGAAGGCTGAATATTGTCAACTAAAACTTTTGTGTAGGGAGAAGAAAAAGAGTGAAAATCAGGGCTTCAATGCTTTTAAAAAAAATTTACTTAGTTATAAAAAAAAAGTGTATGACTTAGTAGCTTCTCATAACAAAAACAAAACAAAGAAGACTATAACTGCAATCCCATGAGAATCAGTTCAATTTAAGTACCTAAAAACAAAACCTTTACTATTTTAAACTAATGAATGAGGGTTAGTTTTGTCCCTGAACTTTTCTTTAATCTTAGAAATGTTATCTCCATTCAAGCATACAAACACCTTCTGTCTTAGAGATAAGGATTCCATACTTAATGTATCAGCAAAGCCAGGAAAAGCTGAAATAAAACTTTAAGGAAAACTACTTAAGCTAGCAAAGATTTTGATATGCACTTCACTGTAATATATCATAAAAATGCTTTTACCCCTTGGGAGAATAATATAAAGAATATAGTGCAAAAAGTTCTAATGAAATGTTAAAAGGTTTAGTATGCTCATTTCAAAGCCAAGACCCTCCTTGAGTATGCACTTTCTATGCTAATATAGGATCAGAAGGTCAGTAAATGAACAGAGTTAAATGGCTTTTGTTTGAGATCCCACAGAGCCTACTACAATTCTGTTTATTTCATTTTCAACTTTGCATCTCAGTTATGGGAGCCACCCTGTTAGGAATGTCTGGGTGGTAAGACAAGAGAGGTCAAATGTAAAAAGGGAAAGCAAGCTCAAGAAAAAACATTTTTTTTAAATCATATGATTTGTTTTGTTTGCCATAGACAGAAAATTATAATGACACACTTTTGTGGCAAAAAGTTACACACTATATTTATATACGGGTTTGTAATTCAGGAGATCTCAAAAGTCTTAATGCACTTTGAAGTTATTAAAAATTATATAATATGAGATACCCCAAAATTCGCTAGAATCTCTAATCTCATTAATTTGGAAATATCCCTCCAGCATCAGAGATCATAGCCCTTCTGGGTCTTTTCACAATGTGCCACTGTTGTTCATGTCCTAACCATAAGTTTACCACAAAGAGAGTCCATACCATGTCCCAAAAGACTTCTATAGTTTTCCTGACATTGCAAGAATACCAGTGAAGCCCTCTGCCTGTCATTTATCAATGTTACCATATATGTAACGAGCCTACTTTCTCTTCTTTTTGTGATGTTCTCTGATAGCACAATTTACTCTTGTCCTTTGGAGTACCTTATTGGTTAAATGTCCATACTCATCAAAAGCCTCTTCATTTATCTGTCTGAGATAATAAATGTTAATTCTATATAGAATATTGTATTGTCTCATTCGGTTACAATCCCTTTATAATGTATAAATTTATGAAATATATAAATTAGTCAATGATGTTCTTGATATACTTTCATACTCAAGATTGTATAAATCTTCCTCAATATAAAGGAAAATAAACTGAAAAGCTATCCCCAACTTTTGGTTCTACCCTAGATGACTTTAAAATTGATTCATTACTATTGGAATATTAGTAGTTCTGATATTTCATATACATGAAAGAATTGTTTGAGAGGAAAGAATAGCCTTGATCTTGAAACAGGATGGATCTTATTATTAAATCAAATAACTTGAGTGATGGCTTAAAAAAAGAGAAAGCCTTGACCAGCTAAATATATCTACAACTAAAGAATAAAATCCCTGTTTCATCTTTATTTTCATAGGCCAGGACTTTTTAATGTGTTTTATAACATGGATCTCTTTAACAGTCTGGTGGAATCTACGGATCCCTAATATGAATAAAGTTTGTTGCTTGACAAAAATAATAAAATTCAGTTGTTTGGTGATAATGAAGTTGGTATTTTTCTTTGCTGTCTCTTGAAATCTATAAATAAATTCACCAGGCCCTTTGCCTTCTCCATAAGGACTTCTATCATGTTTATCTTCTAGATGACAAGAATATGAAGATTAGAAGCAGATGATTGTAATTGCCACACCAAATTTAGGCCAGCTTTTTCCAATCTGAGAAGCTTGAAATTGCCATATAAATCAAGTTTCATGGACACAGGATTTTCTTACTTACCCAATGGTATTCTCACTTCTTTCAATTCAAAATCAAAATTCAAAGCAGTGCTCAGGCACTGTTGATTGGCTGATTTTATTTAACCACTTTTTTAATTTCTAAAAAATAACTTAATTCATTAGATTTGGAATGGAATGGAAATATATTTGAAAATAAAGTTGATGTGAAAAAAGATATCAATAGAATAAGATTTGAAAACCTAACCACTTTTTCTGTCCATCTGTCAGGTTATCAGAAGAGAGGCACCTTGCCAACAAATCAAGCAGTTCCTCATTTAAAACAAACAAAAACTCTATTAGCACACTCTGTCTCTAGTCCCAAAGATCATTAATTGGCAAAATTCATTCACATGTGTAAAATAATGAGCTTATCTACTATATTTCTAACTACGAAGACACAACATAACTGTCTATGAAGAAAGTCATGCATAATAAAGAATTCAGCTTAAAAGCTCTGCTACATACAAAACAAAACCAAAAATATCTTGATATAGGAAATCCCCATAAAATTTGACAAAATAAATAACTTTAAAAAGTTCATCATGAAAATCATGCCTGGACAGTAATGTCACCTTACAACGACTTTGGAAAGCCATGTTCACTCGTGTTTCTGGAATTCTGGAATATAAATGGGAATAGAAGGATGTTGTCACAGTTTACAAGGATTGATGAAACTGTGATTATCACCTCCACAGGATGATAGAGCTATTTTACTAGCTGAGAAACCCCACTGAAATTTGTGTAGAAGTGAAACTATTTTCATCTATGTGTGAAGCAAGGGAATTTCCAGCATATTAGTATAACTTTCAAGATTCTATGAGTTCTGAAAATAAGAATCCATTGATGACTGGGCCAAAGGTAATGAAGGAAGGATAAGCCATTGGTCTGGGGCTGGATAGAGCAGAGAGGGTGAGGTGCAACATTTGTACATGTGGAAAATTCCCCAAAGTTTAGGGAAGATGAACAGGATGACATCTGTTGAAAGGTATTAACCCGTCAATATTGGTATCTAGACAATCAACAAAATGATAAATCAAGCCTTGATTTGTAGGTTTCTTTGATTTCCTATGGATAAGACACAGAACATTTAATAATCATTTCTCCTGCTCTGAATCAAACTCTTACACCTCCCTCCCTCCCTATCACCCTTAAATTGCCACTATTATTCATACTGCTTCACAGATGATTAGAATAAACCTTAGCCCAGAACCCATGCCTTGGCTGACAAAGGACAACCTCAGGAAAGGGGAAACTGGCTTCCTTGGATCTTTTGGCTTGAACTTTAGGGAATTGCCTCAGCAACAACCTCCAAGGCTTGTATTGCCTTCCATCGTTTTCCCCTTTCTAGAGCTGTCCACTTTGCCCCAGATTCCTAGTCTCTTCTGCATGAAGCAGTTAAACCCCTGTACACTAACTTGATACCAATGGAAGGATTTGAATACTATATGTGGGAGTCATACACATCTCTTTAAGCAGACATGAGATCAAGTAATTATCTCACCTGCCACCATGGCTCACAGCAACACACAAACCTCATTATATCATCTGGCCAATAATGAATAATTATCATTTGCACTGAGTAGATAATAGGAAGTATCTCTTTTCAACCCATTTTTATAAATCTTCATTGATAAATCAATATATCTCACATGGGTCCATGATCTACAATGCAATTTTAATCCAATTATTTATAGAGAAAACTCACCTATCTTCCCTTTTTGATTTTTTAAAGATTTAAAATATTGTACATATTATTTTATAAATCATGTTGGGAAAGAAAAAAAATCAAAACAAGAGGGAAAAACAAATGGGAAAGGAAAAAAAGTGAACACAGTGTGTGTTGATTTACATTAAATTTTCAGAGTTCTTTTTCAGGATGCAGAGGGCATTTTCTATCCAAAGCTTATTGGTATTGCATTGGATTACTGAACTAGAGAGGAACCAAGTTTGTTATACTAGATCATTACACATTGAAAAAAAATTAATTTTAACACATTGCATTATGAATCATGTTTCGAATGAAGAATCATAGCAAAGGGGAAAACCATGGGAGAGATTAAAAAAAAAAAAACAGAAGAAGTGACTTAGCATGCATTGATTTACATTCAATCTCTTTAGTTCTTTTTCTGGTTGCAGATGGCATTTTCTGTCCAAAGTTTATTGGGATTGCTTTGCATGACTGAATCACTGAGAAGAAGCAAATCTTTCATAATTGATCATCACACATTCATGGTTCTGCTTATTTTGCTCAGCATCAATTCATGTACATCTTTATAGGCCTTTCTATAATAAGATTTTTTTATCATTTTTATAGAACAATAATATTCCATTACCTTTATGTACCACAACTTATTCAATATTCTCTTATTGATGAGCATCTACTCGTATTCAAATTCTTTGCTATCACAAAAAGAGCTATTGTGGCACTCCAGAGTGATAGGATGCAGAGCTTTATAGTACTTTGGGCACAGTTCCAAACTGCTCTCCAAAATGGTAGCATCATTTCACAACTTCACCATCAATGCATTAGTGTCCCAGTTTCCTACATCCCCTCCAACATTTATCATTAACATTTCCTGTGTCTTAGCCAATCTGAGAGGTGTGAGATGGTACCTCAGAGTCTTAATTGGCATTTCTCTAATCAATAGTGATTTAAAGCTTTTTAAAATGTGATAATAGATGGCTTTAATTGCTTCATCTGAAAACAGTCTCTTCATATCCTTTAACTACTTCTCAATTGGGGAATGACTTGTATTCTCATAAATTTGAAAGAGTTCTTTATATATTATAGAAATATGACCTTTATCAGAAACATTGATTATGAAAATTCTTCCCAGGTTGGTACTTCCATTTTATTTTTGTTTCTATTGATTTTACTTGTGCAAACCCTTTTTAATTTAATGTAATCAAAGTTGTCTATTTTGCCTTTCATAACATTTTTTATATTCCATTTGGTCATAAATTCCTCCTCTCTACAAAGATCAGAATTTAGCTATATTAATATCCTTTATGCCCAAATCATGTACCCATTGTGTCTTTATTTTGGTATGAGGTGTCTATAGCATGTTTCTGGCATATTATTTTCCAGTTTTCCAGGCAATTTTTGTGAAATAGTTTAGATATTATCCCAACATCTGGAGTTTGGTGGTTTTTCAAATATTAGATAACTCTAGTCATTGATTAATGTGTTAACCTATTCCCCTGATTCACGAGTACCAAGTAGTTTTGATGACTGTTGCTTTTATTAAAATTTTAGCTCTAATACTGTTAAGCTACTAACCTTTGTATTTTTCCTATTATTTCCTCTGGATGAATTTTATTTTTATTCTTTCTAGTTTTTAAAATAATTTTAGCAGTTGGATTGATATGGCATTGAATAAGTAGGCCACTTTATATATACATACATATATATATGTATGTATTCTATTTGCTAATATTTCATTTAAATTTTTTGCATCAATGTTCATTAGAGAGATTGGTCTGTAATATTCTTTCTCTGTTTTGTCTCTTCCTGGTTAGGTATCAGTACCATGTTTGTGTCACAAAATAAATATGGCAGGACTCCTTCTCTACCTAATTTTTCCAAATAGTTTATATAGTATAGTCATTAATTATTCCTTAAACATTTGGTAGAATTCACTTTTAAATCCATCTGGCCCTGGAGTTTTGTTTTGTTTTTTGTTTTTTGTTTTTTGTTTTTTTTTTCCTTAGGGAGTTCATTAATGACTTTTTCAACATCTTTTCCTAAAATGGGACTATTTAAATAATTTATTCTCTCTTTTATTAATCTGAGCAATTTATATATTTTTTTCAGCTAGAGGATAATAAATTCTGCTCCAGCCTTTACTCTGTATGTATCTCTCTGAAATATGTATTTTTATTATAGTTTTTTTATTAATAGAATATATGGGTAACTTTTTAACATTGTCCCTTGCAATTACATCTGTTCCAGCTTAGGTAAGAGGTATATAGTGGTATCTCAGAGTTGTCTTAATCAATAGCAATTTGGAACACCTTTTCATATAAGTAGAAATAGTTTCAATTTCATCATCTAAAAATTGTCTGTTCATATCCTTTGACCATTTATTAATTGGAGAATGGCTTGATTTCTTATGAGGCCTTTATCAGAACCTTTAACTGTAAAAATGTTTTCCCAGTTTATTGCTTCCCTTCTAATCTTGTTTACATTTTTACATTATTTTTGTTTCTACAAAAGCTTTTAAATTTGATATAATCAAAATTTTCTGTTTTGTGATCAATAATGATCTTCTTCCTCCACAAGTCTGAGAGGTAAACTATCCTATGTTCTTCTAATGTATTTATAACCTCATTCTTTATATCTGAATCATGAACTCATTTTGATCTTACCTTGGTGTATGGTGTTAAGTGTGGGTCCATGCCTAGTTTCTGTCCTACTAATTTCGTCAAATGTATTTTTTGTAAAGAACATATTATAGGATTCAGCTTTTTAATCCACTTTGCTATTTGCTTCCATTTTGGGAATTCATCCAATTCACTTTCACATTTATGATTACCAACTCTGCATTTCCCTCCATTCTATTTTCTCCCCTGCATATACTTTTGTTCTCTCTTTTCACCCTGTCCCTCCTTAGTAGTGTACCCAACCACTAACTGCCCTATCTGTTCTCATCCCTTCCCTCTTCCATTTACTTTTCCCCTAATGTCCCTGCCCTCTCTTATATCCAGCCTCTCAATTTATTTTTCCCTCTTTCTCCTCTTACTTCTTTATAGGATAAGATAAATTTCTGTACCCAAATGAATGATTCAATTACTCCTTTTTTGTGCCAAAATTGATAATATCAAGCTTCAGATAACACTCATTCCACTCCTTTCTTTCCCTATATTGTAATAGGTATTTTGTGTCTGTTTCTCTCCTCTTCTCCCAGTACAATCCTTTTGCCATCCCAAAATACCTTTTTTATATCATCACATCAGAGTCCATTCAGAATCACCCTTTTCATCCATATGATGCCCCCTTCTAACTCCCCCAATAACAGATACCATTCTCAGGAGTTACAGATATCATTTTCCCATCTAGGGATGTGAACAGTTAAACCTTCACCTGTTACCTTTGTATGCTTTCCTTGAGTCTGATGTATAAAGATTAAATTTTCTGTTTAGTTCTGTTTTTTTCAATAGATATGATTGAGAGTCTTTTATGTCATTGAAAATCCATCACCTGTCCTGAAAGATGATGCTGAATCTCACTGGATAGTTGATTATTGATTGTAACCCCAGGTCCTTTGCTTTCTGGGATATAGTATTCTAGACCCTCTGACTCTTTATTGTAGATGCTGCCAGATCCTGGGTAATCCTGACTGTTACTCCTAGATACTTGAATTGCTTTCGTCTGGCAGCTTGCCACCTTTTTTTTTTCCTTGAGATCTTAGGTATGGGGTTTCCCAACAATGTTCCTTGGGGTTTTCTTTATGGGATCTCTTTCTGAAGATGATTGATGGAATCTCTCAATGACTACTCCCCTCTCAGTGTCTAGAATATTAGGGTAGTTTCCTTGATGATCTCTTGAAGAATGCTCCTTAGGATCTCTTTTCCAAGTCATTTGTTTTTCCAATGAGATATTTTACATTTTCTTCCATTTTTCTTTCTTTTTAGTTTGTTGACTGATTCTATCAAAAAGAAATTAGCTCCTATTTTCCCTGTTCTAATTTTTGATGTTTGATTTTTCTCTAGTTAGCTTTTGTATCTCTTTTTTCATTTGATTAATTCAGGTGACATTTTCTTCAGTGGACTTTTTTTTTTTTACATATGGCCAATTGTATTTTTCTAAGGGATTGCCTTCCTTTTCCAAGCTGTTGACTCCCTCTTGCATATCTCTCATTTATTTTCTCATTTTTTTCTTCTACCTCTCTTATTTGCCTTTTAATATCTTTTATATGCACTTCCAAGAAGCTCTTTGGGCTTGAGAACAATTTATATCACTCTTTGAGATTACTTCTGTGAACATTTTGTTCTTGTCTGAGTTGGTGTTTTGGTCTTTCCTGTAGCTCTCTATGGTCAAGGTTCTTTTCTGTTTCTTGATCATCTTCTTTTGGTATTTTTTTTTTACTTTTATGATATAACTCTGCTTCTAGGGTATATGGAACATTATCCCAAGCTTCTTGTGCTGCTTTGAATCTTAGCTTTGAGCACAGGGGTCAATTGTATTTTCAGTGAAGTAGCTTTTGCCTGATCTTACAAGGAAATAGCATGCTTTTCCAGAACTTGTCTTCTGAGCTAGAATTGGAGACTGCCCCAATGGTCTGCTATGCTATTCAGCCAGGATGGAAGGTCTCAGTTGTTAATATGCTATGTTTAAGACCCTCTCACTAGCTTTCCCAGACTTCATCAGACCTGGACTGAGCACCTTTTCACCCCAATGAGACTAAGCTTTATTGAAGTTTTTCCAATCTATCTTAAGCTAGAGAGTGATTTCATTCTTTCAGACTCTGTTTGGAGGTTTAGTTCCATGTGGTATTGGAGGAAACTGGGAAAGCTGGAATAGCTTCCTGACTTTAATGTGCCAGGTTGGATCTACCTATTCATCCTTCCAAAAATTGCTGAGACTTAAGTGGTTTTTAAGTTTCTTTCTAGCATAGAATTATGAGACTCTGATTCTACTCTATTTCCATCTATTTGTCTGCATGACATCAAATTCAGACAAAAAGATGCTCCTCACAGGTTAACTTTATTATCTCTAATCTTCTCACTAAATTAAGCCTCCATTAACTTTAACACCCTTAGCCTCCTATCCCCTCTATTTACATTGTAAACTTGTTGAGGGCAAGGACTGTCTTTTTTATTAATTTTCTTTCCAGTGTTTCATACAATGCCTAACCTCTAGCACTTAAAATTTTATTAAATTGTCCCATTAGCTATAGTCCCATACTGGGACTGTTTAAAAATAAAAATAAAAACAAAAAAATCCAAAATCCCATAAAAATCTCACACAAATCAGGATGCAAGCACTAGCCATTTTTTCCTATAGTTATCTTTCTTAGACACATTTAATTTTAATCCCTTCCTTCAGATATAAATTTTCTTTTTACCACATTTTATCTGTTCTTTAACTCAATCTCCTTTATTCCTATATCCCCAGAGAAAAGATACTGTTTTTAGTTTGTTTATTTACTCTCTTTCTCCAAGATCTGATAAATCTCATTTCTGGCCAGCCCAAAACATGGTTCGGATAATGAACTTGCCTTTCTTCCTTCCATTCAAATATGCTAAATTCCAGAGGATGGGAAAAATTGGATGTCTTTCAAATAAGTGGATGTCTCATTTGAAATTACATGTAATAATTTCAGAAGAAAAACAGTAGATTGATAACAGCTATCAAAAAAAAAAAAGTTAAGGTTACTCAGTATGAATGTGAGAAATGATTTTCATTGTTACTTTCTACCACATGGGGAAAAATGAATGAATATCACTGAACTTTCTATTTTCTATTTGTTATAAACAATTCACAAAGGTATGGAGAAAGGTATAGGATATGGTAATAAGATGAATATATGAATCTTATATTACACCATGCTCTTTCAGTGAGCATATCTTTAAATAGGTGCAGATGTACAATTTGAATGTGTGAGTTTAAAACTCTATATAAAGGAAAATCTAAATTAATTTTTATTCCCTGAATGTCATGATTCTATATACAAAAATATATTATTGATATATATTTGATAAGCTGAGTCAATATATATTGTGATAAAGTGTGATGTAGTAAGAAAATAGATAATTATTTTTCATGCGATTAGTTGAGTTCAAGTTTTAACTCTTGATAATAAATTTGGGCAGATCACATAAATCTCTATGGATCTCAATTTCTTAATCTATAAAATGGTACTAGTAATTCTTTTATTGCTTAGGAAAATGCTTTGCGAGCCTTAAATCGCTCTCTTGATGTTCATGAATATTTTGAGGCTAGGGGAAAAGGCAGTGAGGTTTTTTTCTTTGTAGCATAGATCAAAGTAGAGATTAATGGATATCCATCCATATTACATTACCAGCTAGGTAATCAAGTCCAAAAATCTGCCTTACAATGACAAGGTATTTAATTATGAATTTATATTTAAGTTTTATCATAAATATTTATCATATTGGCTTGATATTTGCCATTAGTTGTGTGTGACTCCTTAGAATCTAGATGGTTAATTTTATAAATATAAGGAATTATAATGCATAGGATAGCTAGATACCACAGTAGTTATAGTATCAAGTGTGGAGTTAGGAAGATGCCTCTTCCCAAATTCAAATCTGTCTTCAGATACTTGCCAGATGGGTGACTCTGGGCAAGTCACTTAACTCTATTTGCCTTCGTTTCTTCATCTATAAAATGGGATGGAGGGGAATAAAAGAAAGACCACTCCAGTATCCTTGCCAGGAGAATTCCAAATGGGGTAAGAACGAGTCAGACATAACTGAAAAAATGACTCAACAACATCAACATAGGAAGCATAGCAAAAAAAGAAAGTCATAGGTCTTTCAAATTGTGCACACACACACAAATATTAACACAACACATATACACAGATACATTATGCATGCATATTGTGTATACATCTTATGAATAAAAGAGTTTGGGGCTATAGAAAAGAAAGCTCCCTTTCATCCTAGCTTATGCTTTGGTTTAAATCAGTGAACATCAGAAAATGACTCATTTCAGTCTGCCTGACAATTTCTCTACATGCCATCAAAATAAGTATACTGTTAAGAAACTACATTTTCTTCCTTGCTTGTTTTGGAGCTGTTATTCCTGGTATCTGTTTCTTAAACAAAAGAATTTCTACCATTTCAATGAGAGAAAATGATATCACACGAGGTCAACACTATACATTGGATGAGTAGATAGCTATCTGTATGCTATAATTTGAGGATCATTGGAGAAGTTTTGTTCTGTTTAAAAACAAACAAGAAAACAAAGAAAAAATTCCTTGTCAGTCTGCAAATGGACCATTTTTTTAATTGGATAGTTAGCTGGAAGAAATCATTCTTTCTTATATGTTAATGTAACCCAGTGTGCTAATTAATGCCTCCTGACTTTTATCCAGATAACATATTGTTCAGGAAGGATTAGCATTGCTCTGGTGAAGGCTTGCCAAGTCCTTTTCAGGGCTGCTCATTCATCTTTAGTACCTACCTGTCTTCCAGCTCTCACCTATAGTGCACAGAATGGCCATGTCACAGCCCAGTAAAACAGACTCAGAAGAGAGGCTAAAACGTGTTGCCTAACCAACAGACCTCAAATCCATCAGTAAAGGGGATGTCTACCCCAAATACGTGAAAACTTCCCCCAGTGAAATGATGGGAAGGTCTGTGAAGCAGTTTCTATGGAATACTTAAAGCTTGATCAGACACTGAAGATGCCAAAGTCATCCACTGCATCATAGCTTTTATCTTATCATTGGTTCTTAGCTACTGGAAGAGAGAATGTGTTTGACAGCTTTGTGCAACTCTGCCTCACTTAAATCCAATTCACAGGTAAGTCAGGAAGACATCACTCCATGATATCATTGATCCTTTTCAAAAATGAAGGATGAACAACATAAAGGAGTGACTTCTTCCAACCAATTAGCTGTCACCTTGGAGAAGAAAAATTGTTGTAAGAAAATAACATATAAAAAAGCTAATCCAGGTTGCAGTGGGAGGTGAATTTTGAGGAGGACAAATTTAGAGCATAGACCACCATCTGGAATGTAATAGACATTTGAGCAACAGAGTTTTTGTTTGTTTGTTTGTCTCTACTACACAGAAAATAGGAAACTGAGAAAACTGTAAGCTGGGGATATGGCAGAGGGAGGGATGGTAAGCATTCAAACTAATACAATCAGAAGATGAGCTTTAAACTTTTGAATCTTTTTATAGCCTAGCCCTTTCCTATAGTTCCAGTCTTCTATCTTACTCTCCTTATAGTCTGTAATCCAGTGACAATGATTTTCTTGTGGTCCTTGGAATCTGACCCAGAATCACTTCCTAATTTTAAATATTTTCACTGAAAATTCCCAATGCTGAGACATCTTTCTCTCTCGTTTTGCATAACATTATATGTGGGAAAGTAGTTGAGGGGAGAAGGGGCAAAGGAGTATGTGGAGAAGAAGGGAGATAATCTGGAACTCAAATTTTTAAAGACAAATCTAAAAATATGTTTCACATATAATTGGGAAAAAATACATTAAAACAAGAAACATTTCTCTCCTTCATTTCTGCCTCCTGCTTCTCTGGCTTTTTTTTTTTCAAATTTCAGACAAAACCCCACCTTTTGCAAAAAAATGTTTTTTTTCAGTCTTCTTTAATTGTAGATCTTTCTGATATTATCCCCCATGTCTCCTACATAGTTTTGCCTATGATGGGTTCTAAAATCATAGTTTAAAAAAGTAAATTCAATTTATAAGTTATGTCAATTATCTAAATCATTGAGGAATGACATAATTGTCAAAGTAGAAAAACAAGGTTTTAGTAAACTAAAGAAAAATGTTTTATAAAATAAATACAATTTTATTGTTGCATCTTGGACTTGGAAGGGATTCCATAGGCAATGTATTCTGACATATATCTCAATAAAAATACCATTAAAACACACAGATTCCAGTGGCTTTCTCTAACACTCACTGAGTTAATCACACTGTATAAACATAGACTTCCTGCTGTATTAAGAGGATTCTACATACACCAACAGAAAAGTCCCTATTAAAGGGTATTGTATGTAGCTATATATAACCATTTGAGTATCCCACTTTCCATTTGCAAGATCCTCCCTTTACTTTAATTGTAATGTGAGTCTCAAGGTCATCTAATCTCAATAATCAATTTTGTCAAATGATAGGGATGGACTTGAATTGGGCTGGTATTCTCTTAGTTTAAAAAGAAATGTTAGTGTTAGAAAGAAATGGAATACTTGAAGCTTATTTTACAATTATCAAAAACAAATTAACTTCTAGAACACAGAAAGGTTTTTCAACAAGTATAGTATAGTACTAAACTTGGATGATAAAGGCTTCCTCTCTCCTGATCTTGGTACATCTGCCAATTCTGAAGTACTTCAACTCAACATTACGTGACTTTCTACAACATTAGGTAACCAGAAACCTATGTATATGTGCACTGGCCAGTCTTATTATAGAGACAGCTTTGTTCCTTTTAGGTAAAAAAAAAATAACCTAACTTGTATGGCTGAGGAGAAGAGTGAACTCTTATAATTAGGAATCCTATCATATACAAGATATAGTATTATACCTCAAGAATATTTCTTTCAAAATTTTAAGGATACATTTTGCATGTTTTCCTGTGGTCAATTTATTTTTTTTTCCTTATATCTCCTTCTCTGTAAAATTAAAGTTATTTCATTAACTATTAATTATTAATTATTATAACTATTAATTAACTATAGTACATAGTTCTATGGGGAAAGCAGAGAAAACCTCATCCCAAGTTTTTTTTTTTTTTGTTTTCTTTTTTTTTTTGGGGGGGGGGGATTTGCCACCAGCCTCCAGATTTGCATTAAGTGTTCAATAACTACAGGCTGAAATTGACAATATGGTCTATCATATTTGTCTTACAACTGAGAAAGTATTTGGTAATTTCTGGCTTTTGTTGAAAGAGATTAGAAACAAAATAATGTCAAAAAATTTATAGAATATAGTAGAATATATTAAAATTAAATTTTGTGCAATATACTGCACTATCTTAGTTGTAAGCTTACAATATTTCTACTTGGATATTTACCTTAACAGAGATAGGTATGGAAACTACATATTTATTTCACTACACTAGAGAGATATTAGGTAAGGGAACTCCCTCTAATTAAAATACATACCCCTAAAATTAAAAGATTTTTCTTGAACTGACATGATAAAGAACCTGGCCAGATAACACAACCAGTATGTGACTTGCATGGTTTGAACTTTGAACTTGACCTCTGGAGGTTTTCTGCCTCAAAATCCAGACAACTTTCTATTGTACCATACTACCATCTTTCATCCTGTTGATTCCTACAAGAAAAAATTTTGAGATATAAATAAACCATAGCATCAAGCTAATGCATAACTTTCTACAAAGTTTAAATAGATGCTTTCAAATGTATGCTTTCCAATGTTTTTGAAGTGTGATATTATTAAAAAATAGATAAAATTGATGTATTTGATACTAAAAAATAATTTCAGTATTAACACAATGTTGCACATCCATGTTGCATGTCACACCATCAATGCTTTCCTTAGAAGATATTTCTGAATTCAATTTTTGAATAATTGAAAAATATGAAATTGAACTTTGAAACAACTTTTTTTTTAATTAGCCTACTGGTATTATATTTTGATTTAATGTTTCATCAAAATAGGAAAATGGAATGGAGTATTACAAAATTGCTTCTATTCTTGACCATAGCATTGTAAAGATTAATTTATTTATATGTACAAAATAAATTGAAAATGTATGTGTTTTTATACATTAATATGTAAATGAATCCATGCTCTCATTTCTATTCTCCCAAGTGTAGAGTTCATACCCATCCATG